>NC_133137.1:30745676-31081747 GCF_048418815.1 Hemitrygon akajei
AATTTGTTGAAGTGAACCTTGAACAAATTTAGAGCTAATTAGAAACCTCTCAGGAAAGCTATTTTCACTATTTGAGATTAGTTTAAAACAGAATGTTTCTTTGGTTTCCTGGACAATTGGGTACTGCAATCAAGTCTTTCAACGTACTGATAGTGCCAACACTCTGGTTGGCTATCCAATTATAATAGTTTTCGTAAACAACAAAGCAGATCCCTGAGCATGCTCAACAGCAGAAATACAAAGGTTTCTTTTGCTGGCAGCATCTAGCTCAGACTAGAGACATAATACAGTAACATCCTTTAGTCTCATTCAAGTACTCTGCAAGAATTGGGGTTAAATTAATTATAGCCCACATCAACAAATAAAAGTTAACAGTTCACATCTATTCTTTTCAGGTTACTATCAGGAAACTGTGATATTACATTGCAGACACCTGTGAAAGGATGAAGCATCAATGGCTTTCTTCAATTACTATCCTCAGAATCTTTGAATCTATTTGAATGAACAAGTGGTGTACATTTCAATGCCATTATGTACAATATAAATTAATTCAATTTTATCTGCTAGCGCATGTAATAAGGGCAGGCTAAAATCGAATAGAACAACTGGTTTTCAAAGAGTTTGCATTTCTGTTAGTTACCACTATCCTTTGTGTAAATCATGATGCTCCATCTCCATTATACATGGACAATGATCCAAATACACCACTTTTATCTCCCAAATTATTATATTCAGCTAATGACACCCTCCTAGATGCTTTCTTTTTAAAGGTGGTGGTGAAACGAGACAGAGGTATCATTCTTCAAGCTTCTCTCCTATTGATTGATCACACACTAGTATTAATGTGATTAAGAAAATGTTTACAAACTAAATGCAGAATGTCAGGAACAAAACAGAAACATAAAACTATACAACAAGGGAACAAGCACTTCAGCTCACCATGTCTGCAACAACCATGATACTAAATTAAATTCATCTGCCTGCACAGGGATCCCACAATTTCCTGCCTGTTCAGGTGCCTATCTAAGTGTAGCTTAAATGTTGCTATTTGTCTCCCTGGCAGTTAGCAGTCTGTGTGAAAAAAAAATTACCTAGTAAATTTTCTTTAAAGTTTCCTCCTCTCAGTTTAAAACTATGCTCTCTGATATTTGATATTCCCACTTCGGAAGAAAGAGTCCGTCTCTTTTCACAGATGCTATCAAGAAGGAGGCATGAACAAGAGAAAATCTGCAGATGCTGGAAATCTGAGCAAAGCACACAAAGTGCTGGAGGAACTCAGCGGACCAGGCAGCACCGATGGAAAAAAGTACAGTTGACTTTTCAGGCAGAAACCCTTCAGCAGGACTGATCATTTTCCATAGATGCTGCCTGGCCTGCTGAGTTCCTCCAGCATTTTGTGCGTGTTGGGAAGGAGGCATGGGAGTCTGAGGCCCCACAGCACTGGGATCGGGAATTGTTACTACCCTTCAACTATCAGGCTTCTGAATCAGCCTGGATAACTTCACTCACCTCAACTCTGAGCTGATCATTGAACACAAACTATGAAAACATGAGTTGTAGAGTCTTTGAAAGTGAGTTCAGTGTTTGTTTGTATTTGCACAGTTTGTCTTCTTTTGCATATTGGTTGTTTGTCAGTCTTTATGTGTAGTTTTTCATTCATTCTGTATTTCTTTGTTCTACTGTGAACCTTTCATAGTTTTATATATGTCTATCAGGTCATGCAGCAGTTATTGACACTCCAGACAAAATAATCCAAGTTTGTCCAAAATTTCCTTACAGCTAATAGGCTCCAATCTAGTCAATATCCTGGCACATCTCTTCTTACTCTATACAAAGCCTCCTTAAACTTTATATACTGTGGCAAACAAAATGGGACACAATGCCCCAAATGAGGCTGAAGCAATATTTCATACTTCTGCATTAACTTGATTATGTACTTGATTGTGCATGAGTGCTGACAGGAAGACATTATTGTAATGTTGGAATCACTCCAACCAATATATACAGTTACATATGTCTTCACAAACAGCAAAGTATAATGACCAGACGGCCTCTTTCACTGCTGAAACAGTGGAGGGAAATAATATGAACCAGCAGACTGGGCATAAGCCTGGCTCTTATTCAAAGGAAATATCTGAGAAAAACTGGTACTCAAATCACCTCAGCTCTGCAGGAAGGTAGTGATGTTCATAATGGAGTATCCTTGATTAACATCAGAGCCAGGAGTAGAAATGAAGCTATTGAAGATTTTGATATACTGTTCCTCTGCTCTACATACCACAATATGCAAATTGCAGCTTGCACATTTTAGTGTCTTATTTCAGTACATGAATAAACTAATATGAATGCATTACTCATCATCTGTAATCACCCTTTTCAAAAACCTACAAGAAAATAGATAAAACACTTCTGTTTGCTCAAATTGATCTATAGTGTCTGCAAACTATCATGAAACAAAAGGTATTTACAGTTATATTATTCAAAGCAAATCTGTAGTTTAAAGTCTTGATCATGGTGATGGTGGTGGCAAGTAGCCAGATGAATTAATGAAGTAACCCTTCCTTTAACAAGGAATATCATCTTTTGTTTGGTGTTATACAGCATTCTTTTTCACAAATCAAACTACTGTACATCTCTAGAAACAGCATATTGAGGAACAAAGAAATAGGATTAATTTTTATTCTTTTTACATGGCCTATTCCAATTCACATTTATGTTAACTTGGAGGCATACAGCAATTAAAAAGTTCCTGTTATTGCAAAGTAAACCCAAAGATAATTCAATGCATCCATTAATATTAGGCTCTCAACTGACTGAATAGCAGCAAACATCATGAGGGCCCTTATAATATTATCTTAACTTCAGAATCTAGCTGAATATTTAAAGTGATCGGTAGAATGATAACAAGGGAACTAATCACAAACAAGAGAAAATCTGTAGATGCTAGAAATCCAAGCCACACAAACAAAATGCTGGAGGAACTCAGCAGGCCAGACAGCATCTATGAAAAAAGAGTACAGTCAACGTTTTGGGCCGAGACCCTTCATTCCTGTGATCCTGATAAAGGGTCTTGGCCCAAAACATTGACTATACTCTTTTCTACAGAGTTGCCTGGCCTGCTGAGTTCCTCTAGCACTTTGTGCATGTTGTAGGTGAATCCAAGTATATTTTTTGTCCTGAAGAGTAGTGGGGAATATAGATTCCACTACCTGAAATAATGGTAAAAGCTTAGGTCCAGAAAATATTTTAAAATAATTTGTTGAGCAATTTGTTGAGCCATTGTTTACACATCCATGGAAAATAGGTAGTATGGCCTTCAGCTAAACAGTCTCCCTCCCTCTGTGTCATAAATTTCTATGACATTCAACTTCCAACTCTAATATACTTCCTTCTGATTCACAAGCTACAGGCTGCATAAGTATGTATTGCAAAGCAGTTTAAATACATTTCTCATTTGAGGCATCACAATCTGACTCAAAAGGTGAAGTTGTAGTGGTAAAACAATCATTTGATTTTGTAAAAAACAATAAAAAACACAAAATGCTGGCAGAACTCAGCAGGCCAGACAGCATCTATGGGAGGAGGTAATAATGACGTTTCGGGCCGAAACCCTTCATCAGGGTTTCAACCCTTCAACCCTCCTGATGAAGGGTTTTGGCCTGAAACGTCATTATTACCTCCTCCCATAGATGCTGTCTGGCCTGCTGAGTTCTGCCAGCATTTCGTGTTTTTTATTTATTTCCAGCATCTGCAGATTCACTCGTGTTGCATTTGATTTTGTATTCATAGACACCAATTCAGACAGCAACATAAAGAGCAACCGAGGCTAGACCTCTACCTGTGATGCTAGGTAAAAGAGACTTACAGGTAGGAGAAATGGCAAGGGAAGCACACGTGCTTCATGTGAGACTTTGCCGGGAATAGTCTTTGGAAATCAAAGAAAAGGTTTACTCATGAAATGTTTGCCAGGTTTAAAAGTTTCTTTTTGTACAAGGTATTATTTTATGAGAAGATTGAACTGTACCTATGTTGGAACAAGATCCAAATCTCTTGGTTCAAGCTGCAGACACAGACCAAATTCTACAGATGATACTCAGATGGTTGCCAACAGGACAATGACTAAACATGTATGAGAGTTTACAGAGTGTTGCAGCGTTCCAATAATTTATCCTTCATTACAATTAGTGTTTGCCTTCCCAGGAAAATGGCAGTGACTCTATGCAACACCAAACAATCCTCATCCAACTCCTCTACCTAACACTCCACCAAGCCCTTGCTCAAACTCAATCATCCAGCCCAGATTATTGACTGCTGCTCATGTCAAAATAGTTCAATCTAGATTGTTCTGTAATTATAACTGTATTGGAGCACAAAGGTAGTTAAAGGCACGGAAATAGAGAGGAAACACAAGAGTAATTAGTTTATTTTTATATACAATAAGCATAATTTGGCTACAAATGCTTATTTTTGGGATGTAAAATATGGGATTATGTGTAAATATGAATTAGCAAAGCATTTAATGAAAATGCACCAGTATAATTTCTAATTAGAAAGGAAGTGTTTTAGGTTCCATCTTCCTCAGTTCCTTTCTTCTTACTCACTTGGCAGCTCAGTAAATTGCTGGAGGCAAGGGCCAAGTCCTCATGAGGGTAGGTCGTCCAGCATCCAACAAATTCCAGAGATGAGGGGTGTTTAAGTTTATCGACAGTGCTGATTAGGAAAGTAAATTATTGTAAGGACATAATAAGTATGCAAAGAGAAAACAATGTCTTTGACACTTACTTGGATCTTGTATACAATAGAATGTTTCAGTGGCAAGTGTTTAGAATCAGGTTTATTATCACTGGCAAATGATCATGAAATTTATTATTTTCTGGCAGTTCAGTTAAAAATTACTGTAAGACACAATAAATAAGTACATAAATAAATAATGCTGAAGAGGAATGGTGAGGTACTGTTTATGGACAGTTCTGAAATCTGATGGCAGAGGGAAGAAAGCTACTCATAAAATGTTGAATGTGTGCCTTCACACTCCCATACCTCCTGATGATAGAAATGAGAAGAGGGCATGTTCCAGATGGTGAAGAAATTTAATGATGGATGTCATATTCTTGAAGCATTGCCTTTTGAAGATGTCCTTGATAAAGAGCAGGGTTGTTCTTGTGATGGAGCTGGCTGAGTCTACAACTTTTTGCAGCCTCTTTCAATCCTATACATTAGAGTCCCTCACTAGGTGGTAATGTAACCTGTCAGAAGGCTTTCCATCGTACATTTAAATTTTCTAGAGACATATCAAATCTCCTCAAACTCCTAATGAAGCACAGCTGCTGGTGTACCTTCAATGTAATTACTTCAATGTATGGGATCCAGGATAGATTTGCTGAGATACTAACATCCAAAATGTGAAGCTGCTCACCCTTTCCACTGTTAACCACTAGATGAGGAATGGTATTTGTTCTCCTGACTTTCCCTTTCTGAACTCCACAGTCAATTCCTTAGTCTTGCTGACATTGATTACAAATTGTTGTTGCAACACTATTCAACCACCGATCTATCTCACTCCTGTATGCATTCTATCACCATCTAAGATTCTGCTAACAATAGTGATAACATCAGTGAATTTATAGATGACAACTGAGCTGTGCCTAGCCACACATTTATGAGTGTAGAGAGGGTAGACCAGTGAGCTCAGAACATAACTGTGTTGGCTGTCAGCAAGGAGGAGATGTTATTATTGATCTGCACTGAATGTGGGCTCCCAATGAGGAAGCCCAGGATCTAGTTGCAAGGGTGGTACAGAAGCCCAAGTTCTGAAGCTTGTTGATTATAACTGAGGGGATGATTACACTTTTGATGTTATGTATCAAGAGCCAGCACATCAATGCTTGCACGAGTTTGTTATTTTATCAGAACTATGACAGAACTACAGAACGCATTGCTGTACTGAACTACAGAACTCCATTTTAAGTCCAATTGTTCATGTTTATATTCTAGAGATTTGATAGTGTTCTACAATTATATGACAATGTAACATCATTTTTCTATCTCCAATGTGAATCTTGAATCATATTCTAACCAGAACACTGTGCTTTTGAAATAATACATTCTACAAGTGCCTAAGAAGAATAATGTGAGCTGCCTTAATAACTATCGCCTGGTAGCACTCACATTTACACTGATGAAATGCTTTGAGAGGTTGGTCATGACTAGACTGAACTTCTGCCTCAGCAAGGACCTGGACCCATTGCAATTTGACTATTGCCACAATAGGTCAACAGCAACTGCAATCTCAGTGGCTCTTCACATGGCTTTAGACCACCTGGACAACACAAACACCTATGTCAGGATGCTGTTCATCGACTATAGCTCAGCATTTAATACCATCATTGCCACAATCCCGATTGAGAAGTTGCAGAACCTGGGCCTCTGTACCTCCCTCTGCAAGCCACAATCTGTGGGGATTGGTCATAACATCTCCTCCTCGCTCACGATCAACACTGGTGCACCTCAGGGGTGTATGCTCAGCCCACTGCTCTACTCTCTGTATACACATAACTCTGTGGCTAGGCATAGCTCAAATACAATCTATAAATTTGCTGACGATACAGCCATTGTTGGTAGAATCTCAGGTGGTGATGAGAGGGTGTACAAGAGCGAGATATGCCAACTAGTGGAGTGGTGTCGCAGCAAGAACCTTGTACTCAAGGTCAGTAAGAGCTGATTGTGTACTTCAGAAGGGTAACATGAAGGAACACATACCAATCCTCATAGAGGGATCAGAAGTGGAGAGAGTGAGCAGTTTCCAAGTTCCTGGGTGTCAAGATCTCAGAGGATCTAAACTGGTCCCAACATAATCGATGCAGTTATAAAGAAGGCAAGACAGCGGCTATACTTCATTAGGAGTTAGAAGATATTTGGTATTGTTATGAATGTGGAGCAACTCTGAGGGGCCGAAGGGTACAAAGTCGCCCCCTCCTTTTTGAGAATCGCAAGATCGCTATTATTTCGGGTCTAAGATCCAGGAAATGAGAGAGATACACATCATGAGAGAGAGAGAGAGACGCAGAATACACAAGGTTTGGAATATCTCCTGACATAAGCGGAACGGAACCACTGACTACTGCTATTGTCTCTTGGAGAAGGAATTGTGTATTGAGTACTGTACTATTCATTGAAACCCCTCAGGGGACAACCAGAGTGGTCTGGCTGAGGGATTGCATCATCCCAACCTGATTGACATCTGAGACCCCATAAGTGAGGATAAAAGAGGGGTCTGGGGAACACCCCTTTAGACGCACAAGGAGAAACGCTAGAAATCCAGTGACAGCGTTTTATAGCGAAAGCTGGTAGGAGCTCGTGTGCGTCCTCCCTTGCCTGGGTGGCGGGCTCATCACGGAAGAACGGTTTAGCTAAAGGAGAGGTCACACTTGAACAGCCACACCAATGAGATACCGACGGATCGAAATCATAAAGGAAGGTTGGAAAAACCCGTAGCGGTAACTGTTCCCATTCTCCTATCTCTCTCTTTCCAACAATTGCAGCACAGCGACAAACAAACGACAGCAGCCTGCGTGAACTGCAGCGAACTTTATATTTCCATTGGACAATTCATTATCCCCTAGACAACGATAGAGCTTATTTCTTATTGATTATTATTATACCCGCACTTTTAGGTTTAGTATTGACGACGTATATTATCTGTATATTTGCATTGATATTATTTTTGTGTGTTTTTGCTAATAAATACTGTTAAAAATAGTATCATCAGACTTCAACGGACACCTCTATCTTTGCTGGTAAGTAACCCAGTTACGGGGTTCGTAACAGTATGTCAACAAATACACTCAAAAAGTTCTAGAGATGTACTGTGAAGAGTATTCTTACAGGCTGCATCACTGTCTGATATGGGAGGGATACTGCACAGGACCGAAAAAAGCTGCAGATGGTTGTAAATTTAGTCGGCTCCACTTTGGGTACTAGCCTACAAAGTACCCAGGATATTTTCAAGGAGCGATGTCTCAGAAAGGCAGCATCCATTATTAAGGACCTTCAGCACTCAGGACATGCCCTTTTCTCACTGCTACCATCAGATAGGAGGTACAGAAGTCTGAAGGCACACACTCAGCGATTTAGCAATAGCTTCATCCCCTTTGCCACCTGATTCCTAAATGGATATTGAACCCTTGAACACTACCTCACTTTTAAAAATATATATTATTTGTTTTTTGCGCAATTTTTAATCTATTCTATATACGTATACTGCAATTAATTTACTTATTATTTTTTTTTTATTTTGTTTTTTATTCTTCCATATTATGTATTGCATCAAACTGCTGCTGCTAAGTTAACAAATTTCACATCACATCACATCAGGTATTAATAAACCTGATTCTGATTCTGAATTCAAAAATGCAAAGTGGTCATTTGCACTAATTGGAGTATGGTGCAGATCATTTTTATTTACATTATTTGGAGGAGAGTTAGAGGAGGTAACAGCAATAAAGCTGCGATCATAGGAAATTCTAAACTGTTCATGAAAAGGCTAGAATGAGAAGGCAGATGGCGCAGATTATGTGCCCAAATATCTGCAATAATATTTGAATCCATAACCTTGTGCAGTCTCCAAACAAATAACTATGTTTAACAAATTTCAGTTCATACCTTACAGATGCAGCGTTTGTACCATTTTATTTTGCATTGTAAAATTATCATTTTGGCATCTCAGAGTCTTCGTTTCCATCCATAAATGTAAAACATGCATGAAGACCTGGGAAGAAGAAACACAACATATGTAACTAAAAGGAGTCAGCTTGAGTAACAATCTCTAAAGCAAATAGCCATTGAACAATAATGACAATTTACTTAAAGATGTTGAAAATGGAATAGTGTTCCTTTTGTCTCAATGTAAAACTTATGGACATTTTACCCATTTGTTAGGAAAGATTTGAACATTTGTGGTAATGTTAAGTGTCAGTCATTTTAATCATATAAAAACATGCTTTAATTTCCATGGACTTCTCCCCTGTGACAAGTGGTATTATTCTGGATAACTTTGTAAAAATCTGTGGTAAACCTCAGTGAGTCTGCTAAACATTTCCAGCAATTATGTTTCCTTGTGTTATAAGGAAATGAGAATGAGAGTGAAGATGTACCATTTGTTTTAATTTTAGTTTTATCATCAGAATGTTTTTCATGGAAAAGTCCAGAATTAGAGCCATACCTTGTATACAAACAAGTCAAGCAGCACAACCAAACCCTATCATCATTTATGCTTCCCTAAAGTCCATTCTCTTCCAACTCAATTATCTTATCCTCTTTTCCCTTCTCCCGTATTTGCTTACCCTGGCTCCATCTATTCAACTCAACTCCTCTTAATGGGAATGAGCTTAATAGTTAGCACAACACTTTACAGTACCAGTGACCCAGTTTCAATTCCCTCCACTGTCTGTAAGGAGTTTGTTTGTTTTCCCTATAACTGCATGGGTTTTGCTCCGGGTGTTCCAATTTCCTCCCACAGTCCAAAAACGTACCAGTTGGTAGGTTAATTGTTCATGTAAATTATCCCGTGATTAAGCTAGGATTAAATCGGGTGCTACTGGGCGGTGGGGCCTGAAGATGTATCTCAATAAGTAGAAAGTAGTATATCTAAACACAAAAATACAACTGCAGATGCTGTGGATATGATGTATCTCAATAAGTAGAAAGTAGTATATCTAAACACAAAAATACAACTGCAGATGCTGTGGATCAAAGAATACGTACACAACGCTGGAAGAACTCAGCAGGTCAGGCAGCATCCATGAGAAAAAAGTAGCCAACGTTCCTGATGAAGGGTCTCGGCCCGAAACGTTGACTACTCTTTTCTCACAGATGCTGCCTGACCTGCTGAGTTCTTCCAGCGTTGTGTACATATTCTCAGAAGTATATCTAGTCTACTCTGAGTAAAGAATTTTTGTCCTAATTCTCTATTAAAATTCTTTATCAATACTATATATTCATAATGTTTAGCCTTGCTCTTCTCCACTTGTGGAAACACAATTGTTGAGAAATTCAATCACATGCCATTTCCAGTTGGATAAAGTTGTATTGCTTTCTCTGAGAGGTTGAGGGGAGACCTGGTTAGGTTTATGAAATTACTAGACAACTGGGTGACCTATTGGGGCACCCTTTGAGAGAAAGGTAGTGCAGTCTGATGTGATGTGCTTTGGAAATTAAAGAAGAAAAACTCAGTTTATTAAAGAATAAAGATGCGTAGCAAGACAAATATAGCTCCTCCTCGTTTAACGAAATACACTTTTGATGACAATATTTCTGGTTGATCTGCCACCCTTCAAGAACACTCTAATGTTTTCATTTCTTTTTCCCAGGCTTAAAGCCACATACAGCTGACCATGCTGGAATACCGGTTTCTCCAGATAAACCAACACATTCTCCATGGTTTGGCCTTGCGCCTTATGTATAGTCATAGCAAAGCATGACTGTATCAGGAACTGGCTCCGCTGAAGAGGAACATCTTCCCCTTCTGATAAACTGAGTAATTCTTGGGATCATGACAATGTCATTATTGAACGCACCAATGTTTATCTTTGCTACAATGAGATTGTTGTGCAGTTCTTCCACCATCATTCACGTTCCATTGCAAAGCCTTGGTGGATCCAAGTTCCTCACTGAAATGATGTGAGATCCCTTCTTCAATTCCGGTTTATGTGGCGGCAACCCAGAGAGTTCGACCGAATCAAGGAATTCTGTTGAAAGTAAGTGGCGTTAGCTCCTTCACTTAGGGCACTGAAGGAACAGTATTCTTTCATGATTCCAGGGAAGCACCTAATGCATGTGAAGTTTATTTTTCGCATCATTTCATTGAGAGGAACCAAGATAAAATTCCTTGAAAACAGTTCTGCAGGATTGTCGAATGTCGGGTAGATGAAATCAATGCATTCTTCCATAGTTTTTGCTGGCAGAATCAGATCTTCAGGTAACTCGATTTCATCTTTTTCATTTTTCTCAATCTTGTCTTCTCCAACATCCAATAAGGACTCACAATATTGTCCTTCTCCCTCACTCAATCGCATATTCCTCTTCAATTGAAACTTGATGAAGCTTCTCTATAAGTAGGTTTTTTTAAATACACAAATTCTCCACATCAGCATCATTTCCACGTTTCACAACTGGTAGAAGCTGACGGAAATCGCCACAGCAAATGGTTAAAATACCCCCAAAGGCCTCATTCTTGCTGCATACATCACGAAGAGTCCGGTCCACAGCTTCAAAGCTCTCCCTCCTAATCATGGGAGCACTCATCCCAGACAATAAGCCTCACATTTTGGAGTAAATTTGCAGTATTGGTGTTTTTAATCAATGTTACAAAGGGCATCTTCATTGACTTTGAGGGGTATTTTGAATCTTGAATGTGCTGTTCTACCACCAGGCATCAATGTCGCTGCAATACCTGATGATGCTACAGCAATAGCAACACCTCCATCTCCTCTAACTTTAGCGAGGATCAAGTTGATGATAAATGTCTTGCCCGTTCCT
This sequence comes from Hemitrygon akajei, assembly GCF_048418815.1. Taxonomy (NCBI): domain Eukaryota; kingdom Metazoa; phylum Chordata; class Chondrichthyes; order Myliobatiformes; family Dasyatidae; genus Hemitrygon; species Hemitrygon akajei. The sequence goes on from NC_133137.1 coordinate 30,757,212, forward strand.
TTTGGTGCATCAATGAAAATCATTGAAGAGAGATTCCTTTCCAAGCAGTCACACACATATTCATATACTTCTCTTTGCTTATTATTCAATAGGGGCTCCTTTTGTGAAACATGTTCCTGCTGTTCATCTCTGTTGCATTGCAGTTCATGCAATAATTCTAGATTGCCAGCATTTTGAGTAATTGTACTGTTTTTTGGTGTTAGCAAATTTTGCCCAAGTTCTCAAGTTTCTCCAGGAAATACAGAAGAGCTTCTCTATGATGCCTCTCATCGATCATGATATTAGGATCATTGATAGTTTTCCCCTCCAATTGTAAGAAATCTTCAGACATTGCATTCTTGAACCGGTTCCATAATTGCAGTGGATTGTTGATTTCTATGTTTGTTAGCAAGACAACAAACAAATCTCTCATTGCTCTGGGCATTCTTGTTCTGCTTCTTCCATAGTTTGCTGCCAATGATTGTCAGCTTGCAACAATCCTCTCTCTCTCTCTCTCTCTCTCTCTCTCTCTGCAAATGTCTTTGAATGATGGAAGGATATCTCCATCATGTGTTTTCAATGATTCGAAAGATACTGGTCCCTTTATGTGATGAAGTAGTCTCAAATAGTAGAGGTCACCACTTTGTGGAGAAACGGTATACACTCGACCCAAAACATTTGCTTCAAAAATCCCGGAGTACTCCTCCACTCTCTTCCCCATTCTCCTTCTTTCCCTTCTCTTATTAGTCCAAGTGTAGAATCTAGGAATATCTGCATAGTGCAGGGTTCTTACAAATGGATCGCGAATGCAAAGATCCATGAATTCCGTTAGAGGTTTTTGCCATATCATTACTCAGTTGCACAGCACCATTATTTTGAAAGAATACTTGATGCTGTTGGGGAAGGTGCACTTGAAGGCGAACAATGGCTGGTTCCCTCACGTGAATTGGAAATCCAAGTATCAATCCGACAGCTTCAGAGGGCCCGATATATCTGCCTGTCAAATACTGTGTGATTTCGTCTTCTCTATTCACTGCAAAAATTGCCCAATCACTCAAAGATGGAATCGGCTCTGTGAGCATCGTAAGGCACAGCTGAGGCTGGTCGTGCACATGTGTCTTGGTGTCGTATCCCAATTTCCATGATGGCGGATCGGCTCTCAGGTAAAAATGGGGTAATTGATTTTGGCGAGTGAACAATTTTATACAAACACATAACTCTGAATTTTAAGAGCAAACACGAGGAAATCTGCAGATGCTGGAAATTCAAATAAGACACACAAAATGCTGGTGGAACACAGCAGGGCAGGCAGCATCTATAGGGAGAAGTGCTGTCGATGTTTCGGGCCGAGACCCTTCGTCAGGACTAACTGAAAGGAGAGATACTAAGAGATTTCCACCAGCATTTTGTGTGTGTTGTTTTAACTCTGAATTTTGACTGCATTCTGTAAGTTAGTGCATTTTAAGTCCATTTAGCCAAAAATAGTGCCGCTGTAATGCACCGTTTGCGCTAATTGGAGGTCGCAAACAGACAGAGAATGAGCATGAGAGTTTTAGTAGTATATAGATGATGAACATAGATATACAATCTTTTCTCCAAAGTATCAAATAGTAGAGGGCTTGGCTTTAAGGTGAGAGGGAAAAGCTTAAAGATGATTTTTGAGTTAAGCTTTTGTTTTACACAGAGAGTGGTAGGTGCCTAGGATGCAATGGTGGGAGCAGATGCAATAACAATGTTCAAGAGGTATTTAGATCGGCACATGAACAGACAAGGAATGTGCGGAGAGATGGGATTACTTTATATTGGCACAGACATAGTGGGTTGAAGGGCCTAAACCTATGCTGGATTGTTTTATGTTTCTTAAGTAAGACACTAATATTACACTCAGTACTCCCACAATGGCTCCTCAAGGTTGTTATAGACAGGGGTGGTAATGGGGACAAGTCCCATTCCCTAATAAGTGCTCCCAATGTTATTGTACCTCAAATAGCCTCTAACAACCAAGTCCAGCTCCTGGCCTTCACGTGTGGCTTAGCTACTAAGCCACACGGAGCTATTTCTACTGCTAGGAGAAACAGCAAAGGCAGGTAACTGGTGCCTTAAAACCAATTGCTTTGTGCAGATGGGGCTCATTAGCTGTTGGCAGCTCATCAAGAAGGAAAACTCTGATTTGAAACCTTCACTGCCTTGTGGCTATACCCACTCATGGGGAAGCCTTTGAGAGTAAACCCAGAGGGAAAAATCCAGAACTGGAGTCTTTATGCACTTTGTGCACTTTATGCAGTCTTGGGTAGGTCTGTAGTCTAGTGTAGTTTTTTTCTTCTGTGTTGTTTTTTTATGTAGTTCAGTCTAGTTTTAGTATTGTGTCGTGTAACACCATGGTCCTGAAAACACGTTGCCTCATTTTTACTATTTCGACCAGCAGTTATGGTCGAAATGACAATAAAAGTGACGTGACTTGACTAAGGCAGTCCTACATTGAGTTCAATGTTGACTGGCAATTCTACGGCACCACTGGTGCCAAACTGTATCGGTCTCTGTCATTCCTTTGGGAACATCAGACGTGTGGAGAGGGGGAGCTTGCTACATGGGCAACAGTTTGCTCTCCATGTCGTACTGCCCGGGCTTGCATATCTAGACAGCTAGGACAAAATATCCATTGTCAACTCTGACCGACAGAGGCCCTCTTCACTCTCAAAATGTTCTCATCAGTACCATTTTGTAATTTAAGTATCACTGCCTTACTTTTATTACTCCTTCTCTCTGAGAACAAGCAGTTATCTTTTGTAATAATTTGGCATATTTGCATAATAACCCTTTTGCAGATCATGCACAAGGACACCCAGATATCAGAAAATCCTCTCACTATCAGATAATATGCATTATTTTAATTTTTCCTGTAAAAACAATTCCATGTTTTCCCAAATTATACCTCATTTATCAGAGCTTTCCCCACTCAATCTAACTGTAATCCTTTCTGCCCTCCTTTCCCCTTCCAAATTTGCATCCAATTCTATCCTTGCATCACCAGAAAATATATCAATCGTATTTTGTGTGCCTTCGTCCAGTAATGGTTGAGGTCAGCCCCAGTATGATCTTGAGGCACACCACTTACTGTACTACTGACCTACTTACAGCTACTATTTCTTGTCAGCTAGGCAATCTTTTTTCCATGCCCAACACTGGAGGGTCTTGGGAGTCCTACTACAAGTTGAATCCATAAAACTATAAGATACAGGAGAAGTAGGCCATTTGGCCCATCAAGTCTGCTCTGCCATTCAATCATGACTGATCCAATTCTTCCAATCATCCCAACTCCCCTGTCTTCTCCCCATACCCTTTGATATCCTGGCTAATCAAAAACCTATCTATCTCTGCCTTAAATGCACCCAATGACTTGACCTACACAGCCACTCGCGGCAACAAATTCCACAGATCTACCACCTTCTGACTAAAGTAATTTCTCCGCATCTCTGTTCTAAATGGACGTCCTTCAATCCTGAAGTCGTACCCTCTTGTCCTAGACTCCCCTCCCATGGGAAATAAATTTGTCATATCTAATCTGTTCAAGCCTTTTAATATTTGGAATGTTTCTATGAGATTCCCCCCCCATTCTCCTGAACTCCAGGGAATACAGCCCAAGAGCTGACAGGCTTTCCTTATATGGTAACCCTTTCATTCCTAGAATCATTCCCGTGAATCTTCTCTGAACCCTCTCCAATGTCAGTATATCCTGTCTAAAATAAGGAGCCCAAAACTGCACATAATACTCCAAGTGTGGTCTCACGAGTGCCTTACAGAGCCTAAACAACACAACCCTGCTCTTATTTTCTATACCTCTAGAAATGAAAAGAAAAAACACCATTAACAATTTTAAAAATTTGAGTTAAATATTAAATACAGTGAATGCAAAAGAAAGTGAGATTTTTGCTGATTTTGTTTCATCAATTTGAAATCATAGAATTACTATGGTCATTTGCTCTTTAAATCAGTCCCAGCTCACTAGAGCAATTCAATCGGTCTCAATCCCCAGATATTTCCCATAGGAGTGATCTCCCTCATGCCCATCAAATTCTCATATGAAAAGATTGACATCACATTTCCTCATCATTTGGGAGATAACCAACTTTCAGATTACAATTACATGCCACTTCTACAATCCACTGTGTCTATCAATTTAAATCTATATGACATGGTCCTGAAACTATGTGCTGAAGAAAGCATATTTACTGTATTTAAACTTCCTTCAATTTTGTATATACCTCCAAACTTTTCACCTCACTTTTGTTCCAAGCAGAAAAATCTCAACTTCTGCAGCTGAATTTCCTTGGCCCGGGAACCATTCCCTTTTCAATCTTTTCTGTATCTTTTTCAGAACCTTTATATCCTTCCTGAAACATGTTGTTACCAGAATTGAGCCCTGAGAGGAAGTGGGAGATTGAAGCTTTATAGAACCCTGGCTAGTTCATAACTGGAAGTATTTATAAAAGTTTCAAATTCTCTGCTTTTGGACATAAAAGCTTTTATTAATAAAGCTCAAGGGCCCACTAGATTTGCTAAACACTCTCTCAACATGGCTAACAAAATGAGAGGCTAACATAAGAAATTTGTATTAAGGAACCAGCAGTTTCAAGATCAGTACTTGAAAGGAATATTAAACTGATTTAGATCTAACATAAATGATCTATTTTAAGGAACAAACTGCAATGTAGCTCTAAGAGCAGAGCATTTTCCCAGTCGATACTTGAACAGTTTCAATCACAAATCCAGTGTCTCTTCACCAATATTCGGGAAGAGATGCATATATGAGGGGCCATCAGTGATACTGCAATCATGACTATCTTCAAGAAAGAAAACAAGTTCAATGCTGGTAACTATAGTGGATATCCCTGTTATCTGTCACAGTAAAGCCAGGATCATTCTGAATGGTTCTTTCTGGTAGCCAAAAAGCTGCTTTTTAAATTTCAGTGCAGAGTCTGGCCATCCAAAGGCACAATGGGCATTACGGGCGCCATGCAACAACTCCAAGAAAAGCATGCTAGCCAGGGGTGTAGATCAGAACAAATCTCAGTAAACATTGATGTCAAACATGGCTGAATTATGGCCCCCAACACTTGACATAAATTTACTTGCCACAATGTTGCACTTCATCTCCAACAAATTTCCTGCAGGAGTGAAGTTGATAGGAAACAATTCAACATAAAGCACCTACACTTCAGAACTTGGTCACCCAATCTCAGTAGTTGAACTACAGTAAACAGATGACAGATACATTATTGGAAGTTGAGCTCTAAGCTATTGTCAACTCATTCACTGAAGTATGGTAAAGGATAGCCCTTCTATTTCAACATCTGGAAGACAAAGGTCATCGAGTAACTTGCCCCCTCATCATCATTCTGCTCTTACAGTACAAAATTTGAGAGTGAGAACCAGGAAAATATTAACCACTTGGTCACATTAAATATTAGGGAAATTCATCGCTACCTTCCCAACATCCTTAGCACAGATTTTGGTTAGGAAAAAAATTTGAAGATTGACCTCAGACCTGGATAAAAATTGAAGAGTTTACTGAGCATCAGAGATTCCTGCCTTCCTCAAGATACATACAAAATACCAACCCTATTATTAATAATAAATATTGAATTATGTTAAAATAGTACACATTGAATAGTTCCAAATAAAACGATAAATAGATTTGGAGATGCAGAAGTCTTTCTCTGCAATCCTGTACACCAAATCCTCTTCAAGGTCAAAAACACAGCTGTTGTCCTTAATATACTTTTTAATCTTGCTACTGTTTGTAGTGCAGCAAACTACATAAGTATTTAATCAAAAAAGCTTGCATCTCCCACAACATTGCTAACAATCTAGAAAATATCCCATGTCCTTATAGCATTTTTTTTTAAAAGGGCAATAATACCATATTTGGTTTAATCTAAATATATGGCTGATATTGCAGTTAAAGGTAGATTAGTAATAATATTTTTAAAAATTCATTTTCTACTTGCTCATGGGTCCTTACTACCCCAAATCATCAGATTTACAGCATTTTTTCCTACTTACTTTCAAGGCAGCAGGCCAGCAAGAAAGCTTCATTGTAGCTTTTCATGAAAAGTTACCTTTAAAAATCTAGGAAGTCCCTACAGTATCAATATTTCAGTGAGACACATTTCTAAACACAATAGAAAAACAAACTATTTTCAATTACAGGGAAGTACTCAACTTTTTTAATCATTCTGTCACGTACGCAGAATTTGATGAACTTGTTAGATTTCAGGTATTTTCAAAACATGTTCTGACTTCATTTGTGACTTTTCTTTCCAAATCAACTCTTTCTTTGTCTGTTCTCATCAATTTATGGTGAATTTATTTTAAAATAGATTTGCATACATTTCCTCTAAATTTCCACACAGCAGAATTATAGTTTTGCTTTTCCGTGCAGCTCCTATCGTCCAGCTGGGAAAACAAACTTTAAATGTACTTCTCCCATACAATATTACATAATTTTATATTTTGTAAAATATCAAAAATTTTCACAACTTCCAAACAAAATACATTAAAAACACCCTGTTTATTTTTGGTAAATGTCACATATGATGTGCTGTTATACATTTCAGAAAGACTGCAGATTCAAACTCTGTTGTATAAATGTTTCAGCTCACATTTAGTGCCCAATATTAAACAAACCTGGTCACCAAGAATAGACCAATTCAGGCTGAATATGCCTTTTAACTCCTAATATTATTCTCTCACTAAACAATGAGGTACATCTTCCATATGTTGATACCATTCATATACTGCAATCATCCAGTCAGACATATGCACATAAAACTCAGAATCAGATTTAATATCATTGGCAGATGTTGTGAAGTATGTTGTTTTGTGGCAGCAGTACAATGTAATACATATAAAATATAAATTACAATTATAAGTAAATAACTAATGTAAAAAGAGAGCAAATCCCCTTCAGTATTTAATGGCTAACATGTCTTTACAAACATCTTAAGTGAGACTGGATGGTCAACAAGAACACAATTATTTCCACAATTGTTTCAAACTGTCAGATCTCTCATTTAAATCAGAAAGTTCAGGACACATATGAGAAATACTGGAAGGATGAAATAAAGCAAAAAAAAACTATAAATATTCAAGTTATTCAGGTTATGAAAGTTTATAGACCTAAAATATTAACACTTTATCCACTTCTATTCTTTTAGTTTTATGATTAAAAATGTTTTGGATCAAGTCTCATTCTGGAGAATGAAGCATGAAACAGCCTTCACATCCTTTGTGAAATAGATATTTCCTTCTCAAAAACACTGCCACAGCAGACAGAGCCATAGAGCAGTACAGCACAGAAACAGGTTATTTGACCACCATGTCCATGGCAACTATCATATTATCTATATTAGTCTCACTTACCTGGTCCATTGCCTTCTCACTACAAAAATAATTTCTACTTGAGATGATAGGATCTTTACCTCACAGATCCCAGTGTGTGTAAATTGGGTACTTCATTCCCCTACAAATGCAAGTACATCTCAAAAACACACAATTGATCTCCTGAACTTCCAAAAGGCAGTACTAGAAATGTACCTTTTTTATTCCAATGCTGAACCATGAATACTGCTAGAGTATTAAAAGGATCGAAGAACATCCCCTATAGATTAAAATCTGTTAGAAAACATCTAAGATATTTAAAAAGCCATGCTTATTACACAAGTCCTTCGATTTCTATTGGTTAAAATCAATTTACATTTATGCGTGAAACAAATGCAATATTAATGAAGAAATAGACAGAAATTATCAAAATGTTCAGTGTCAATACTATTTTACTATGGCTTGTTGCAGCAGTCAGGCCCAAGTGAAAAATCTGCTCCGTTACTTAAAGTTAAGAGGTCAACCCTAACTAGAGTTATAGATAGGACAGTGAGGAAAAGAACAGATTTATTTTCCATTAGTGAACAGATAAGATTTATGATAATATAGTGGCTACAATCTCTTAATTACTGAAAAGTATTCATTCTTGTAGATTATTTCATTATCTAAACTTAAACTACCAGATCTTTTTTCCTCGGATCCATCTTTGCAGATTGCCAGTGGAGTAATTTAGTCACTGCTCTGTGATTCCCTTAAACAGCACCAATTAAAGAACAAAAGCATGCTTTTGACAGAGTTAATTAAATGCATGAGGGTAGATGAACATTCCAGTGTTACGAAAACCCCGTAACCAGGTAACTTACCAGCAAAGATAGATGGATCAGCTGAGTCGGATGCTACTATTTTCAAACGTTTTATTCAATAAGGGCACAAACGTATGGTTAATACAAACATTCAAATCGTCAAAACTCAATCTAAAACACCGGTGTAACCATAATCAATCAGAAATAAGCTCTTTCGTTGTCTAGGGTATATAATACTGAGTCCAATTGGAAATATAAAGAGTCACTCTGAAGTCTGCAGGCTTTTCTCTTTTGGTTTCACGTGTTGGAGAGAGAGAAAGATAAAACGGAAAAACTTGCCGTTTACATCCGTGAAATCAGGGGAGCGATCTTCCCCGTTGTTAGTTAAAAGCGATCTTCCGTTGGTTCCAGCCACAAACCCCGCATTCGGAATTTAACGCACGTGGCTTATTTCAAAATGGCTTCCCGTTCCCACGGGAAGCGTTATCGTGCTTCTGGGTGTCTCCTTGGTGCGTCTGAGGGTCGTCCTCTTTCAGACCCTTCTTTATACTGCCTCACGGGATCTCAGGTGTCAATCAGGTTGCAGGTGATGCAACCTCTCTCTCTCAACCAGCCCACTTTGCCCGAGGGCTTTACAATGTCCCTGCGAGTTGGCACGTCTGCAGTTCCCAGGTGTCTCCTGAGAACAATGCCACAGTCACCAGCTTTTGTCCCAGTGGAATGTCTTTCCATTTCCTGTGTCCATTCAGCCTGTCTCTCTCTCTCTCTTTTTCTCTCTCTCTCTCGGGTCATTGACCCCCCCTTTTCTAGGGCTCTTGCAATTCTCACAAAGGAGGGGGCTGGTATCATAACACCTCCCCTCTTAAAAAGGTTTTTACCAGCGGTTAAAACCCAGAGTGGTACAGTCTTACAGAAATTTTGAATCTAATACAGAGTAATACAGTTATACATTCAAGTCAGCATCTAAACAGTTAACAAGTACAGTGCCCCTTTCCTTTAATACCTTAACCTCATGTGCCCTACTAACGCCTGGTAGCATCAAACTTCAGCTCAATAACCACCTTATTTATTTGCTTTCTTCGGCAACATAACTAAGGAGGTGTGATCTTAGCTTACATACATCTACAAAGGTTCATGCAAAAGACAAATTTTTATGCTACTTTCAAACTTAACAGTCAAGCTTCCATGGGTGTTGTCTTTATTATTCACATACTTTGTCAAAATCCCTTAAAACCGGCTTCTGCTATTTTAAAAATCGCGCCCCCATTAACCCTCGCCTCTTTTCTGGCGAGTCCCCCCGTTGGGACTTTGAGTAATTTGGCGTGGTAAACTCCCGCCCGCCTCGTTCATCAGGGCTATTTTTTCAACACCATGCCCCAAACTGTCAAGACCCTTCAGGCTATTTGTTTTTAATTCCAACTCCTCTTTCAGGTAGCATTTCGAATGCAACCTCTTCACACCCCACCCTGGCGTAACAATAGAGTGGGGGGCCCCGCTATTTCCCGACTCACTCTGTGAGCGATCTGCCAGGTTTAAAATTTCTTCCTTCGACTTGGGAACTACAGACTTTCCGTTTCCTTCAATAACGATCCTCATTCCCCCCTTAAATTCGGCATTAACCTTGGCCCCACTCTCGAATACAAACACCGTGGAACTCACACTTCCCACGGTTACCAAGGTTAACCCTTTTCCTACTGAACCAACCCTATCTGATCCACAAAGACGGCCGCCCCGTCCCCCTGAATCAAACACCTCAGACTTCCCCTGAGCTCTGTTACCAGGTTCAGCACCACGTGCGCCCCCATCTTGGACACACTCAAACGGGACATTGGCCCCTTCCAGGCTTTCAATACCCGTACCTTTTTCAAATTCTAACGTCCCCCGATCCTTCCAGCTACTCTCTAGGCAGCCCCCCGTTGGGGAAGGCGCAACCCTGCGAGCTGAAACAACCTCCTCGGCCATTTCAGCTGACTTCTCCACAGCAAGGATACCCTTCCTCTCTAAGACTGCCCTCATTTCACTCTCGGGACCATCGAGAACACCTTTAGAACTCTGAACTTCTTCCAACAATTCTGCCAAACCAGACAGATTAACCATGTCCAACTCTGGACATTTTAACAACTTTATCCGTTTCTCAACTTTAGTTCCTACCTCTAGGACCTTTCTCTTCACTAAGGGCAGGGCTATTTCCTCTCCCTTACCCCCTTTTACTTTACTGCTTTCTGTTTTACCACCCTCGGAACCCTCATGGTACAGGGTCGGTAAAAACATCTTGGCCAGATCACCGCTGGCTTCATTTAAACTGTCCTCTTTCTCAGCCGCTTTTTCCGACAGGCTGCGAGTGACCGCGCATGCGCGATAGCTTTGGGACTCTAGGGGCGGGGCCACCGCACTCGCCGGTCGGCGGGTCGGCATCATGGCTGCCCAAATCCTCCCTCCTGCTAACACACTTTGTAACAACGCGACCCACTGCTCTTGTGGCCACTTCTGGTTCACTGCCACCTTTTCAAAAAGCAAGAAATAACTATCAACATCCGTCTCTTCGAACGGAGGCACTACTCTCAGCTCCCGACTAACATTAAACCGCTCTCTCCTTAGCTCCTCCCTCTCTCTTTCTCTCCCCGCTGCCGCTCTCTCGGCTGCTGCTAACTCTCTGATCCGAATTTCATGCTGTCTTTGCCTCTCCGCTTGATTCTGCTCGTTTTCCATCTCTAACCCCTTCGCCAAATTTAACAAGTCTGCTTTGGCGCTCACCTCTAGCGCCGCCACAGTCGCGCTTTCCATAAATTCACACACGTCCATCCTTGCTGGTTTTTCTGTCTGGCTACCTGCGTACCAGATCCAAATTATTTTGTTTTGACTTACAATCCCGATTGACTGACCTCCCCCTTTTTGGTGTCAAATCCCGAGACGAGAACCCCACTTGTTACGAAAACCCCGTAACCAGGTAACTTACCAGCAAAGATAGATGGATCAGCTGAGTCGGATGCTACTATTTTCAAACGTTTTATTCAATAAGGGCACAAACGTATGGTTAATACAAACATTCAGATAACATGCGTCAATACTCAATCTAAAACGCAGGTACATTAATAATCACTCAGAAATAAGCTCTTTCGTTGTCTAGGGTATAATACTGAGTCCAATTGGAAATATAAAGAGTCACTCTGAAGTCTGCAGGCTTTTCTCTTTTTGGTTTCACGTGTTGGAGAGAGAGAGAGATAAAACGGAAAAACTTGCCGTTTACATCCGTGGAATCAGGGGAGCGATCTTCCCCGTTGTTAGTTAAAAGCGATCTTCCGTTGGTTCCAGCCACAAACCCCGCATTCGGAATTTAACGCACGTGGCTTATTTCAAAATGGCTTCCCGTTCCCACGGGAAGCGTTATCGTGCTTCTGGGTGTCTCCTTGGTGCGTCTGAGGGTCGTCCTCTTTCAGACCCTTCTTTATACTGCCTCACGGGATCTCAGGTGTCAATCAGGTTGCAGGTGATGCAACCTCTCTCTCTCAACCAGCCCACTTTGCCCGAGGGCTTTACAATGTCCCTGCGAGTTGGCACGTCTGCAGTTCCCAGGTGTCTCCTGAGAACAATGCCACAGTCACCAGCTTTTGTCCCAGTGGAATGTCTTTCCATTTCCTGTGTCCATTCAGCCTGTCTCTCTCTCTCTCTTTTTCTCTCTCTCTCGGGTCATTGACCCCCCCTTTTCTAGGGCTCTTGCAATTCTCACAAAGGAGGGGGCTGGTATCATAACACCAGAAAGGTACCATACTTTATATAAAAGGAACTTCCTTCATATCTTATACAGCAGCACATAGGGCATAGATGAGAAAACAACTGATCTTAGAAAACAAGATAATATATGTGGAATCAGGCTGGTTACAGCCTTGTACCTACAATGCCATTCAGTAAGATCATGGTTGAGCATTGTCAGTACCACTTGACATATACCTTGAATTCCTTCTAAAAACTTGTTTCAAACTTGCTCAGTGACTCTTTTACAGTGAAATCCCAAAGACTTGATAACATCTGGGGAAGATAGTTTTCAGTTTTGCCTTGAATGGCTGACCATTTATTTGAACTGTGACTCCTGAATTAAGAGACCCCAACCAAGCAGAGAGTCTGTCAAGTCCCATTAAGAATTTTGCATGCTTCAATTAGATCACTTCTTGTTCTAATAAACACAACAAGAGCATAAACACTGTCTGCTTAATCTACACTCAGGATCAAACTGGTAAATTTTTGCTGGACTCCCTCAACTGAAGATCCACCCTTCCTTCACTTAATTTAATCATAATATTCTGAAGTTATTCTTTTTAAACATGTCACACATCTTAGTTCCAATTTACAGTTAGATGAAAGAAAAAGTCATGATTTGTGTACCATATAGCCTACTGTATAATATGGGAACTACGTATTTTATGTCGTAGTAACACGTTATTGAGCATGCGCTATTGGGTGCGTATTGATCTGTATATATGTGTTCAGTTCAGGTTCTGCAAGTAAAAAGCCCTGTTAACTTAGCTCCAGTCTCTAGCGTTTTTATTAATGATATTGTTGTGTAAATGGCCACATACATAACAAATTGGCGATGAGGTTAATGAACCTACATTGTATCTGAACTCCGTGTTTATTTGAGAACGGCACTTGGAAGAAGAGCACAAGGTACGAGCCAAGAAGTGGGCGAGGCCGTGGCAGTCCCAAAGGAATCGGAGACAGTCGGAGTGGCAGCACATCAGGAGACCAAGAGACCACAGCTAGTGCTGACCCCAGGGGCTGAGAGTCTGCCTGCCCCAGAAGGGAAAAAAAGGAGCGACACACACACATCTAGCCAGAGTACGCTCACGATGCTAGCAAAAAAAGGTCACATGAGTTAAAAAGAAAACAAGGGATCAGGGCTAAATTAACAAGGGACCAAGGCCAAATTAACATAACAAGGATGGTGTTAATTGGAACCATTTGATAGTGGCATTGAAGACTGGGCATCTTATATTGAAAGAATAGAGTTATATTGTGATGCTAACAGTGTTAATGAAGGAAAGAAAGTCAGCATCTTAGGCTACGTTCACACTAGACTGGATAATTTTGAAAACGCCGGTTTGTATAAAAACGATAGGCATCCACACTATGCGTTTTTAAAAATATCTATGTCCACAATGAAACGGATATTTCGGCAAATCTCCTCCTACTGCGTATGCACAGGACACATCTACCGGAAGTTAGCGATGTGTTTGGTGTCGAGTCCCGCCATGAAAGACTTGCTGCACATTTGTCCAGTTACAGACTAGAAAATCTTAAACGACGGGCAGCTGCTGGCTGTCGTGCAGGAGGACTTAAAAGTAAAACAAAAACAAACTGGAGCATATGGAGGCAACCAACAGGGAGTTCACGGACAGTATGACCCGACTGACGACGCACATTGAAAAACTAATGTTGCATAAATAAAGCATCTTGTTAAATGTATAAAACATGACTGCATTAGTATTATCTTGCATTTCCATACAATACATTAGGCTAGTGGTCACCAACCTTTTTAAGCCCAAGATCCCCTACCTCAGTCTTAGTGAAGGCGAGATCGACCCCAGATCGATTAGTTACACGCATGCGCACCAGGGCAGAAAAGACCAGAAGTAAAACCTTGCAACCCAGAAGCAGAAATAATGTATAAACACCAGAGGTACCCTTCCCTTTTTTGCACCGCGGACCGGTTTAATATTGACATTATTCTTGCGGACCAGCTGACCCGGGGGGGGGGGGGGGGGGGTGTTAAACACAACCGGAATACAGCGATAGTTCCTTACGTCCAGTCTATTCTGCAATTTAGTTTTCGCAGCTCTCAGCACTTAGCTTCTGTCCCGCTTGCTCACGTTTTATCCGCTCAAAAAACTCAACGCGTTTGTCTTTCAGTGCGGGGTGCTTGGACTCAGGGTACCGAAGCAGCTTTGAGGGCTTCACTGCCTCATCAGACAGCCTCCTGGCCCAAACTCCAGCTTTCTGCCCGCCCGCCGCCAGAAGCCTTGGCCAGGTGCAGCTGGTCGTGGCTGGAGTGAGAGGACAAGGTCAGGGCCGGAAGTCCCCGTACCAGAGCCGTGGCGGTCGCAGTCCGGACAGAGCCCCCACCCCGTAGGACCTATCGGTCGATAAAAGTTTGTTTCAGTAGATCGCAGCGTGGTAGCTGCTCTGCTACTTACGAAACGCTGAGCCCGAATTAGGTCATCTGCGAATATTTTAGCACTGGGTTCCCCATGAACATTCGGTGTGCTGAACAGGTTTAGAAGCAGCGCCCATCTGTCTGCACTCCAGGACAGTAGCGAAAGCACTTCCTGCCGGCTGCACGAGGCGGCCAGTGATTCCTGGCGCGAGGGTATCACTGCGTTTAGGCACGTGGGTTCAAGTTCAACAGTGGCCGTGACAGGGACTGAGGAAAGGTGCAGCTGACTCATATCGTTTCCTCATGGCCCGGTGGTTGGGGACCACCAAATTACACTGTATAGTGCAGGGGAGCTACACGCATGCGCACTGGGCAGAAAGAACGGAACTAAAACCCCGCAACCCGGAAACAATCTCTCAACAGTATGTGTGTATTTATTTTTCTTTTTTTTTTGGAATCTACTGGGGAAGTCTCAAAGGTCGACCAGTCGATCGCGATCAACGGGTTGGCAACCACTACATTAGGCTGTTGCACATCTATTGTCAGAGAGGTACTTGCATAAATTGGTGAATCACCTTCATACAAGCAAGGACAGAAAACAGGGCAAACTGAGTATACTTATTAATTCAGTAAGTTATGGGTCAAAGTATTTGGTGAGTACATTTCTAACTCCTCTGGCTTCAGTCTTGTTGCTGTCTGTTCTCAAATTGTTAGGTTGCATTCAAGAAAACAATGAAATGGCATGCTGCCATCACCATCTGTTCCGGCACATCATGACAGTATTTTTAGATTTCTCAGGTTACCCTGTCCACACTGCTCCGGCCAATCTGGCATTTTCAAAATTACACACTCTGGAGGGTGTTTTAGAAAAGCTGCGTTTTGGGGGGATGAAAACGCCGTTTTAGTGTGGACGGAGGGTCAAAACGAAGAGAAAAAGCTTTGGTTATGGATTTATCCGGTCTAGTGTGAACATAGCCTGAGTGTAATGGGCGCGAAAACATACGGCCTGCTACAGAGCTTGTTAATCCCTGAAAAGCCAGCTGACAAAATGTTCAAGCAAATAGTAGACACCCTCCAACAGCATTTAAACCCCAAACCACTGGTCATTGCTGAAAGATTTAAATTTTAAAATGGGAATCAGAGCAAAGATGAAAGCATTTCTGAATACTGTGTGGAATTGTGCAAATTATCAGAACATTGTCAATTTGGAGCAGGTCTATCAGACGCATTGAGGGACAGGTTAGTGTGTGGCATGCACTGTGAAACCACACAGAATCAGCTCCTGTGTGAAAAAGACCTTACATTCGAGAAAGCATTAAAAATCTCAATATTGTTAGAAATAGCTGCACAAGGTGCTTCCGAGATACAACAAAAATCTCTGGAATATACCACAAATAAAATGTCACTGCGCAGAAATGAAGGAAAGAAATTTTACTGTTGTGGGAACATGCTGAACAGAAATGAAGGAAAGAAGTGTTACCGTTGTGGGAACATGTCACATGACCCTGAGGACTGTTGGTTTAAAGACAAAGAATGCAGGAACTGTGGCAATCGGGGCCACACTGGCAGAGTTTGCAAAACTAGTAAACAGAAGGAAAAGGGCAAAATACAGAGAAACAAGAAACCCCAGGAAGGAAAATACAACAAGGTACATAAAATGAAAGAAGGCAGTTTTGAAGAAAGCAGTTCTGATGAAAACCACTCAAGATGAAAGTGAATTGTCTGCAACTTCACAGCGTGAAAGAGACAGATGATTGAAGAATAATAAGGATCACTCCACAAGTGGCAGGCATGGGATTGAAAATGGAATTGGATACAGGCTCAGCTTTAAGTGATCTCTGTACACAACTACAAATGACTCTTTTCTCACATAACTCTGAAACAAACTAATCTACTGCTAAAGGCTTACACAGGACAGAAAGTGCGTCCCAAAGGTAAAAATAAAGTGACAGTGACCTACAGGGACAAAACACAGCAGCTGAACCTCTATGTACTGGAAAATGGCGGACCACCGTTGCTGGGACGTGAATGGCTCACAAAAATCCAGTTGGATTGGCTCATCAAGTTCGGCGGTGATGATGTCTGCAGCTCTCCTCTCACCCACTGTCAACTATTACAACGATGAGGAGGAGCTAGACAGTGTCGATAGAGACAGATACTGGCAATAAGCAGGATGGTGAAGACTACCAGGAAGTAAAAGAGCAGATGTACCAGGAGAAATTGGCACCTCTGAAAAGACAGCTACAGCAGTTACAGGAAGGCACTTTGCAGGAGTATCAGAAAAGGATGAAGAATCTAGATCAACAATACAAGCAAGGACTACAAAATGCAGAGCTTTTTCTGCAACTGGAGACAGAAAAAGTGGAAAGGAATTTTATTAGAGAGAAGAAAGAAGCAGAGAGAACGCAGGAGCCCTCGCCTCAGACCGGCCCGAGCTGCAACCACCTCAAGCAGCCTGTCAACACCATGAACAAGGCCGAGACAGAGCAGCAGCAACAGCCAGACAAACCCAAATCCCCTGGGGAGAAGAAAGTCATCACAACAAAGGTTCTTGGAACAGTAAAGTGGTTCAACGTACAAAATGGATATGGATTCATCAACAGGAATGATACAAAGGAAGATGTGTTTGTACATCAAACAACTATAAAAAATAACCCACAGAAATACCTCTGCGGTGTTAGAGACGGTGAAACTGTGGAGTTCGACATAGTGGAAGGTGAAAAGGGTGCAGAAGCAGCAAACGTAACTAGTCCTGGAGGAGTTCCAGTCCAAGGAAGCTGAAATGCCGCAGACAGAAATTGTTATTGTCTCTACAACCCTCGCCGCCGAGGTCCACCACATAATTACCAACAGAAAACTTTGGAGGTGGAGAGAAAGGAGATGGAGCAGACAGCAACAGATGGAGAAAACCAAGATTATCAAAATCAGCATCACTGCCCTCCTTACAGAAGACAGACAGTGTTACCCACCTTACTTTGTTTGTCGTCGCTATGGTCGCTGCCCACAATATAGCAACTAGCCTCAGGGAGAAATTACTGAGGGTGGTGAAATAAATGAAAACCAGGCTGCTGGGGAAGAAGGTAAACTTAGCAGAGGACAAAATCAATTCCATTCAAACTGAACAGCTTTCACACAACTTTGCGAAATTGAACCAATTTTTTCCTCCATTGAGAATCCTTTGCAGGAAAGTTTCTTTTGCACGTACATATTTTGAATCCTCAGCCTACATGTCTTGTTTTTCACAAAGAAGTTGGAAAACGTGCTAGCATGGTTCGGGAGCGTTTAAACTAATTTGCAAGGGGGATGGGACCTGGAGCGATACAGCAGTAAAAGAAGTGCATGGAGTAAAGCCAGATCTAACAAATAGAGAGGCTTTGAGGAAAGAGAAGCAGAATAAAGGGTGTAAAGGTAGTAAGACAGAAGGGCTAAAGTGTGTGTACTTCAATGCAAGAAGCATCAGGAACAAAGGTGATGAACTGAGAGCTTGGATACATACATGGAATTATAATGTAGTGGCCATTACGGAGACATGGCTGGCACCAGGGCAGGAATAGATTCTCAATATTCCTGGATTTCAGTGCTTTAAAAGGGATAGAGAGGGGGGGAAAGGGGAGGAGGGGTGGCATTACTGGTCAGGGATACTATTACAGCTACAGAAAGGGTGGGTAATGTAGCAGGATCCTCTTTTGAATCAGTATGGGTGGACGTCAGGAACAGGAAGGGAGCAGTTACTCTGCTGGGGATATTCTATAGGCCCCCTGGTAGCAGCAGAGATACCGAGGAGCAGATTGGGAGGCAGATTTTGGAAAGGTGCAAAAATAACAAGAGTTGGTATCATGGGTGACTGTAAATTCCCTAATATTGATTGGTACTTGATTAGTTCCAAGGGTTTAGATGGGGCAGAGTTTGTTAAGTGTGTCCAGGATGGATTCCTGTCACAGTATGTTGACAGGCCGACTAGGGGGAATGCCATACTAGATCTAGTATTAGGTAATGAACCGGGTCAGGTCACAGATCTGTCAGTGGGTGAGCATCTGAGGGACAGTGATCACTGCTCCCTGGCCTTTAGCATTATCATGGAAAAGGATAGAATCAGAGAGGACAGGAAAATTTTTAATTGAGGAAGGGCAAATTATAAGGCTATAAGGCTAGAACTTGCGGGTGTGAATTGGGATGATGTTTTTGCAGGGAAATGTACTATGGACATGTGGTCGATGTTTAAGGATCTCTTGAAGGATGTTAGGGATAAATTTGTCCCGGTGAGGAAAATAAAGAATGGCAGGGTGAAGGAACCATGGGTGACAAGTGAGGTGGAAAATCTAGTCAGGTGGAAGAAGGCAGCATACATGAGGTTTAGGAAGCAAGGATCAGATGGGTCTATTGAGGAATATAGGGTAGCAAGAAAGGAGCTTAAGAAGGGGCTGAGAAGAGCAAGAAGGGGGCATGAGAAGGCCTTGGCGAGTAGGGTAAAGGAAAACCCCAAGACATACTTCAATTATGTGAAAAACAAAAGGATGACAGGAGTGAAGGTAGGACCGATTAGAGATAAAAGTGGGAAGATGTGCCCGGAGGCTGTGGAAGTGAGCGAGGTCCTCAATGAATACTTCTCTTCGGTATTCACCAATGAGAGGGAACTTGATGACGGTGAGGACAATATGAGTGAGGTTGATGTTCTGGAGCATGTTGACATTAAGGGAGAGGAGGTGTTGGAGTTGTTAAAATACATTAGGACAGATAAGTCCCTGGGGCCTGACGGAATATGCCCCAGGCTGCTCCACGAGACGAGGGAAGAGACTGCTGAGCCTCTGGCTAGGACCTTTATGTCCTCATTGTCCACGGGAACGGTACTGGAGGATTGGAGGGAAGCGAATGCTGTCCCCTTGTTCAAAAAAGGTAGTAGGGATAGTCCGGGTAATTATAGACCAGTGAGCCTTACTTCTGTGGTGGGAAAGCTGTTGGAAAAGATTCTTAGAGATAGGATCTATGGGCATTTAGAGAATCATGGTCTGATCAGGGAAAGTCAGCATGGCTTTGTGAAGGGCAGGTCGTGTCTAACAAGCCTGATAGAGTTCTTTGAGGTGATGACCAGGCATATAGATGAGGGTAGTGCAGTGGATGTGATCTACATGGATTTCAGTAAGGCATTTGACAAGGTTCCTTCCACACGGTAGGCTTATTCAGAAAGTCAGAAGGCATGGGATCCAGAGGTTTGGCCAGGTGGATTCAGAATTGGCTTGTCTGCAGAAGGTCATGGTGGAGGGAGTACATTTGGATTGGAGGGTTGTAACTAGTGGTGTCCCACAAGGATTGGTTCTGGGACCTCTACTTTTCGTGATTTTTATTAACGACCTGGATGTGGGGGTAGAAGGGTGAGTTGGCAAGTTTGCAGACGACACAAAGGTTGGTAGTGTTGTAGATAGTGTAGAGGATTGTCAAAGATTGCAGAGAGACATTGATAGGATGCAGAAGTGGGCTGAGAAGTGGCAGATGGAGTTCAACCCGGAGAAGTGTGAGGTGGTACATTTTGAAAGGACAAACTCCAAGGCAGAGTACAAAGTAAATGGCAGGATACTTGGTAGTGTACAGGAGCGGAGGGATCTGGGGGTACATGTCCACAGATCCCTGAAAGTTGCCTCACAGGTAGATAGGGTAGTTAAGAAAGCTTATGGGGTGTTAGCTTTCATAAGTCAAGGGATAGAGTTTAAGAGACGTGATGTAATGATCCAGCTCTATAAAACTCTGGTTATGCCACACTTGGAGTACTGTGTCCAGTTCTGGTCGCCTCACTATAGGAAGTATATGGAAGCAGTGGAAAGGATACAGAGGAGGTTTACCAGGATGCTGCCTGGTTTAGAGAGTATGGATTATGAACAGAGATTAAGGGAGCTAGGGCTTTACTCTTTGGAGAGAATGAGGACGAGAGGAGACCTGATAGAGTTGTACAAGATATTATGAGGAATAGACAGAGTGGACAGCCAGCCCTCTTCCCCAGGGCACCACTGCTCAGTACAAAAGGACATGGCTTTAAGGTAAGGGGAGGGAAGTTCAAGGGGGATATTAGAGGAAGGTTTTTCACTCAGAGAGTGGTTGGTGCATGGAATGCACTGCCTGAGTCAGTGATGGAGGCAGTTACACAAGTGAAGTTTAAGAGACTACTAGACAGGTATATAGAGGAATTTAAGGTGAGGGGTTATATGGGAGGCAGGGTTTGAGGGTCGGCACAACATTGTGGGCCGAAGGGCCTGTAATGTGCTGTACTATTCTATGTTCTATATTAAACAGCATCAAAACAGAGGTGAATTCTGGGAACAAACTGTAAGGTTTCTATTGTTGTATTTTCACACTTGTGCTGAATGTGCATCTGAAGCAATTCCCTCTCTTGAGCCAGACAGATAGCAGGTAATCTTTAATATCAGTAAAATTGTACTTTAACTGCGGCTTAAGAACAATGGAATGAACAACAGGATTTTGATCAACTGCTACACCAAATGGTGAAAGATTACTGGTAAAGTATTGATGTTTCTGTAAGTCATGGGACTGCCCCGACTTTTGAATAACCAGGAAAGACAGCAGATCACCAACCACTTCTTGTGTTGGTGGCAAGTCATCTTTGAAGCAGACCATGGAAACTCCCTATGCTCAAAGGTCAACTTTTCATGACTTTTATAAGGAAATCTGTATTAAAACAAACAAGTTATTGACGGATGTTACTTGGAGGGGCAGAAAAGACCTCCCCCAAAAGACTTGAGTTATAATTATTATTATGTTACTTTGTTATAATTTCATATTAAGTTATTAATTATACAGTGGGTGGGCATTTATATATTAAGGGTACACATACAGTATTTTCTTAGCGTAAAAAAAGTTGATACATTTTTTAAATAAAAGGGGAGTGTACCAAATAGCCTACTGTATAATATGGGACTATTTGATGTTGTAGTAACACATTATTGAGCATGCGCTATTGGGCACATATTGATCTGTATATATGTGTTCAGTTCGGGTTCTGTAAGTAAAAAGCCCTGTTAACTTCGCTCCAGTCTCTAGTGTTTTTATTAATGATATTGTTGGGTAAACAGCCACATACACAACAATTTGCATTTTGGAGAAATGCACAGAATGCCAGAAGCTGCAAAAGATAGTCTTGCTAGGATAGATATGAGTTGCAAAAAATTGCAATTGGTTTAGAAAATTCAAATCGCAGATGGGTGTTGAGCACTGTGACTGGTTACAGTGGTTTGTCAGGAGGAAAACAGTGTGAGCAAAGTGAATGACCAAATAAATCTTAGTTTATGGAAAAAGCTGCTAGGTGACAAATCAGTCAAGAGAAGAGTGTTCATAACTGTCAGAAGAAAACTCATATGGTACCAATGAAAGATAACAGAAATATAAAAGTAGAATAATATGGGATGAACATAACAGTAAAGAATAAACACAATAGCAAGAGGTAAAGGATGTCGAAGCTCTTAAGGGGAGATTCAGGAGTCCTGGAAGTGAATGCAATATAAATCAAAAAAAAATCTACTGCAGCACATTATATGGTAGTACAACAATGTTGCAATTGGCATGTGAAAATGTGACAATTGTAATGAGTCTACAACAACACTGCTAATATTGTGGTTTGGCATTTGTACAGATAAATGAAACTACCAATGAATGGATCCAAATCCATATATCAGCTAACAAGCTTCACAGAATCCAGATGATTAATTTTCAGTAAATCAATTATAAGACCACTCTCCAATACACTTGAGGGGTTTATTGTTACAAACAAAAATAATACATTAGATAATGGAAAAAGTCATTTAATCAAATAAGTAGTTACTTATTATTACAAATTGACTGACAGCATGTGACTATTACTCATAACAAAACTGCTTAAAAATTGAACCCAACGTAGGAAAGAGTTATCTGCTAGCCTTGCACATTATGAACCAGTGGAAGATCAGTTTTATGTCATAACTTCTGCAAAACAACCCATAAAGCTCTGACATGTTATTAGAATGGGTTAATTATTGGAGGCAAGAACAGTTCAAGTTGCCAAGATTTACATGTGGAAGCAGCACTGACATTGATCAGCAAGGTGTCCCATATTGCTGAGTTCCTGCTTAAAAGGCAAAGATGCTTTGCATTTAGCAGCAATGGCAAATATACAGGGCCTGCATCCTCAGCACACTGCTTTATGGCAGCGAGACCTGGAGACTCCAGACGACAGCAGCGTCTCAACACCTTCCACCTTCACAGCCTGAGACGCATCCTGGACATCAAGTGGACTGACCGAGTCACCAACAGTGAGGTCCTGGCCTGCGCCCAGATACCCAGCCTCTTCACTCTGCTCCAACAACGCCGTCTCTGCTGGCTGGGCCACATGCACCACGTCAGATGGGAGGATCACTAAAGACCTGCTGTATGGGGAACTGACCTCCGGCAAGAGAGCACAAGGGCGGCCCCATCTTCATTTCAAAGATGTCTGCAAGAGAGACATGAAGTCACTGAACACGAACGTCTAGAGGTGGGAGGATATTGCAAGTGATCGCTCTCGCTGGAGGCTGGAACTATGAAGAGGTCTAAAAAGAGAAGAGAAGCTGAGGCTTGCTGCTGAAGAAAAGCGCACTCGCTGAAAAAACAGCACCAAGACAACACTGGAGGACAGCGCCTTCAAGTGCAGTCGCTGCAGCCGAGACTATCACTCCTGTGTGGGCCTCTACAGCCACAACAGACGCTGCTCGACCAACACAGACTTAAGCAAGACTTTCCAGGTGCAGATCCATGGTCTCACGAGACTAACAGATGCCACCATCATTAAACTGAAAAGGTTATACCTGGAGGAATAGCTGAATAATGCAACAGAGCATTACCAAATTTTTCTGACAATTTATTTTTCTTTATTTAGAGATACAACACGGAACAGGCTCTTCCGGCCCAACAAGCCATGTGGTCCAGCAACCCATCTATTTAATACTAGCCTAATCACAGGACAATTTACAATGATTAACCTACTAACTGACATGTCTTTAGACTGTAGGAGGAAACCAGAGCAAAACTTACATACTCACAGGGAGAACATACAAACTCATTACAGGTGGCACCATAACTGAACTCCAAAATGACTTGAACTGTAATAACTATCATGGTGCCCAGAATGGAAGATGGGTAGCACATATAGAAAGAACAACCTTCTGTGGCTCCTGTTTTTTTTTTCCTCTCAGCAAATGCTCCATGACCTGCTTCATGGAGCTGAGTATCTGCAGTAGATTTTTTTTGATAATGCATTGGGATCATACAAAAACAAGATTCATTCACAAGGGAATGAGAGGCCTGACATTTAGGAGCTAAAGTAGCTACTGATCTCCCTCTTCCTTTTCTCCTCCCACTCCCCCTCTCAGGGAGAGATGGGGTCCAGAAATGCAGTCGAACTTGTCCTTATAGCCAAGTTTCCAAGTGCTAGTTAGGAGAGTTTAAATCAGTGAGGTAACAAGGATGAAAACCAGAGCAGCAAGTGGAAGAAATGAGGGGAATGTAGAGGTTAGGTCAATTAAGACATGGTAGGGCTAAAGGGTTGAATCAGAATCAGGTTTAATATCACTGGCATCTGTTGTGAAATTTGGTAACTTAGCAGCAGCAGTACAATGCAATACATGACAATATAGGATAAAAAGTGTTTTTGTGTATATTAAATCGATTAAAAAGTGCAAAAAAACAGAAATAATATATATTTAAAAAGTGCAGTGTTCATGGGTTCAATGTCCATTTAGGAATCACATGGCAGAGGGAAAGAAGCTGTTCCTGAATCACTGAGTGTGTGCCTTCAGGCTTCTAGACCTCCTTTCTGACAGTAACAATGAGAGTATGTCCTGGGTGATGGAGGTCCTTAATAATGGACACTGCCTTTGAGGCACCGTTCCTTGAAGTTGTCTTGGATACTACAGAGGCTAGTACTCAAGATGGAGTTGACTAATTTTACAACTTTCTGTAGCTTCCTTTGATTCTGTGCAATAGACCCCCATTCTAGTGATGCAGCCTGTCAGAATACATAGTACATCTATAGAAGTTTTTGAGTGTTTTAGATGACAAACCAAATCTCTTCAAATTCCTAATGAAATACAGCCATTGTCTTGCCTTTTTTACACTGGGTTTAGGTTAGGTCCTCAGAGATCTTGACACCCAGGAACTTGAAATTGCTCACTCTCTCCACCTCTGATCCCTCTGAGGATTGGTTCATGTTCACTCATCTTACCCTTCCTGAAGTTCACTATCAGCTCTTTTGTCTTACTGACATTGAGTGCAAGGTTGTTGCTGTGACATCACTCAACTAGCTGATATATCTCACTTCTGTATGCCCTCTCATCTCTGTCTGAGATTCTACCAACAATGATTATATCATCAACAAATTTAGAAATGCCATTTGAGTTATATGTAGCCACACAGTCATGGATATAGAGGGAGTAGAGCAGTGGGATAAGCACATGCCCCTAAGGTATGCCAGTGTTAATAGACAGCGAGGTGGAGATATATCATCAATCTGCACAGATTGTGGTCTTCCAGTTAGAAAGTTGAGGATCCAATTACAGAGGGAGGTACAGAGGCCCAGCTTCTGTAGCTTATCGATTAGGACTGTGGGAATGATGGTGTTAAATGTTGAGCTATAGTGAACGAACAGCATCCTGAAATGGGTGTTTGTATTGTCCCAGTGATCTAAGGCTTTGTGAAGAACCAATGAGGTTGCATCTGCCTCAGACCTATAGTGGCAATAGGCAAATTGCAGAAGGTCCAGGTCCTTGCTGAGATAGGAGTTGATTCTAGCCTTGACCAGCCTCTCAAAACATTTCATCAGCATAGTTGTGAGTGGTACTGAACAACAGCCATTAAGGCAGCTAACACTACTCTTCTTAGGCACTAGAATAGCTGTTGCCTTTTTGAAGCAGGTAGGAACTTTCAACTGCAGCAGTGAGAGGTTGAAAATGTCCTTGAATGCTCCCACCAGTTTGGTTGGCACAAGTTTTCAGAGTCTTACCGGGTAGTCTACTGGGGCCAGCAGCCTTGTGAGGGTTCACCCTCCTGAAAAGACAGACTGACATCACAGATAGAGATCACAGGGTCACCAGGTGCAAGTATGGGTTTTCATAGCTGTAGTTATATTCTCCCTTTCAAAGTTGGCGTAGGAGTTGATCTCATCAGGTAGTGAAGCATCATTGCCATTCATGCTATTGGGTTTCACTTTGTAGGAAGTAATATCCTGCAAACCCTGCCAGAGTTGGCATGCATCGAATGCCGACTCCAACCTCACCCATTGAAGTATATTTATTTCAATTTATTAAGTATACAGTTCAAAGGGAGGAACTCTGAACCTATATTAGTATGTGGAATTACAATGCTGTTGCCTTTACAGAGACTTGGTTGAGAGAAGGACAGGACTGGCAGTTCAGCACTTGAGGATTCAGACTGGGGGGGGAGATACTCTATGGTTCAGTGAGATGTCACAGAAGCACGAAGAGAGCATATACTGGAGGGAACATCCCTCAAGGCAATGTAGATAGAGCTTAGAAATAAAAAAAATGCAATCAATATGATGGGGTTACACTCTAGGTTATCTCAATAGCCAGTTGGAGATAGAGGAACAGGTATGTACACACATTATGGAAAGATGCAATTGCAAAGGGCAGTTGCAGTGTGTGACTTTCATTTCCTCAATATTGACTTGGACTCCCTTTTGACCTGAGGCTTTAATGCAGCAGAATTTGTTAGGTGCATCCAAGAGGGCTTCCTTACACATTATGTAGATAATCCAAATATGACAGCAGCCATACTGAACCTCATATTGGAAAATAAACTGGCCAGGTGATCAGAGTTACAGTAGGAGAGCATTTTTGGAACATATAGCATTACTTTTTATGTTTTCAGACAATTATAGATAAGGATAAGACAAGACATGGGGGGGGGGGACTTTGCTAATTACAACTGTTTTACTTAATATTTGGCAAGTCTGATATGGAGGGAGCCATTTAAGGGCAGCTCGATAGAATTCAGGATCAACATGTTGCTGTGAGGAAGACAAGGATGGCAACATTTGGGACCTCTGGATGACCAAAGACGTTACTAATTTAGTCAAAAACTAAAAGGAAGCATATGTAAGGTTCAAGAAGCAGAATTCAAATAAGGCCCTTAAGGAATATAAAAGAAGTTGAAAAGAGTTTAATCAATAAATCAGAAAGGCTAAAAGGGGATATGGCAAGTAACATTAAAGAAAATCCCAGCGCATTTCATAAATGTATTAAAACAATTAAAAGATAGGGTGATAAAGGTAGTGAACGAGGTACTTGTCTTCATTAGTCAGGACATTGAGTACAAAAGAGGGATAAACTCACCAGATTCTGCACATACTCTCACACCCTGAGAGCTATTTATTCCTGACAGTTACAACCACCAAAACACTTTACATGACATTATTATTTATTCTTTGTTGTGGAAGATACCAGATAACAAGGAGTTGGAAAGAGTTGGTGAAAATCTGATTTTTCAATTCCTTGGAGCAGCAACCACAGGAAGCAGCATCTCAATGGTGACTGGAGCTATAGATTTAATCAGCTCCCTTCTCCATTTTTTTTTCCAGCCCTAGAATCTTTCTGAATTCATCTTCAGAAAGTATACAGTACATGGTTTACTTTCTCCTCTCCCCACAAACCACCTATAAATTATTGAGATAACCAAAAGCTGAATAATACAAAGAGCAGATATACCTATGGTCCAATAGTAGGTACGAGTCTACAAGATCCATGGCATGCTGTCAGCTCCATGGGCAGGATCACATATTAAATAGGCTGCAATGGAATCAACTAAGAGCTTTGATGAGCCATTTTAAAGAAGACAGTCGATAAGTATGTACAACTGCATACTTAATGTGCATCCTTCTTTCCATTTAATTTTACAGTTGAACACAAGGTCAAAACAACAGGAAATGCGTTTGAGTGTGAAGTCAAAGTGGCGCTCAAGTTATATAAAAAAAAGTAATTGTACAGTAATGCACAAATTCTTCATGTCATGGCTCTTAATCATGTCATCGATCTTTACATACGTGGTTTAACTTCTTTACCAATATGCATTTCTATATACTTTTTAAACTGAACCAGTCTAATTCTACTTAAAGTGTCCAATAATAAATAATGTACACACCAATTTAGTCCAAGGCTCCAGAATATTCTTTCAAATGCAATAATACCTTGAACATTTCTGCTGATTATGCAGTAATGACTCACAGGCTTTTAATAACAAAAAAATCAAGCTTCTAGAATAGTTTCATGACTTTAGAGAAGCTGAGAGCTGCACCTTTTACTGTGTTATTTGAGACAGTTAAACTTTCACTTCCCTAGTTTGAAAAATTCTGACATTAAACTTTAAAAAAGTCTTAAATGCTTTGTACAACTGATATTTGCACCCAATCTTGTTGAAGTTAGATAACATGTATTAAGTATTTTCAAATGTAATTAATAAAACTACGTTCTTGATTATAAGACTATTCAAAATTGATAGAACTGGAGGTTAATTCATACTCCATTTATCATCTAATTGTCCCAGTTTGTTTTGATGCTAATCCATATTAAAATGAAAGACTGGGACACAGTTCCTTGTAAAAGTATCCAGCTCCCAACCCTTTAATGACATAAATGAGTATTACAACTAGGGATTTTGATCAATTTAATTGAGAATTTTTATTTGTGCATAACATGCTCCTTTTTTTTTTACAGCAGAGCCTAAAAAACCCAGAAAAAAATTGTACAGCATGAAAAACTAAAAATTCAAAATCAGAAATGTCAGCAGTTCAAAGTACTCGTCCCACTTTAGTTGAGCCACCCCTTGCAACTATCACAGCCATTAGTCTTTTTGATAAGTCTCTATAAGATTTGCACACTGTGATGGAGCAATATTTGCCCATTCCTCCTTGCAAAATTGCTCAAGCTGTGTCAGATTAGTTGGGCAGCAAAGGTGGACAGCAATCTTGAGGTCTTGCCAGAGATGTTCAATCAAGTTAAGGTCAGGACTCTGACTAGACCACTCAAGGATATCAATTTTCTTTATTTGAAGCCACTTTGTGGTTGCTCTGGCAGTGTGTTTCGGGTCATTATCCTGCTGAAAGATAAAACTTCCTTCCCAGTTTAAGGCTTCTGGCAGAGGTTAGCAGGTTTTTAATCCAGGATCTCTCTGTATTTAGTAGCATTCATCTTCCTAGCAATCCTGACACATTTCCAGTCCTTGCTGCTAAAAAGCAACCCCATAGCATGATGCTACCTCCACCATTCTTTATAGTAGGGATGACATTACATGGCAGGATGGAGATACGCCTCTGCCAAAGTGCTCTTTCCCTCTGCTAGTCTGCAGTTCAACCTTGGGCAAAGTGTAGCACCTGCTTAGCCCCTACCCACCCAATCAGGATCACGTGAAGACATGGGAGCAAGTGCTGGATGGTTGTATAAGCAGCTAGTGCATATCACATGTCCTGGTTATGTGACCACTAACATCAGGTAGACTATCTCGGAAGAGCACTGATAATGGGTGGGGTCACCCGTCTTATAAAAACACTGCCTAGAAGAAGGCAATAGCAAACCACTTTGGTAGAAAAGTTTGCCAAGAGCAACCATGGGCATGGATAGACCATGATCCCCACCTCATAATGATATGGTGCATAATGATGATGGTGTTACTGATGTGCAGTATTAGATTTATGTTACAGGTACCGCTTAGTGTTAAGGTCAATAGGTTCTACTGTAGTCTCATCTGACCACAAGATCTTCCACATCTTCCACATCTTTACAGTATCTACTAAGTGCCACTTTGCAAAGTCTTTACAGGCAAAGACATGCTGAATATGTTTTTTGTGCAAGGTCTGAAAGATTGTGGAACCATGAACTCATCGCCAGTTGCAGCCATTGACTTCTGCAGCTCACTCAGAGTGACTGTTGGTGACACAGTAGCCTCTCTTACAATTGCCATTCTTCTCTGGTGACTAGGTTTAAAGAGGCAGCCTGACCTAGGTTGTGTGGCTGTGGTTTCATATCATGTCTGCTTTTTGCACAATAGACTGCACTGAACTCCGAGGCATGTTCAGTGGTTTTGAGATGGTTTTCTATTCTTCCCTAGATTTGTGCTTCCCTAATATCACTTCTCTGACTTGTCTTGAATGCCCTTTTGTCTTCATTTTGGTTTGGTCTGTTGAAAATCTATCATTCTGTTGGAGGGATATTTATTCTTATGAATTCATTGAAAACAGGTGATCCTCTGATTGACTACATCAACAAATTGGGTGAGTTGAAAAGGTAATATACAGTATTGTACCCAGGGAAAGTTAGTCTAGTAATTACAAAGGGGATGAATACTTTCTCAGCCTCACAGTTTCGATCTTTAATTCTTAGTAAATTGTTGACAAATTTGGAATTTTTCTTTTGATTTGACATGACGTACGAAGTTTTGTATATTAGCTCAAAAAATTCCTACTTCGATCTATTTTAAATCTAGAAAATGAGACAGTAAAATGTGAAAATAGTTCTTTGGGCTGAATACTTTTTCAAGGCACTGTATTTTCAATTAAATGTGGCAATACGGGATCACCACATAACATCAACAGTTTTGCATACTTGCTGTAGCTTGAGTTGAGTGGTTTCATTGATCTGGTGATAAGGTGTGAAACACTATCTAGATACATGAAGCCATCAAAGATCTGAATGTTACCTGCAAACTTATTCTCTTACCTTTCATTATTTATCAAAGCCACAAACAAATCAGCTTATTGATTTTAAAAAAGCATTTTCATCAACAGGTCACACACACAAAATGCTGGTGGAACACAGCAGGCCAGGCAGCATCTATAGTATCGGCACCCACCACTGAGCACTCAACTGTGCAGCAAAGCAACAGCAAAGACACAGACTTGCAGTACTCCAAAGACTCCTCGTTCACCTGGTATTCGACATACCACAGGCTCTCTCTCTCCCTAATAAGGGAGAGAGGTGTCTCTGCTTCACCACAATACTCTGCAATTTCTGCTACTTTTAAAGAGATTTCACCACCAGACCTACCTTTCCCTTCCTCTTTTCACATTTCACAGGGATCATCCTCTCACCATCACTCCTTAAATCACTCTCTCTTCCCATCAAACACATCCCCTTTGTTATGACACTTCTTGCTAGAAACCACAGCCAAAGCAACGCTTGTCCTTTCACATCTTTTCTTCCCAATATCCAGGAACCCAGACTGCTCTTCCAGGTGAAGCAGTAATTCATTTGCATTTCTTCCAAACTAGTGTACTTCACTCAATGTTTGCAGACTGATGTCCGAAACTCAGTGGTTTCTCTGTTCTGCTGAGGCCAATGCACCTCTTTGGGTAATCACTTTGCAAACACCTGCATTCAGTCCATCAAAGGCACACAAGTGTTTCCTATTGCCTACCAGGTTAAATCTCTATCCCATTCTAACGTGTCTGATAACCTGTCTTATCTCCTGGACATAGATGCAATTTCAAGGAAAGTTTACCAATGTATTTCCTTTCTTAAGAGGTTAAGAAGGTTCGTTTTCTCACTGAACACTCTAACAGACTTCTACAGATGATAATGTTGAAAGTATCCTGACTAATTGTCTCATGATACAGGACTTTAAATACACAAGAATGTAAGCAGCTGCAGAATGTAGTGGACTCTGCCAATACATCACAGGTGCATCTCTCGCCACCACTGGTAGTATCTATAGGAGATGCTACCTCAAGAAGCAACACCTGTCAAAGTTCTCCACCATCTAGTCCAAGCCATCTTTCACAACCACCATCTGGCAGGAGATACATAAGTCCCATGGCATTGGATTCAAAATCAGCTACTTTCCTTCAATCATCTAGTTTTTTAACCAACTGGCTAAACCTCTAATAACTACAGTGTAGCAAGAATGTGACCACTTTGCCCTAAAATACAGGGTTTTTTGTTCTAATTGTGCTGTTTCTTATAAAAATTGTGTATAATTTATGTTTATATTTTTCTTGGGAATGATGCTGTGCCTGTAATGCTGCTGTAAGTAAGTTTCACATTGTACTTATACATATGACAATAGCCTTAGCTTTGAACCTGAACTTATTGATCCACGACTTGCTGTACTGTCCACAAGCCTGAGGATGAGCAGCTCATTTTCCATCTGGACTTGTTGTGGCTTCTGATGTAGACAAGAACATGTGCATCACCCCCTTTCCTGAAGTCAATGATCAGCTCTTTTATTTTGTTGACATTGAGGGAAAAGTTATTATATGACAAGATCCCTATTTCTTTCCAGTACTCCAACTTATCGTTATTTGAGATGTGACCATTACAGGGGTACCATTTGTAAACTTGTAGATGGAGTTAGAGCAGAATCTGGCCAAACAGTCATAGTGTACAGGGAATAGAGTAGGGATTGATGAAACAACCTTGTGGAATATGGTGTTCAGAGTAATGATGGTGAAGGTGTTGCTGCCTATCCTTACTGATCATAATCTTTTGTTTATGAAGTCAAGGATCCAGTTGCAGAGGGAGGCACTGACTCCAAGGGTCTGGAATTTGGTGATGAGTTTGCTTGGAATTATAGTATTGAAGGTGAAGCTGTAGACAATAAATAATGGCCTGACATATGTGTCTTTACTGTTCAGATGCTCCAGAGATGAGTGTATGGCCAGGGAGATACCAGGTTTGCTCCTTTTGTAAACAGATCATACTTGGACAATTCACTTTGTCAGGTAGTTACCACAGTTTTTGTGATACTGCTAATTCTAGAATACAAGTTTTAAAAACTATATCTGGGTAACTGTCAAGCTCCAATATCTTTGTTACAACCAGCACACTCAGAAACTTAGCCACTATACTGTATTTCTTCTAGATCTTGGGATTTTGGAAAGGACAGACCTCTCATCTGTTTCTGGAATAGTTGCTGTTAAGGTAATTTGGAATAAGAGGATAAAAGGATGCTTCTGTCAAAATTTAATCCTTCACAATTGTTGACACTTTAAAATTCACTGGCATTAATGTGGATTTTGCAATGTAGCACTCAGAGTACAAGACATCAAATGGTTCTTAATGCAGAAGTTTCACAACAGGTGTCCCATTCATTTCCTTCAAAATAAGACCCTTAGAGATCATCTAACGGTTATATCAATTTGACTGTTAAGGTGGCAACTATAGTCATGCTTCTTTCTCTAATTCTTTGTACAATACAACACCAAGATCCAGTATTTAGGTACTTTATATAAAAGGAACATCAGCAAAATTTGATGAGATTAACAGCCATAAAGAATCACATGATACAGTGTCATCAAATAATGCGGTACAGCTTTTGTCCTAGTACTTAATATAATTTTAGTATTTGACTAATACTCGATTGCGCTCTGTTAAAATAACTGGAATTGAAGTTTGATAAAACATCGCTTATTAAATGATGCATAAGGACATTAATTTTGAAATTTTATATTTGAACATTTTCCAGAAGGTTTGCCAGTTTGATCATACTCAAATAAGTAAACTCATGTAAACAGTTTTTCTCCTTACTGCAGTTTGTTTGGGTTTACTAATTGAGATTTGACTTTTATCGCCTTGATGGAGTGTCAAATGCCAGTACATCTGGATTGATGTCATATGATGGGGCAAGAAATAGGAAATTAGCTTTTCTTCACAACTGCATTTACAAACTACATGGAAGCACTGTAAACATGGATGTATTTTGTTTGTTGACAGTAAATATTTTCTAACACTGTCATATCAGACTAAGTAATAAAACAATTGCAACACAAACAAAACACTGGAGGAACTCAGCAGGCAAGGCAGCATCTATGGCATCTATTGACATTTTGGCCCAAAACCATAAGACTATAAGACTAAGGAGAAGAATTAGGCCATTCAGCCTATCAAGTCTGCTTTGCCATTGCATCATGGCTGATCCCGGATCCTACTCCACCCCATACACCTGCCTTCTCACCATATTCTTTGATGCCCTGACAAATCAGGAAACTATCAACTTCTGCCTTAAATATATCCATGGACTTGGCCTCCACTGCAGTCTGCGGCAGAGCATTCCACAGATTCACTACTCTCTGGCTAAAAAAAAAAAATTCCTCTTTACCTCTGTTCTGAAAGGTCACTGTCACTTTTGAGGCTGTACCCTCTAGTTCTAGAAACATCCTCTCCACATCCAGCCTATTTAGTCCTTTCAACATTCGGTAAGTTTCAATTGATACCCCCACATTTTCTAAATTCCAGTGAGTACAAGGCCCAAAGCTGCCAAATGCTGCTTATATGATAAACCCCTCATTCTCAGAATCATCCTCGTGTACTTCATCTGGACCCTCTCTAATAAAAACAATCCTTTCTGAAATATGGGACCCAAAACTGTTGACAATACTCCAAGTGTGGTCTGACTACTGTCTTATAAAGTCTCAGTATTACCCCCTTGCTTTTATATTCTATTGCCCTCGAAATAAATGCCAACATTGCATTTGCCTTCTTTACCACTTACTCTACCCGTAAATTAATCTTCTAGGAGTCTTGCACAAGGACTCCTAAATCCTTCTGCCCCTCTAATGTTTGACCCTTCTCCCCATTTAGATAACAGTAAGCACTATGGTTCCTTTTACCAAAATACATTATCATACATTTCCCAATACTGTATTCCATCTGCCACTTTTTTTTGCCCATTCTTCCAATTTGTCTAAGTTCTGCTGCAATCTCATTGCTTCCTCATCACTACTTATCTTTGTATCTTCCACAAACTTTTCCACAAAGCCATTAATTCCATTATCAAAATCATTGACAAACAATGTGAAAGTAGCGGTCCCAATACTGATCACGGAGGAACACCATTAGTCACTGTCAGCCAACCAGAAAATGCCTCCTTTATTCCTACTTGCTGCCTCCTGTCTGTTACCCATTCCTCTATCCATACCAGTCCCTTTCCTGTAATGCCATAGGATTGTATCTTGTAAAGCAGCCTCATGTGTGGCACTTTGTCAAAGGCCTTCTAAAAATCTAAATAAATGACATCCACTGCCTCCTTTGTCCACCCTGCTTGTTACTTCCTCGAAGAACTCCAACAGATCTGTCAGGCAAGATTTTCCTTTACAGAAACCATTCTGATTTTGACTTATTTTATCATTAGTCTCCAAGTACCCCGAAACCTCATCCTTAATAATATATTCTAACACTTACCCAACCACTGAGGTTAGGCTAACTGGACTATAATTTCCTTTCTTTTGCTTACCTTCCTTCTTAAAGAGTGGAGTGACATTGCAATTTTCCAGTCCTCTGCGACCGCGCCAGCATCAAGTGATTCTTGAAAGATCATGATCAATGCATTCATTACCGCTTCAGCAACCTCTCTCAGGACTCTGGGATACAGTCCATCTGGTCCAGGTGACTTATCAACCTTAAGACCTTTGAGTGTGCCCAGCACTTTTTCCTTTGTATTAGCAATGACACTCACTCCTGCTCCCTGACATTCACGGAGCTCTGGCACACCGCTAGTATCTTCCACACTGAAGACAGATGCAAAGTACCCACTACATTCAGCTGCCATTTCTTTGTCCCCCATTACTAGCTCACCAGCATCATTTTCAAGCGGTCCAATATCAGCTCTCACCTCCCTTTTACTCTTTATATAAGTGAAAAAACTTTTAGAATCCTGCTGTATATTATTGGCTAGTTTGCCCTCATATTTCATCTTTTTCCCTTCTTATAGCTCTTTTAGTTGCCTTTTGTTGGATTTTAAAAACTTCCCAATCATCCAACTTCCAACTCACTTTTGCTGCTTCATATGCCCTTTCTTTATAGTCTTTAACTTCACTTGTCAGCCACGGTTGCCTACTCCTGCCATCTGAGAACTTCTTCTGTGGGATAAATCTATCCTGCGCCTTGTGAACTATTCGAGATTTTAGCCATCTCTGCTCTGCTATCATCCCCGCCAGAAACCTCCTCCAATCCTCTTGGGCAAGCTCCTCTGTTGTGCCTCTGTAATTCCCTTTATTCCAATGTGATACTGATGTATATGCTTTGCCCTCTCAAACTGCAGTATAAATTCAATCATATTATGATCACTGCCTTCTAAGGGTTCCTCTACATTAATCTCCCTAATAAGATCTGGGTTATTACACAAAACCTAATCTATGAGCCTTTTCCAAAGTAAGTTTAAGCCCAAACAGTTCTAAGAAGCCATCTCGTAGGCATTCAACAAACTCCCTCTCTTGCGATCAGACACCAACCAGATTTTCCCAATCCCCTTGCATATTGAAGTCCCCCATTACAATTGTGTCATTATAATCCTTTTCCAGTTCTCTGCAATCTCAACCCCATAATCTTGGCTACTATTTGGAGGCCTATATAGGATTCCCATAATAGTTTTTTCACCCCTGCAGTTTTGTGACTCCGCCCACAAAGATTCAACATTCTCTTTTTAAAGAGGTGATTCCATCTCTTACCAACAAAGCCACACTTCCACCTATGCCTTCCTGCCTGTCCTTTAGATACAAAGTATAGCCTTTGATGTTAAGCTCCTGAAGATGGTCTTCTTTCAGCCATGACTCTCTGATGCCCAGAACGTCATACCAACCAATCTCCAATTGCATCAGGAGTTCATCCATCTTACTCGGAATGCTATGTGCATTTAAATACAGCACTTTCAGTCCTGCATCCTTTGCCCTTTTGAGTTTTGCCTCTGTGGTACAATTTAACTCTTTGCTCTGTCTGCATTTTGTACTCAATCATTGGCTTATCCTTCCTTACATTCACATTACATCCATCAATCACTTGTAAACCTGCTGGCTCATCCTCAGCTCTACCATACTGGTTCCCATTCCCCCGCCATATTAGTTTAAACCACTCCCAACAGCTCTAGTAAACCTGCCCGCAAGATTCGAACCTCAGATTCAAGTGCAACCAGTCCCTTTTGAACAGGTCACTCCTACCCCAGAAGAGACTTCAATTATCCAGAAATCTGAATCCCTGCCCCCTGCTCCAATTCTTCAGCCACAGTTACTTGCCACCTCATTCTATTCCCATCTTCGCTGTTGCGTGGCACAGACAGTACGCTTACATCGACTGCTTACTCATTTTCATAGATACTGCCTGGCCTACTGAGTTCCCCCAGCATTTTGTGTGTGTTACTTGGATTTCCAGCACCTGCATATTTTCTCACGTTGGAATAAAAAAACAATTTCCTACTTTTCCCAACTGTCCTTTTCATTCCCAAGCAAAGGACACTTTTACACCCATTCAGAATGAGAATTGGTCCAACTGGAGAAAAACAAGTTAAAAATACAAAACAGTTCAGAAGACTAATTGAGATTCGAGAAACCACAAATGCAAACAGGATATCCTTCATTTTCAGAAAACCATTCATAACACCAATAGTAAGCAGCTCAGACATCGATAAACTCAGTGAAGAAACCACTAAAATGCTAGAATAAAAAAATCTCACCAAAAGTTGCAATTAAGAATAGGTAGATGATTACTCCAAGTAACAGTTGCAAAGGTTTATGACAAATGTGCATTACTGCAGCCAAGATCAACTGCATCATTCACTTTCTTATTACAGCCTACCTGCATACCTACCATAGTGCTTATAAAAATCAATTTGGTAAGTTATTGGAACTCTTGCTCTCAAAATACTTTTTTAAACCTGATTACTATTCATTGCTTATCATGTATCTTTATACAATAAATAAATAATCATGAAAGTGTTTTTCTTATTAAATAGGATGTAGTCACTGAAATTACTCACTGAGGTTCAGTTAATTGCTTTGTCAGAAGTGATCAATACTTTCCCGTGTTACTTTGATCTAAAACCCTGGCAAAAGTATTTGAAGATATTTTTAAACTCATCCCTGCATCTTTCTGTGGTTCCCACTTGCTTTAAGAAGACCACTATAATCCCAGTATCTAAGAAAAACAAGATGCGCTTTGAGAGGCTGGTCATGGCACATATCAGCTTCAGCCTTCCAGACAACCTCAGCCCACTGAAACTTAGCAACTGCTAAAGCAGGTCTATTGCAGATGCCATCCCCTTGTCTATAAGGAGTTGTATGTTCCTCCTGTGACTGCATAGTGGGTTTCCTCTGAGTGTTCCGGCTTCCTCCCACATCACAAAGATGTACAGGTTAGTAGGTTAACTGGTCTCATGGGTGCAATTGGGCAGTATGGGCTCTTTGAGGTGGAAGGGCCTTCTAACATGCTGTATTTCTAAATAAAAAAAAAATTATCCTATGGCTTAGTATGGAGAAGTGGAGGTGAGCAGAATGGCTGTTCAACGCAGATGTAGAACTCAGGCTGCACCCCTGTCCAGCATGGTGAATCCAGGTATTGCACTTGACAGCAGCATCTGCTTCAGGTGCTGACAATTGAATGGTACTACAAATAGCTGTGAAGCTATAAAAAAAGAGAAAAACAGAAAGGATTTGTGGAAGGTGTTGTCAGAGCTCAAGGAACTGGATTATAAAGAGATGTAGGGCAGACTAGAACATTATTCCTTGAAGCATAAGGAGATTGAGGCTGATCTTATAGAGGTAAATAAAATCATAAGGGTTACAGAAAGGATGGATACACAGTCTTTACCCCACCACAGGATGGGCAAATCAAGAACTAGAGGACATAGGTTAAAGTGAGCCAAGAAACATTTAATAGGAACTTGAGGGGCATTACCCCCCCCCCCCCCCCACATACAGAAGACTGTGTGTTTATGGCATGGGCTGTCGAAGGAATGTCTTGGGGGGCAGCTAAAGTAAGAACATTTAGAAAGAGATATGGAGAGGGACATGGATATGAAAGACAGAGGGATATTAGTAAAATGCAGCCAACTTAGAGAGACATCTTGGTCTGCATGTACAAGTTGGGCGCAGGGGGGTGGTGCTATTAACGCTCATGACAGTGACACTAAACAAAAACTGGGAAAAACAGCGCCTTTCCTCAGGTCCAAAAGATGATACAACTCTTGGTACAGGCAGTCTTGCAATACATGGAGCAGATTATGCCATTCCCCAGCAAAAGCTGAACTACAGCTGCACCGTTGAATTCCTTGGCCAACCTAATTTCTCCACACTGAACCATGGAACAATTTATTGCTGAATGTGGCACACATTGCTGAATTTACAGAATTCTGCACAAAGACTCCCAAGTTTGTCTGTACCTCTGATTTTTAAATTTTCTCTCGATTTACAAAATAGTCCATGCCTCTTTCCTTCTGCCAAAGTGCATGACTGTGCACTTCCCTACATTCCCATCTGCGACTTCTTTGTCCATTTCCCCAATCCGTCCAAGTCCTGCAAACACTCTGCTTCCTCAAAACTACCTGCCCATCCACCTATCTTCACATCATCTGCAAACTTGGCCATAAAGCCATCAATTCTTTCATCCAAAACATTGGCATACAATTTGAAAAGAAACATTCCCAATACTGACCCCCTGCGGTACACCTCTAGTTACTGACAGCCAACCAGAAAAGGCCCTCTTTATTCCCACTCTTTGCCTCCTGTCAGTTAGTCAGTTTTCTATCCATTCTAGTACCTTTCCCATAATACCTTGGGCTCTTATCATGTTAAGCAGCCTTATGTGCAGTACCTTGTCAGCGGCCTGAAAATCCAAGTAAACAATATCCACTGACTTTCCTTTGACTATCCTGCCTGTTATTTCATCAAAGAATTCCAAAAATGTTGTCAAGGCAAGATCTTCCCTTAAGGAAACCATACTGACCTTGACACGTTTTATCATGTGCCCCGAAGTATCCCAGAATCTCATCCTTAATAATGGACTCCAACATTTTTCCAGCTACTGAAGTCAGGCTAACTGGTCTATAATTTCCTTCCTTCTGCCTCCCTTCCTTCTTAAAGAGTGGAGTAGCATTACCAATTTTCCAGTCCTCGGGAACCATTCCCGAATCTAATGATTCTTGAAAAATCAGTACTAATCCCTCCACAATCTCTTCAGCTACCTCTTTTAAAACCCTGGGATGTAGTCCATCTGGTCCAGGTGTCTTATCTACCTTTAGACTTTTCAGCTTTCCGAGCACCTACTGCTAGGTAACCTCAATGACATTCACACTTTTCTGGCGCTCTGTTAGTGTCTTCCACAGTGAAGACTGCCACAAGATACTTACTTAGTTTCTCTGCCATTTCTTTGTCACCATTACTACCACCTCAGCATCATTCTTATCTGTCTCTTTCTCCTTATATATCTGAAAAAGACTCAGCATCCTCTTATATTATTGGCTAGCTTACGTTCACATTTTTTCACTCTTTATGGCTCTTTTAGTCGCTTTCAGTTGGCTTTTAAAAGCTTCCCAATCCTCCACCTTCCCACTAATTTTTCCACGATCATATGCCCTCTCTTTTGCTTAGTGGTGTATTTGACTTGCTTTGTCAGCCACAGTTGCCTCATCCTCCCTCTAGAATACTTCTTCATCTTTGGGATATATCTTCCCTGCACCTTCTGAATTTCCCCCAGAAACACCAGCCTTTGCTGTTCTGCCATTAACCCTGCTAGTGTCTTATTCCGATCTACTTTGGCCAGCTCCTCTCTCTTGCCTCTGTAATTCCCTTTACTCCACTGTAATACTGATATATCTGAATTTAGCATCTCCTTGTCAAATTGCAGGGTAAATTTTATCATTTAATGAACTGTCTCCTAAGGGTTCCTTTACTTTAAGCTTCTTAATCATTACATAATACCCAATCCAGAATTGCCATTCTCTTAGTGGGTTCAAC
Source organism: Hemitrygon akajei (assembly GCF_048418815.1). NCBI lineage: Eukaryota > Metazoa > Chordata > Chondrichthyes > Myliobatiformes > Dasyatidae > Hemitrygon > Hemitrygon akajei. Next base: position 30,797,260 of record NC_133137.1, read on the forward strand.
CACAAGATGCTCTAAAAAGCCATCTTGTAGGTATTCTATAAATTCCCTCTCTTGGGATTCAGCACCAACCAGATTTTCCCAATCTACCTGCATACTGAAATCGCCCATGATTATCACAACATTGAACTTTTTAAATGCCTTTTCTATTTCCCATTATAACTCTGTTAGACGCCTCTATAAAACTCCCATCAGGATCTTTTAACCCTTAGAGTTACTTGACTCTACCAAGGATTCTACATCTTTTGATCCAATGTCACCTCTTTCTAAAGATTTGATTTAAATTTTTTTTTAAAACCAAACTCACCACCTCTGCCTATCTGCCTGTCCTTTCAATACAATGTGTATCCTTGAATGTTAAGTTCCCAACTAAGCCACCACTTGGAAATGCCCATAACATCATACCTGCCAATCTCTAACTGTGCTACAAGATCATTTACTTTATTCTGTATACTGAATGGATTCAAACACAACACCTTCAATCCTATATACATCACCCTTTTTGAGTTTGGCTCCCTGATTCACTTTAACTCATTCCACTGACTGTAATTTTGCTGTATCACCTGCCTGTCCTTCCTCATAGCTTCACTACACACTACATCTACTTGTATGCCACCTGCCCCACCCTCAGCCATCACTCTGGTTCCCATCCCCCTGCTGCCAAATTATTTTTTCCAACATACACAGATGGGAAAATGTATTTAGTATTGATCCATGAATTTCCTGATCTCCTTCTGAAGCTTCTAGTAGTACTGACACAAGGGCCAAAATGAAGGAACTGAATGCTTTTACAGGTGTTATTCTCAGCCTTCCCTAATATAGCTAAAACCCTATTGAAAGTATTTTCTATCAGTTACGTTGTCACAATATATGCACAATGGAACTCTGTTTATCTCTGTCATTAGGTTACAGAGCACAGATATAATTTTTGTTAAAAATACGTGGGCAAGATTGACTAAACACACATCAGATTTAAGTGCCATCAGAAATCAATGGGCCATTCACCTCATTTTGATTTTTCAAGACTTTGCTGTATAAACTGTTACACTTTGACTTAAACAATGACAGCATTTACAGTATTGTTTGAAAGGAAACACTTTGCTTCTTTTCATAACATCTATACAAAATATTATGTGGCAGTATAATCATTCCATGTTACTTAAGAATCCTGATCCAAACATAAGTGGACAAATCCCAATAGCAGTTTACTTTCGATGCCTGTTAAAGAAACAATCTACTTGCTAAAATCTGTCCAATTAGAACAAAATCAAGCTGAAGATTTAAATCACCCTGCTATACTCAGTTCAGATGCAGATTCTGATTTATTTGTCACATGTACATCAAAACAGAGTGAAATGCATCGTGTTAACAACCAATACACCCAGGGATGTGCTGTGGACAGCTTGTGAGTGTTGCTACACAATCTAGCGCCAAAATAGCATGCTCACCATGCTTGGCAGAACACAAAAAAGCAAAACATTCCAAGTGACAAAGCAACAACAACAAAAATATCCATTATAAAATGTCTTCAATAGAGCATTCTTATAACTAGAGTTCCAATTAATTGAGATGTGCATCTGAATTAGCTAACATTATCCATGACTACAGATGAAATACTTTCACCCTTTGAATGTTCCTGCTGCACCTCTATCAACAGCATCTCCATCACTACAAAGACATTATCTAACTCAAAGGGCAAAGAATCCCGACGTTTGAATGGATTTGAAGCTTCAAATAAAACAGTTGTCTCATAACTCATGAGTAAAGCTGCTACAATTGTATGATCAGCAAAGAAACTCCAGAAATTAGCTTTGTAACCTAGGGTTAAGAAGGGAGAAACTCTGACAAGGTGCAATTTTTGTTGCTATCTAGTGATCTTCACCAGAGTCACAGTCTGGGTACAACAAGCTACTTGTCTGTTCCCCTACCTTCAACAGTTGAACAGTCCTGCAATAATTAAATACAAGGGGTGATTGATAAGTTTGTGGCCTAAGGTAGAAGGAGATGTACAGCTCTCATTATAGGCACATGCAGTTCAACTCCTTGAGTGATTATGCAGGAAGTTTGAAGTTAATAACTCATCAGCAGTGATTGATGTTTGTGGCCTAAGGTAGAAGGAGATGAGTTATTAACTTCAAACTTTCTGCATAATCACAAGAGTTGAACTGCATGTGCATGTAACAAGAGCTGTATTATTCATCTCCTTCTACCTTAGGCCACAAACTTATCAATCACCCATGCTGTGGACACTTTCTGGAGGTCCAAGATCCGTACGCACCATGACCGCTGGACTGTGTGTGTGTAAGTGTAGGAGGGAACTATGTTGAAAAATAAATGAGCTAGGTTTTCTAAAATTGACTCCTTCTACCTTAGGCCACGAACTTATCAATCACCCCTCGTACTTAGTAACTACTTTATTGATATAGCTATTAAAAATGTTGTTGATACAATAAATCTGCTAACAAATAAAAATAGGTAAAGCACTTATGTTAATGCAAATCACAAAACTGCCAATTTTAAAAATGGACTATTCATGAAATGTGACTTCAACTTTCATTAAATTCTTAAAAAATAGTACAAATGCAGCTTTGTATTATACCAAAACATTCCATTTCAGCTAGAAATTACAATTATCAGGGTATTTTTCAAGCCTTGTAGTTAAGCAGCTACTTAGTTTTCCACCTTGTTAATTAATTCCTTCAAAAATGTTTAAACCTGGCCCAAGAATATCAACAATTAATCCAGAAATACTGCATGCAATTAACTGTACTATTCAAAGTCACTCAGAAATTTGCTGAAATAAGATGGAATTCTTTGGACTCACCAGTACTACTGTGCAGAGAAAAAAAGATATGATATCCCATCAGTAACCAGTTTATTGCCATTAAAGTCAATAAAAGTATCGTCCTTGTCAATCTATATGAAAATCAAATTGTTGGATACAATACAACCATTTTATGCACATATTTTATGTCCTAATGATCCAGTCCTAATGATGCAGACATAAATTTGAGCTACGGGTGACCAGAAGGGAAAAGCTGAATCTATGGATTTCTTTTTTTGCAGGCAGGATACTTCACAAGAACTTTTGTTATTCTCCGCTTTTGATTACAACACAACATGAATTTGCATTCTTAAAGTTCCATTGCAAAATTAATCCAGTCTGAGGCTTGGCTCAAAATCTATTGTCCCAGTAATTTCCAGAACATTTACTTTACTTTCCATTAGTAAATACACCAAACACAAAGCTCCACTATTTATACATTTCAAAACAAGAATAGTCTTTCATTACTCTGTTCCAGAAATTATCTTTTGATCATGACTCCCATAATTTGCATCCATTCTTAATTTATCAAAATGATTAAATAAGGTTACTACAAATTATATAATTTCAGTTTGATATGCTCTAAATGATCAAAATATGGAATGTGGAATTGTTTGCTAACTTAAAACTGCTTACAACATTTTACTATTACATAAAAATATGATGCACATAAAAAATTGATTCTTGAGTCGCTCAACTTCATCACATTGGTATTCCAGTAAACTAGCTTAATTTGGGAAAAATATGGGAAATTTGAAATGTTACTTTGACCCTGTATGCATGATACCAAGCTTACCAGGCATCTCAGTTGCGCAACTGACCAAGCCCAAATTAAACGAAGAGAGCTCACTTATCTGAACCACCAAGAAAAATCTGACAGCAGCTGTTTTAAGCAAACCTAAATTAGTTCAATGAATATTATCTATGCTTTGACAACATAAGATCCAACATACCAACACTGCTCAAAAATCCACTAAATCTGTTATCAGATTTATTGTTTTGTTCCCAAGTATTCCTTAGACGATGGAAAGACTGTCCCACAAAATCATTGTTGAAAATGGAGTATTTCCTGCTACTTTTGTGTCAGATTGCATGCCGATCTGTAAACTATCAAGCAACACAAAAGTCAAAGCAATGTTTTTAAAATATGTATATGTAATCATTTACTACAGTGAGATTTGTTTCCTTGCAGGTATTTACAGGAAATAAAGAAATAGAACAGAATTGTGGTTGGGAAGATACTGGAGTCCATTATTAAGTATGAGGTTTTGGGGTTCTTGGTGGCACATGATAAAACGGGACAAAGTCAGCATGGTTTCCTTAAGGGGAAATCTTGCCTGACAAATCTGTTGGCATTCTTGAGGAAATAATAGACAGGATGGACAAAGGAGAGTTAGTGAATGCTGTGTTCTTGCATTTTCAGAAGGCCTTTGACATAGTGCTGCACAAGGCTGCTAAGCAAGAGCCCACGGTATTACAGGAAGGATACAAGCATGGACAGAGGATTGGCTGACTAGCAGGAGGCAAAGAGTGGGAATAAAGTTGACTGTCAGTAATTAGTAGTGTTCCACGAAGGTTGGTGTTGGAACCATTTCTTTTCATGCTATATGTCAATGATTTGGGTGACAGAATTGATGATTTTGCAGTCAAGTATACAGATGATATGAAGATAGGTCGAGGAAGCAGGAAGTCTGCAGGATTTAGGCAGATTAGGAGAATGGGCAAAGAAGTGGCAGATGGAATATAGTGTAGAGAAGCCATGCCATGCCCTTTGGCATTGACTATTTTCTAAACAAGGAGAAAATTCAGAAATCCGAGGCAAGGAAGGCAAATGCAATGCTAACATTCATTTCAATACTATTAGAATATATCCTGGAAATGAAAGGTTTAATGCACAAAGAACAATTGATGGCTTTGGGCCTGTACTTGCTGGAGTTTAGAAGAATGAGAGAGGATCTCATTGAAACTTATGGAATACTGAAGGGTCTAGAGTAGGTGTGGAGTGAAGGTTTCCTACAGTGGAGGAGTCTAAGACTACAGCCACAGCCTCAGATAGGTGGACAACCCTTTACAACAGAGATGGAGGAATTTCTTTAGCCAGAGGTTGGTGAATCTGTGAAATTCATTACCATGGATGTCTGTGGAGGCCAACATTGGATATATTTAAAGAGGAGGTTGATATGTTCTTGATTAGTCAGGGTGTCAAAGGTTACAGAGAGAAGACAAGAGAATGGCATCGTGAGTGATAATAGATCAGCCATAATGGAATGATGGGGCAGACTCAACAGGCCAAATCCCTAATTCTGCTCCTATAACTTATGGAGAAATTTAGAAATAAAAACTATCCATAAAGACTGACAAATAACCAATAAGCAAAAGTAAACAAATTGTGCAAAAAAAACCTGTGAACACGATTTGCAAAACAGTCCTTAACAGTGAGCTTGTAGGTTGAAGAATCAGTTCAGAGTTGTGGTGAGTGGATGTGGAAGAAAAACGGCTTTTGGAGACCAGACTTCAAGCAGTGATACCTTTATTCAGTATGGTATCATGGAGAGCTTGCAGAAATGTCCAAGGCTCTAAGTTACAGAACAATTTCAGTATATATTTATATTTCTAAACAGGTGAATAAACGTGACTACTGGCAAGCAAGTTACATAAGTAGAGATACGTAATCAGAAGCAAGCAAGTATATCCGTAGCACAAAGTATTTTTAATTACAAAACAGACAAGTGACTAAATCATGAACATGTTCCTCATTTCAGCCATCTGCACCCAGTGCTTCAGCCAGATAATGAAAGACTGTCTGCAGGTCTCAGCTTAGAACATTGGGCTACAAAGTTCAAATAGAAAAATGCAAGTTAGCTACTTAGTTCATTAACCCTTTTGCTGACCCTTCTTCCACTGTGGAGTTCTCCATGGCAGTTCAAGGGCCTGATAGTTGTAGGGTTGTGTTGGCGCATGGCCAAGTGGTTAAGGCATTCATCTAGTGATCTGAAGGTCACTAGTTCAAACCTTGGCTGAGGCTGCATGTGTATCCTTGCGCAAGGCACTTAACCACACATTACTCTGCAACGACACCGGTACCAAGCTGTATGGGACCTAATGCCCTTCCCTTGGACAACATCGGTAGCGTGGCGAGGGGAGACTTGCAGCTTGGGCAACTGCCGGTCTTCCATTAAAAAAAACCTTGCCCAGGCTTGTGCCCTGGAAATTTTCCAGGTGCAAATCCATGGTCTATCTAGACCATATATGTCAAACTCAAGGCCCGCGGGCCAAATCCGGCCTGCGGTGGAATTATCTTTGGCCTGTGAGATAATATCTAATTACTATTAAAGCTGGCCCCAGTAATTGAAGCGCCTATGGCGTATGATATGGCTAATGCTGAGTTTATTCAGGTACCAGGTTTTCAGGGTTTTTAGTGTTTATTCGGCAGTCTTGCTCGGCAGTCTTCTTCATAAGAAACGGAATTTGTAAAGTGAAACACTTTGTAGTTATAGCAGAGACTGAGACACATGAGAGCAGGCTGAAAAAACGGAGGCAACGAAAGCTGCGTTCGCACACGTCCGACTGATCCGGCCCGCGTGAAGCTGCATTTTGCTCAATCCGGCCCGTGACCTAAAATGAGTTTGACACCCCTGATCTAGACTAACGGAGGCCTACACAATACCTATTCCTAAACCTGGCTGTATGGGATTTAAGGCTTCTGTACCTTCTTCCTGATGGTAGTAGTGAGAAGAAAACAAGGTCTGGATGGTGGGGCCTTTGATGATGGATGCAGTTTTCTTATGGAAGGACTCCATGTAAAAGTGTTCAATGGTGGGGATGCCTTTGTTTGTGATGGACTGGACAGTATCCACCACTTTCTGTACACTTTTCCACTGCTGGGGATTGGTGTTTCCATACCAGGTTGTGATGCAACCAGTTAAGATACTTGCCACTGTGTATCTATAGAAGTTTGCCAAAGTTTTAGATGACATGCCAAATCTATGCAAACTTCTAAGACAGTAGAGATGTTGTTGTGCTTTGTTTGTGATGGCACTTATGTGCTGGTCCCAGGATAGATTCTCAGATATGATACTACCAGGGAATTTAAAGTTACTGACCTTCTCCACCTCTGATTGTCTAATAATGACTAGCTCTTAGACGTCCAGCTTCTTCTTCCCAAGGTCTACACTGGTTTTACTGACATTGAGTGAGGGGTTGTTGTTGTGGAACCATTCAGCTAGATTTTCAATATGTTTTTTCATCACCACCTTTGATTCTGCCAACAACAGTTGTGTTGCCAGCAAGCTTAAAGCATTAGAGTTGTACTTAGCTATACAATCATAGTATAAAGTGAGTAAAGCAAAGGACTAAGCACATAGCCCTGTGGGCACCTGTGCTGATGGCACATATAGTTACAAATATGTATTTTAGGCTGGTTGGAGGATTTTATTCAACGCATTAAAGTTGCTCCCTTCACATACCAGAACTAAATAATTTAATAAATGAAACTCTCCAATGCTCAAATAGGTTTTGTTTCAAAATATGAGCTCTAAGTATTACTAGAACCATTTCAACACTGTGTCAAAAGGTACAGAAATGTATTTCTTTGAAACAAAGAGTTGGTTTCATTTTGTTATAAGACTTGATAATGTTTCAGTACTTTAAACAAAAACTCCACACTTTGAAAGTAGATTCTAAAATGATTTTAAATGTCTAGTCTATCCTCAGTTATGATAGGTTATTCACTATATTACTTAAACAATATCCTTTAACTGGAAAAAGAAGGAAACTAAGCAGAGTGGAAACACAAATTCTCCCCTTTTTACTTTCCCAGCTAATTTTCACCCTAAATTACTTCCTCAAATTAAAGTATTGTTTGTGTTACAATACACTCTGAAAAGCAAGCATCATTAAATACCTCACAAAGTGGTTATTCATCATGTGCAAGATCTGAGAGGATTGTCCTGCAAGTTGCATCACAACAAAAGGTGCTCCTGTCTTAATTAATGAATCCAAATTTCTATTTAGGTTGCAGGACAATGGCCAATAAATACAACTTTGTTTCCCTCCAGGATCCAGAAGTACTGTAATAATCTATGAATTCCATGACCCCTGGTGAGCAGTTGTCTTCTGCCCTTCCCAACCAACTATGTTGTATGGTTTCTGACAATCCTCTCACAGAATCATCAGTGCCTTCAACTTTATTGGCTAGAAGTTGATGGAGAAGATCCTGAGAGGCAGGATTTATGAACATTTGGAGACACATAATATCATTAGGAAGTCAGCATGGTTTTGTCAAAGGCAGGTCGTGCCTCACGAGCCTGACTGAATTTTTTGAGGATGATGATGAACACACTGATGAAGGCAGAGAAGTAGGTGTACAGTATATGGATTTCACCAAGGCATTTGACAAGGAACCCCATGCAAGGCTTACTGAGAAAGTAAGGAGGCATGGGAATCCAAGGGGACATTGCTTTGTGGATCTAGAACTGGCTTGCCCACAGAAGGGTTGTAGATGGGTCATATTCAGCATGGAGGTCAGTGACCAGTGGTGTGCCTCAGGGATCTGTTCTGGGACCCCTGCTCTTCGTGATTTTTATAAAGGACCTGAATAAAAGAGTGGAAGGATGGGTTAGTAAATTTGCTGATGACACAAAGGTTGGGGGTGTGGAGGGCTGTCAGAGGTTACAGAGGGACAGTGAAAGGATACAAAACTGGGCTGAGAAGTGGCAGATGGAGTTCAACCCAGATAAGTGTGAGGTGGTTCATTTTGGTAGGTCAAATATGATGGCAGAATATAGTATAAATGGTAAGAGTCTTGGCAGTGTGGAGGATCAGAGGGATCTTGGGGTCCAAGTCCATTGGACACTCGAAGCTGCTGCGCAGGTTGACTCTGTGGTTAATAAAGCATAAGGTGCATTGGCCTTCATCAATCATGGGATTGTGCTTAGGAGGAGAGATGGAATGTTGCAGCTATATGGGACCCTGATCAGACCCCACTTGGGAGTATTGTACTCAGTTCTGGTCACCTCACTATAGGAAGGATGTGAAAACCATAGAAAGGGTGCAGAGGAGATTTACAAAGATGTTACCTGGATTGGGGAGCATGCCTTATAAGAATTGGTTGAGTGAACTCGGCCTTTTCCCATGGAATGACGGCGATGGAGAGGCTTTTTCCCCGGGGCTGGAATGGCTAGCACGAGAGGGCACAGTTTTAAGGTGCTTGGAAGTAGGTACAGAAGAGATGTCAGGGGTAAGTTTTTCTTTACACAGTGAGTGGTGAGTGCACGGAAAGGGCTACAGGCGATGGTGTTGGAAGCAGATACAATAGGGTCTTTTAAGAGACTCCTGGACAGGTACATGGAGCTCAGAGGGCTATGGGTAACCCTAGGTAATTTCTAACTTAAGGACATGTTCAGCACATCTTTGTGGGCCGACGGGCCTATATTATGCTGTAGGTTTTATATGTTTCTATTGGAAAGTGAACTTTTAGCACTTGTCTTCATTTAAGCAACTAAAGATACATAAATTTGATTACAGCAAGAATGAAGAATGAACAGTTTTCAAGTTTTATTAGTTTTCTCAAAGATTTTTTTTCCAATTTACCAAACCTTTATCTATTTTGTGCAATACACGCTGGAGGGACTCAGCAGATCAAGCAGCATCTACATAGGGAAATAAATGGTAGAGGTTTCAGGGAAATATCTCAAAACACTGATTGCTTGTTTCCTTTCATAGACACTTTCTGACCTGTTGAATTCCTCCAGCATCTTTGTGTGTTGCTCAAGATTTCCAGCATCTGCCAAATGAAGCTTGTTATATACCCCTAGGGTTGATTTTTTCCGAGAACTGTCACTTTAAAATGCTGAGAGAATGAGACTGACTTTTGGGCACTGTTGGATTTCTACAAAACTGACTACAAAATTGCTTTGTTACTATGGTGAGAGAGGTGGAGTTATTTGATGGACAATGAATGTTTACATTTTTTTCAGCGGCTTGTTTGAATATACAAGGACACAGAGACACAGACAGTCAGAGTTGAGAAGGTTTCGGTCAATGAAAGACACCAGCGAGTGGGGTCGCTGGCTTAAACTTTCAATAGCCCAAAGGGATGAGTTGAGATTGATCCAGAGGATTGATAAATGACTCTCACAAGTGCTGCAACTAGAAGTTTGCAGAGAGGAAGGTTTGAAACAGAAGAAACCTAGTGACAAAGAGATCACTGTTTGGACTCTCTCCAAGTAGCCCATAAGGGTGAGTCTGATTCCATTCAAATACGAAAGTGTGATTATCACAGTTAATCCACAAGAGTGGGTTCTCTGGTGAGGGGGAAACCTTTGTGAATACCACTTGTGTGTTTACCCTAGTCTGGGTGTGGTTTTTCAATGAAGAAGACACCCCTGTGGCAAATCACCGTTGGAGTTACTTCGTATGTCGTGGAACTGAATCAGTGGCTGTCACAGTGCGTGTAAGAGTGACCCTGTGGGAACTACCGGTGTGTTTAACCCTGGCCTGGGTTGGTAGTTCTACCACTTGAAGACGGTACCCTTAGTGGAGTCCCATTTGGCTAAATTGAAGGATTCGGAGGACAACAAGAAGATCAATGACATCTGTTTATCTGGATTACAAATATCTCTCTCATACCAACAATAACAATTCTGTGGATTGAACTGAACTTTCTTACATACCATCTTACCATCTAAGGCTGTAACTCTTGCCACCTGAGCTTGAATGTGTTTGGAAACTTTATTTATACCTCTATATATGTATAACACTGCTAACTCTTGGTTTTAAGCAACTATGTAATATAGTAACTAATAAAATAATGATTGTTAACAGCAACACCAGACTCCAGATGCATTCTATTGCTGCTGATACTTTTACAGGGTTGTGTGTAGGTAACAAGCTCTTAATACCTTTTGTCATGCTTTGGGTTAAGACTCCAGTTAACATTACTACTATGTCCATTATTCAGCCCAGTGTCTTTGCCATTTCTCCAAAAGATGTCAACTGATGCTTTAGTAATTGAAGCCACATCAGATAGGTAACATTAAGGCACATCTGCAAAGTCTCAAGCTATCTTGTAGACAAACATTCTTACTTTTTCAATTAGGAACTGACATTTAACAATTTACATGGAAAGGTTTAAATAAAAACTAGAAGACTCAAAAGAATTAACAATCTGTCTACATGACCATATAAAGAAACCATCACCCTTAATACAACTACTCATTACAACTCACCCATTTGCATTGTGCAACAATCAAAAATAGAAACTTTTTAAGATAATTGAAAAACACTCAGTATTTGAAAGAGTCACGACAAGATTGATTAATACAGGTGATCTATCGCACTCATTTTGCATCATTTCAATGGCCTCTACGGGCACTATCACGATGAACAGTTACATATAATGACTCATATGCTTAGGTGGCCATTGGTGAGAATGTGGTCTTCACTAGTTCCCTAGAAATATTTTGTGATCTATGGCCAAAACAAATGACGCAAGGAATTAGAGATTATTGCGTTAAAATACGGACATATACTTCCTCTTGCAAGATTACAGTTTACATAGACTAATGAAAGCTGTGTCATCCTCAATGGTTAGTTTCCCGGGTTCCCTTTAAACTGCTCAGGACCCTGTTATACCACTGAGCAATGTCAAAAAAATGATGAATTGAATTTGTGCATTTAAGTCGGCAACAAAATATCCGATTAGAGTTTGTTTTATTGTATGCAATACTGTACAGTACTTGAAAAGAATCCAACAACTGTAATTAAGTACATGTAACTAGATGCCCATCCACGGAATCTAAAGCTAATGGATAACGAAGGCACAAAAGACGCCTTGCAACAGGACACACCGGTACTTTTCAAAGTCTCCGTAAAAGGGGCAGCCAATATGCAAACAGTAAGGAGCATTACGATGGCGAAAATAATCCACATTAGTAACACTGACCAAAGAATAAATTATTCTCATGGCATGGGGCAAAACTTAACATGCTTTCAATGCAGCGTCACTTTGCAGCCGTGCACACTGTCCCCATGCACCAGAAAGATGGACATTTGTCTCCAGCACCAGTCTATTTTTTCCCCACATGCCTACAACTTTATCGGCGGTTCATCCAAGTATCACGTTACAAGGAGCCGGTGAAATCTTCTCTTCGGGCGAGCGTGAATCGGGTCGGTCGCGGAGGGGTGACAACAATATCGTCCTCGGTTTCCTGCGAAGCTGCTAGCTGCACGCAGATGAAGCCCACAAACCACTTCCCCACCACCCATCCGTCTCAAATGAGGACAAGTTCACAATATCTTATTTTCTCTAAACACCACCCATCCACACTCCACAAACACACCGTCCCCCCAAACAAAAAATATCCTCTCAGTGAGTCGGGGCTCAGCTCGGCCATACTCGGTGAGAGGACCAACTAACTCGGCGTCATTGACAATTTCCCGAGCGCAGCTGCCGTGGGCGAGAGAAACATCAGTCTGCATTTTTATCTATTCTCTTAAATCAACAGAACGGGTCCGAAGAGCGCTCGTTCGCTCTCACACGGCTATTTTTTTACTCCGGAAAGATGTATTTCCCGGCAAAGCCAGGACTTTACCTGATGAAACCAGGAGGGCTGCCGTCTGCGCCGCTACGCCGGGGTCTGCCGGGGCTCGAGCCGCTGCTCGCCGCGCGGACTGGCGCTGCCGGGGGCTCGCGCTCGATGTTATTTGCATGAAACGATTGCGTGATTCCGCCAAGGCGATTCACAGGCGCTCTTCCTCTCCTCAACTTGGCACGGGGTTTTTTTAACACTGGAACCGGTTCGGTCTTACGGCGCACGCGCAGCTGCTCCGCTGTCATTGGCCAACGGGCTCAGCCGATGTCCAGGCAGTGGCTCCTCTAACGGATGGTGGTGGACGGGGCCGTCACCCTCTCTTCCTCTGCTGCTGCTGATCCCCGTGCTTTTTCTGGCTCGAGGACAGGCTGTTTCCATCCTTTTTGCATTTTAATGCAGAAGTGACGTCTTTAGTTCCACAACAGAGCCATGCTGAGAAGGTGGTCCTTGTATGTATCTACCGCTTGTTTATCCGCTCAGAGGCAAACGCCAAAACAGTCACTGAGGCAAACAAGAGAATGTAACTTACACTCAATATCACCAAGTGCTATTCTCACTGAACTGCACTGCCCTCTGCCATAAAACTTAGTAAGTCCCTGGAAATATGACCTATTTCCCATATCTTGGAGCCACTTCTGAAGGAATGAGATCCTACACTGCTTTAGATGGGACAGCACAAAGCTGAATTTGAAAGTTAACGTCTCATTCGTGGCGCAAAACTCACGATCTACCCAGAATGGGTGGAGATATGTCTCCACAAAAGGTGCTCTTCCCTCCACTAGCCTGCAGGTCATCCTTGGATTGCACCTGTTTAGCGACCCCCCCCCCCCCCCAAATCAGGTGGTGGATGGTCAAATGAGCAGCTGATATGCATCACAAGTCCTGTTGCTGGGGCTGTTCAACACCAGGCAGACAATCTCAGAAGAGTATTGATAATGGCTTGGGTCACCTGTCTTGTAAGGACACTACCCGGAAGAAGGCAATAGCAAACCACTTCTGCAGAAAAATTTGCCCAGAACAATCATGGTCACGGAATGGCCATGGTCAGTTCGTCAGATGACACAGCGCATAATGAACAAATGAACCGAGGCTCACAATTCTAAACTCTGTCGTTGGAAGAGATTACCAGGCATACAGAGAAAAAGATTCAAAGGTGTGCTCAAAGCATTCTTGAGGCCCCTCAGAATCCTTGGCTCAGGAATGCTTAAAGTGCAGTAGAAACATTCAGGATGTTTTTGAGAATCTTGAAGCATTTGGAATACACAGAAGCTTTGCCATAAGCAGCGGTCCACCCACCTCTAATTGTAACTAACACCTGCCTGTTTGTTGAAATGTCCACAGTTCCCATATTGATTTCATTAGCCACTATACTGGAGTAGAAATCAGATATCCTTGATTCCGAGGGACTGCCGAGAAAAAAAGAGACAAACCACAGTCATTAAAACTCAGGTTAAGTCTACTGAAAACTAGATTCGGGTACACTTTTTCCTCTATTCAAAAATATATTTGAGAAGTCCATCACTGGTTAGGCCTCTGATTTCTTGTAGATTCGACAATTGCCTACAATGGAGATTCTTCTTAAATTAGGTTATAAAGTAGGCTTGAAACATGTTCATTCCTTTTCAGGGATTCACAACCTTTTTTATGCCATGGATCAGTATCATTCAGCAAGGAGTCTTATGTTCCCCAGGTTGGGAACCCCTGTATCTCCAGTGCTAAATCGTACAAGGAGAAATAAGTAGTTTTCAAAAATTCAAAGTTTTTGAATTGGTGCTTTTTGGCTAAAAAAAATTGTTAGAAATACTGCTACCTCATGCCTAATATTGAAGTTGGAGGTGTAGTGCACAACAGCCTAAAATTTTGGCCAAGTAGTTACCTGCTTTTAATGCTATCAACTCCCTGGTAAAGCAGAAATTAATAGGCATTTCCATATTCCTAAAAGGCAAAGATTACATTTAGACACCCTAATGGTAAATTCCTTCACCAGGCTAAATAATTTCCCTCCATCCTGTCAAATACTTGAAAGATTTTCAGACCAAACTTGGTTAGGCCATGATGCCTGTACAGTATATGCTAATTCCAATTGATGACTTGATCTGTATAAGTAATATGCAAGACAAGCTTTTCACTGCATCCCAGTACATGTGACAACAATATTCAAATTCCAATTTGTCTGTGCCTTTCCTATCCAAATATCTGTCCAAATGTGGCTTAAGCATTGTAATTGTACCTGCTGCTAAAACAGGGGCTCCCAACCTGAGATCTGCAGATTTCTTGGTTAATGGGAGGGGTCCATGGCATAAAAAAGGTTGGGAACCTCTGTGCTAGCATCTCCTCCCAATTTATCTGCTCTCACCTTACAACTGTGACTCCTTGTTCCAGACTCCCGTGCTCAACTAAATCCTGTATATACACCTCATGATTTTATAAACCTCTGTAAGATATCTGCTCCTATATTGTAGCGTGAATAAACTCAGCCTATCCAACCTCTCCTCATAACTACTGCCCTCCATTCCAGGCAACATCCTGGTAAATCTCTTCTGCGTTCTTTCTATTGCTACCACATCCTTCCTCAAGTGTGGCAAATATAGAGTAACTGCACAGAGTGTTCCAAATATGGTTTAACCAAACTTTTGTACTGTTGCAACATGATATTCCAAATGTTTTACTCAATAAGCTGGTCTAGGAAGGGAAGCATAGCACATTCTTTCTTCAGTATTCTACCTACCAGTGTTGTCACTTTCATCAAGCTAGGGACTTGCACCACAAAGTCAATGTGCCTAAGGTCCCTGCCTTTTGCTTTACATGTCCTACCATAAGTTGACTTTCCAAAACACACATCTATATGTTTGGATTAAATTCCACCTGCCTCTGCTCTGTCCAACTTTCCAGCTGACCTATGTAGTGTATCCTTCAACAATCTTCTTCACTGCCTATAATTCTACCATTTGTTTGTTGTTTGCTAACTTACAATTCAGACCACATATCAGAATCGGGTTTAATATCACTGGCATATTTCATGAAATTTGTTGCCTTCGCTGCAATGCAATTTTTAAAAAGATTAATTACAATAAATATATATAAATATTAAATAAGCAATGCAATACAAGAGGGAATCATAGTGAGATAGTGTTCATAGATTCATTGTCCATTCAGAAATTTGATGGCAGAGGGGAAGAAGCTGTTCCTGAAACGCTGAGTGTGTGTTTTCAGGCTCCTGTACCTCTTCCTTGATGGCAACAATGAGAAGAAGGCATGCCCTGAGTGATGGAATCCTTAATGATGGACGCCACCTTTTTGAGGCATCGTCCTGGATGCTGGAGCCCATGACAGAGCTGGCTGAGTTTACACCTTCCTGCCGCTCTTTCTGATCCTCTAAGTGGCCTCTCCATACCAGACAATACCACCAGTTAGAATGCTCTCCACAATACACCTATAGAAATTTGAGAGCATCTTTGGTGACATACCAAGACTCCTCAAACTCCAAATGAAATATCACTACTGTTGTGCCTTCTTTGAATTGCATCAAACTTGTGGGCCCAGTATAGATATTCAGAGATGTTGGCACCAAAGCATTGAAAATGTTCACCTATTCCATTGTTGATCCCTCGATGAGGATTGATGTGTGTTACCTTGAATTCCCCTTCCTGAAGATCACAATCAATTCCTTGGTCTTACTGACATTGAGATATAAGGTTTTTGTTGCGGCTTCACTCAACCAGCTGATCTATCTCGCTCCTGTATGCCCCGTCATCACCATCTGAAATTCTACTGACAATAGTTGTGTTGTTGGGAAATTTATAAGATGGCATTTGAATTGTGCCTAGCCACACAGTCGTGGGTGTAGTGAGAGTAGAGGAGTGGGCTAAGCATACATCAAGGTGCACCAGTGTTAATTGTCAGCAAGGAGGAAATGTTATTTCCGATCGACACATACTATGGTGTCTTGGCGAGGAAGTCAAGGATCCATTTCCAGAGGGAGATACAGAGGCCCAAGTTTTGGAGCTTGTTGATTAGAACTGAGGGCATGATTATGTTGAACGTTGAGCTGCAATTGATAAACAGCAACCTGATGTAAGTATTCCTATTGCACAGGTGATCATCTACCATTACCTTCCCTTCATCAATCCACTTTTACATCCTGTTTATCAACATGCCTCAGATTGCTTGTGCCTTAACCCTCTGGACCAGCCGACCAAGCAGCACCATGTCAAAAATATTACTCTGTTGTGTGCCAACAGCAAGCAAGAATAATCAAATCAGGTGTCTTTGATTCCCAGGCATTAAATTTCAAAGCATCAGCTCAAAACTTGATGATACCCACTAAATATCACTTGGTTCCTTGGTTCTCCATGATGAATATCTTTGAAGAAAACAGAAAGCTGGAATGGCAAAAATGTATTCCAGATGAGGAGACTTCAAAATCCAAGACCTGTTATTTTCAAGTTTCTGTACCTTCAAAAACTCTTTAATACAGGAAGCCTCCAAATGCCTTCCTTTGTAAATGATACATTAAAACATAGGATATTCTGGAGATACTGGAAATCTTAAGCAACACAGACAAAATACTGGAGGAACTCCGAAGGTCAGACAGAGTCTTTACGATAGGAATTTAGGGTCAAGACCCTTCACTGGAGCTGGAAAGGAAGGGGTCATAAGCCAGAACAGGGTGAGAGGAGGGGAAGGAGTGCAAGCTGGCAGGTGATAGGTGAGACCAAGTGAGGGGAAAAGTGGGTGGAGGAGAAGGGGGATGAAGTAAGAAACTGGGAGGGATAGGTGTAAGAGGTAAAGGACCGAAGAAGGAATATAATAGGAGAGGATGGTGAAGAAAAGGAAGGAGGCGAACCATAGGGAGGTCATGGGCAGGTGAGAAGGGGTGAGAGAAAACCCAGAATGGGGAATAGAAGAGAGAAAGAGGGAGGGGAGAAATTACTAGATGTTAGAAAAATTGATGTTCATTCATCAGGTTGGAGGCTTCCAGAGATAATGAGGTGTTGCTCCTCAAACTGAAATTGGCCTCATTGTGGCAGTACAGGAGATCTTGGACAGACATGCAAAAATGGAAATGGGAAGTCAAATCAAAATGGCTAGTCACCTGGAGATTCTAGCTTTTACGGCCGACAGAATGAAGTTTAAAATAAATTTCTCTCTGTGCTTTGATACATTTTGTATCATCATATTTAGTCATACTATTAAAAGCAAAATAAATCATTTTAATACTTGGAAATAATTACTCACCAGAAGCAGAAGGATAATAGGCTGGATGACACTATTTTTTGGAGATGAGGTTTTTCTTATATGGACTCTTCTGACATAATATTGATTCTGAGATTACAAATCCATTTACATTAGCAATAGTTCAAGATTACATTTTGATTATGGGACGGCTTCAGTATCTACTGGAAATACAGATGTAATAGAAAATTGCAGCAAAACTCTCATTTATTTTCCTTTTTAGCAGCAGTGGTCATTTCAACACTGATTAGTCTGCAGTTTTAATTAGGTTCTTAAGTCACAAATTAAGATCTTTTTGTCCTAAACTTGCACACTCAGTTCCTAGTGTGCACCAAGATCAACTGTCCAAGACCAAAAGATTCTCGGTAGTATTATTACAGACCAGTGTGGCAGGGGTTTCAAAGACACAAGCTAGCAAACTCAAAGCAACACACATAGAATACTGGAGGAACTCAGTAGGTCAGACAGCATTTATGGAAAACTGTAAAGACTCGACATTTTGGGCTGAGATCTTAATTTGTGACTTAAGAATCTAATTTTAGCAAAGTCTGTGCTCTTGCAAACTTCATTCTGTCTGCTGTAAAAGACAGTGATTACCTATTTCACTTTGTCTTCCCATTCCTACATGATTTCAGGTCCTGAGGAAGGGTTTCTAATTCTCCCTGGATGTGTCCAAGTATAACAAAATTAGGTTTTCTGTAAAATAAATTGTGGAAAAAAAAGCTTTCCTCACTGAGGCCACCCTCCGTTTTCACACTGCCTTAAACCATGCATAACTGCTTGACCCCAACCCAGCAGGAGCCAACTACATCTGTTGGGTTCAGTCAGTACATATGGATTTGGATTTGAATGAAGTAGGCTAAACTAACCTAACCAGATTAGGATTATTTACTTAGTAATAATTATTTCTGTTCTTCTTCAACATCTTTTTTGATGCTTTTCTGTAAATGACTGTTGGCTTATGCTGCGATAAAATAAGTACTTGGGTTCGAAGGAAGCACTTGGATAGGCCATAAGCTGGGTTGCAGAGGAGTTATTTAGAGATACAGCATGGAGTAGGCCCCACAACCATGGTTTAACCTTAACCTCATCATAGGACAATTTACAAAGGCCAATTAACCTATCTGGTACATCTTTGGACTGTGGGTGGAAACCAGACAGCTGGGGAAAACACACTCATCCCAGGAGGATGTACCAACTCGTTACTGATGATGTCGACATTGAACTCCGAAGCTCAAGCTGTAATAGCATTGTGCTAACTGCTACACTACTGTGGCACCCAATTTTTAATTTTATACCTGGAAGATTCTTTTGATAGGTTGAAAGCACTCCCATCAGCTTTAACCTGGACATTAATAATGAAGTCTGTGTTTTTGCAAGCCCAGTTGGAGTCCATCACAATCTTTACCCTCTGATGGTCACCATAATCCACTACTGTACTTTGACTATCACGCAAGGCAACTTCACACACAATGAAGAGTGCAGGTGTGCCAGGAATACTGTTTGCTGGTTGTAATGGGGTGCCTAAGTCCACAGAAAAGAATCATGTTTTGATTCCATAGAACCTTTCTGACATCTGTAAGTGTAGAAGCATGCTTGGCTTTCTATTCTGCTATTCCAACAATACTTCAGCTCAACACCATCCTGTACTAAATGACCCATTGCATTAACATTCCCTCCATAACTGTCATACAACAGCTGCCAGGGTGTTCCAACTAAAAGATGAATTTTAGTAATTCCAAGATTTTTTGCCCCAAATTCCTGATCCCTGCAACAGGCTATTTCCAAATCCCTGACCTCTATTACAAAGAAGTACAATAAGCACAAGGGCAAAGCTTTACCTCCCGATTATGCACCATCCACTCTTTAATAGTTGTCATCCCAGTACAACTGAGTAAAAATGTTTAATTTAATGCTGCTTGAAACTTCAACAAGGTGGTTCTCCGGCACTTTCAAAGGTAATGGGCAAAGAACACAGAATGAGAGCTTTGCTGACCAGGTTATAAGACCAGAAGATAATGGGCCAAATGGCCTAATTCTGCTCCTATGAGCCTACTGTACTTTTTCCATCATGGCTGATCCATTTTCCTCTCAGCCTCAATCTCCTGCCTTCTCCCTGTATCCCTTCATGCCCTGGCTAATTTAAGAATCTATCAACCTCGTTTTAAATATACCCAATGACTTGGGTATAAAACTGCTCAGAATACTCCAAGTGAGGCTTCGACAATGCCTTATAAAGCCTCAGCATCACATCCTTGCTTTTGTATTCTAGTCCTCTCCACCGACTCAACCTGCAAATTACCTTCAGGAAATCCCAAGTCGCTTTGAATTTTCTCACCATTTAAAAGAAATGAATAAAAGTTATGAATAAATAAAAATAAAATACAAAACCAATTTATCTAGTTGTGACTTGTCAACTAGGATCATAATATTTTACAAACCAACTTGCAAGACACTGATCTAGCAGCATTGCAAAGTAGCCAAAACATAAAGGCCTATGAGAACAAAGTCACTGTGAGTACAACATTGCACCGGTAAACACTCAGGCATTGTTTGCAAATTACACAATTATTTGTTCAGATTCACTACCAGCATCATCTAGGACACTACCAACTTGACTAGCAGCGTGCACTCACACAGTCACGCTGAGTGCAGTGAGGCAGTGTTCAGCTGAACATTGTTTGTCTTTTCTTTCCAGAATGACACCCAGAATCAACTTTAATTGCTTAATACATTCGTGATTTTATAGAGGCAGCTCATAGTTACAGACACGTATATGCACTTCGAAATCTGCTCAGCTTTCAGGTGTGAAGATTGTGAACCATGAATTCTCTCAGGGATAGGACTCAGAAAACAGATTTGGTTGTTCTATTGTCAAGTTTATTTTCAGCACGGAATTCTCAATAACAGAATGTGGCATAGTTCAACAATTGTTCTAAACATAAAAGCACATTATTTTACAATTTTTCCAACATAGCAATTTTATATTCGCCTTTTGACAATCACAGGGCAAATAAAATTAAGGTGGGCTGAAAACTGGAATTTTACCAAAGTTCTGCTTAGCAAACCACTGTATTTCATTCACAGGTTTAATCCACGAAGTGTTTATGGCTTCATAGGCAGAAATCAGAATCCCTTTTACATTACACAACTGATTAGATTCTTTGCACATTGGGATCTAGACTATCATCACAGCAAAGGGATCAAAGCTGAGCAGCAAACTTGTCTTATACTCAATCATAAACATTAGTGTCGGAGTCATTTAATAAAATGTTTATTTCAACGAAGTTCTGTACCAAGTCATTTTCTCATAATCAAAACACTCACTTTGTAACTAATGGCCAATTCATAAATGTACATTTTGTTTATACTTCAGATTTTCACTTTTTAATTTTTATTTTAATCTTTCCTCTCACAGCTGAAGTTGCATTTCCTAGTTTCTTCAAGACACAAGAAAAATTTTATACCCTGAATCAACCAGTTTCATTGCACATCTTGAACTTTCACTACTTCAAACCAGTTCTTCCTCAACCACCATATAGCAAATTAGTGATTTAATCAAAACCCAGAGTTTAATGACATTCAACCTTTTTTTTAAAAAAGTGGCTCTTTTTAAGAGATCTACAACCGTCTTTCTTCTCACATTCCTTGAAGAGATGTACAGTCTCCTCCTCCTTCCTGCAGGGATATACAGCTCTCCTCTTCCTGATAATTCTCTCCCCTTTGTGAAGTGTATTTGAAGTCCTTTTCCCTTCCACCAAACGGAAGCATATATCGCATTATTTCCTGCAGAGATCAATGGCCCCTATTCTATACAGCAGTCTGCAGCCAACATTCTTCCTGTTGAGATTTAAGCTCTTGCTCACCTCTATATGATGGCATTGTTCTTTTTATCCATCCCACCAAGAACTACACTATTCCCTTCAACACCCCCATAAACATCCATAATGCTTCTTCTAGCTTCTAGACAAGATACACATCACCCTAGAAATCAGTAACATTTCACCTGCATTCCTCTGTGTTTATTGGAAATGGATTTGTTTTTTCTCCTTTAATGCCAATACTGAAAAAGTTTTTAAATAGTTCAGTAATTGCGGGATCTATAGCCTTTTGAGAACATTCCATATTTTTCCTAAACTTCATACAAAAAGGGTTTCCAGATTTCATTCTGAAATTTACTATCTCTATTCTTTAAAAAAATTCTCGTTTCAAGTTCCTCCACCTCAATATCTTACTTACTGATCCTACTATTTACTGATATTTTCTCCCACTTCTACTAGTAAGTCAAGTTATTGAAGCTTTTCATAAACTCTTTCAACCTTACAAGTTACAGCCACTATGATGCATCTGAACTGTGGAGCCTCCTAAAAGAGAAATTACCATTATGGTATATTTCTGATAGGTTGACAAAGAATCGATGCAACAAAACTTCTCTTCCCATTTTGTCATTCTAGCCCTTTGATACCCAAAGTCAATATTCTATTAAATGTTACTTCTTGTAGATGTATAACCCACTGCCAGCTTTAGACTGTACGCCCTTCCGCATCTAGCAGCTGAAATATGTTATAATGCTCTCCTTTTTGTAACCCTAGAAAATTGATAAGTCAAACCTGCTAAACAATCAAGGGGAAAAAGGTGACACGATCCAACCCGATTGCAGGGATGTAGCCCAAACTCAAAACAGTACACACTGGGCCACTGTCCAAATCCTAGATTTCCTGAGGCAGGATATGCTCTTGTAGAACCATTTCCGACACCATCACCTGGAGTCTTGAAGCCAGTTTCCGGTTGCAGCAAGTCCAATGGCAGTGGAACTGAAAGCACGATACTGAACCTCCCACATCCTCAGTGGTACAGCAACTAGAGATACACAAACATGCATTTAGTTAACCAAACATTCTCTCAGTACTTCTTGTACTTACAGTATAGTTAAATTCTCTCCATTCTGCTCTTGATCCCTGTGCTGCAACACTATCATATGACCTTTGGTACAATGATGTATTTAAATAGTGGAACAAACATGAGGGACAAAATATAGTATTCATGTTCTCATGCATCTCATCTCAATGATCACTGATCCCAAAGATCAACGTGTGAATCTATTGGATATTTGTCTATTGATAACATCCTGGCCACTTTTGTTCTTAGCCATTTACTTTTCAGTTTGTGATCTCTTGGATTATCTTTTTTTTCCCTCTTGAGCATGGCAGTTGACTATATCTTGTTGATTGTAACCTTGAATACTTTACTTCACTCAGATAAGTGCTTCAGCATGAGACTTCCCTTACTGCAAGCATCCCATAATGCACAAAACAAGGCAATCAACTTTCCCAAATCAATACTTAAAAGTCCAATAAATTTCCTTGTCTAATGTCTCCTTCAAACCATAAGATACACTGCATTAGCATTAACAAGAGGATCCACTTTTAAATTGAAACTCTTTAATAATAAAGTTCAACAAACCAATTTCCTCTCCAAAAATACTGGCTGACATGATGAGTATCCCCACTATTTTCTCTACTTTTTTAGAAATTTCAACATATTTCATAAGCAGCATATACTTTACACAGTTCCATTAGAAAAAATAGGAACCTATTTATATTTAAAAGTACACTTAATAACACAAAAATCACATTTCCATCAGTGCAACTTTGCATACCTGTCTGTCCAGGTGAAAGCTGCATTGTATAATGGGTACAGTTGCTTGCACATATATCCCTGGGTAGGAGCTGAACCTCAAAAACTCCTTGAAGCTGAGCGATCCACATCAGCAAGTCCCCATCGTGATCTCCCATCTGAAGAGGGAAAATAAAGTCATTTAATCCACAGAGCCACTCGAATTTATATTAATTAACCTCACAAACTATCATCAACAAAAGAAATAAACTAAGATGCAGCTGCTAACTCTTCTCTATTCCCCACTCTGACCTCATACCTCTTCTCACCTGCCTATCACCTCCCCTTGATGCTCCTCCTCCTCCCCTTTCTTCCATGGTCCACTCTGCTCTCTTATCCGATCCCTTCCTCTCCTAGCTATCCTCCTTTCCATACCTGCACCTTTTGATGTGGTGTTTTCACCCTTCCTGAAGAAGGGACTCAGCCAGAAACATCGACTGTTTATTCATTTCCATAGATGCTGCCTGACCTGGTGTTACTCCGGCATTTTGTGCGTGTGTGATGCTTCAGATTTCCAACATCTGCAGAATATCTTGTGTTTATCTTCTAACTAAGCCCCAGAAATGTTTGTGATGTTTTCGGAAATAGAACATACAAAAAAACTGAGAAAAGTATCAGGTCTCTCAATGCACATTTAATATAAACTGTTTCATTACCTTTACAAAAATATTCCCTGCACCACCATCTCCTGCTTGTGAGGCCATTAGCAGCCAGTTGGATTCTGATAATTCCACCACTGAAGGGAGGAAGTAAGGTCGCTGATAGAACCCACGGATCACCTTAGCTGCTGCTTTGTTACAATTCTTCCTATGGAAAAATAACAGACTTATTGTTGTCTCCATTCTATGGTTAAGTATCATGATTGAAATTTGACCAATAGCCTTTGTTTATTTCACAAGTATAGTCACCCTAATTACTTTTTAATTTATTTAGAAAAACAGTGCTGAAAAGGCCCTTCGAGGTGCACTGCCCAGCATCCCACCCATTAACACTAGCCTAATCACAGAACAATTTAAAATGACCAATTAACCTACAAACCAGCACGTCTTTGGACAATGGGAGGAAACCAGAGCACTCAGAGGAAACCCACATATACATGGGAAGAAACAAACAAACTTGCTTACAGAGGACACCAGAATTGAACTCCGAACTCTGATACCCCATGCTGGAAAAGTGTTGCACTAACTGCTACGTTACCATGGTGCCTCTTTATGACCAAACATCATCCCAAAACCAAGAGAGATTCACCACCATTTCAAAATTGTAAAACAAAAGCAAAATGCAATTTCAATGCCCGTTACTGTGAAACACAATACGAAGCATCATGGCCCAAGAGTGAAGAAAACACATGTCTCTGAAATTAATGATTAACAATGGAAAAGATTATCATCAGTGGAACATCTGTTCGGTAAAGGTTGATCAGGAAGCTTAAAATGACAATAAATGGTAACCAAAGTGACAGTGTAATCACAATCTCAGTAAGTGGGACTGCCATAATTGTAAGAGTCAATAAAGTTGTGGGAGGTGGCAGAACCTGCCCAGTAGCAACATGCAACTGTTTCAAATGGGTTTGATTTTGACATCTGACTCATGAATTCACCATTTTTATCTTTAATTGGAAGTCAGTTGACCAAAAGACAGAAAGAAAATCAGATTCTGACTTTCTTTCAAATGTTAACATTTATTAGGAGGTAACCTCCCTTGTTGGTTGTAATTTGCTTCCGAGACAAAACCAAGGTTACAATTTGCAGGCATAATCAATGCTATGGAAGGCAGACTTAATTTAAAAAAAGTTTGTGCACTGCACTGAATTTGGAATGGATACTTAGGAGAATCTAACCCTGTATTAATCAAGTAGAATAGAAGCCTTGTGTCTTACCACTGAATTGCCCACTGGGAAAGCCTTTGATGATGGACCTTTTCTAAGAAAGCACCTGGGCTTTTCTCCAGAGAGTCATGAGAGTCCCAGTAACTGCACACAATTGTGTTTTGCAGCACTGGATGTCCACTGAATAACTGCAAAAGAGACAGCAACACAGGCTCAATCCTTGCGTTCAAGTCTGAGCGTTTCTTGAACTTTACCTTCTTTATCTGTCTCAGGCCTTCAGCCCACCATCTTTTACCAAGACCTCTCCAGCATTATCCATCTGGCATGGGGACCACACTAGTCTAGTTTCATTCTCATTAGTAATGACGAGATAGATCTGAATTGGCTTTCCAATGCTTGCTTTATTACGTCCAGCATCCCTCAAAGATCTCTCCTAGTTCTTAACTACATTTCTCTTTGTGTAGGAGCTGAAACAGTTTATGATCGTTACCACTGCCTCCTTCTTTCACTGGCTTGAAATTATCAGACTATTTGTTCCACATTGGATGGCTGAAATATCCACAAATTAAATATTAGAAGACCAAAACTATTTTCTTCATACCCTGCAATATGTTCAGTTTCCTAGGTAGTAACTCCATTCTTCTGCTTGGTAAATTTGAGGCTCATATAGCTTCTTCAAAACCATGGGATTATAATTAACACAATGAGCTTCAGGCCATATATCATTGATATCACCAAGGCCTCTTTCCACACCTACAAATCAGTCTAATCATACTCAGAACAAATTATCTACTCTTTTGCATGCCTCCTTCTCCTCTAAACAAACTATTCTAGTGTATTGCTGACCAGTCTATTACATTCCATACTGCATGAACTTGAGGTCATGAACGACTCCTCTACCAGTGTAATAACATCCAGGATCTCATTCACTCTTTATCTTGTTTGTTCATCTTTTGGTTTCTGGTTAAGCAACATCCTAATTTCAAAATTCTTATCTCCAATTTAACTACCATCCCCAATTCTGGCTTTGACCACTCACTTTTAATTGTTCCACCACTGATAGATATACCTTCAACTGCTAAGGAAGAAAGCTCTGGAATGTTCCTATTACTCTTTACTTCTTCAGCATAGCCCTTGATCAAGGTTTTGGTTCTCTGCCCTACTTCCAACACAACTCAGAGTCAATGTCTGTTCTATGAATTATCTGCAGGCACTTTGCCAGCAGAACATAAGTTATTGTCAGTCCTGGCTTCCTTTTTGGGGTTTAAGCTGTTCTTTCACGCAATGAACTGCATGACTGGACATCTTCTCCACACCCTCATTAGCACCTGCCAAACCACACCCAATTTCTTCCCCTGGGAATATTGGTTTCATATCACCCCATCTTGATGATAAAACTGCTGACGATGGACCAGAAGACTCCCAGTATCCCTTAAATTCGCACGGTTTAATAACTTTCCCTGCTGAGCAAGATGGTATCACTACTACTTCTAAGGTGAGATTTGTTTAAATGGTTCAACTTAATACCAGAGAGTGCATATGGTACACAATCTGAAATTCTTAATCTTCGCAGCCATCCACAAAACAAAAAAACCCCAAAGAATGAACGACAAACATCAGAACCCCAAGACCTTCCTCCCCCTCCCACATACAAGCAGATGCATCGGCCCTCCCCCTCCCCCCACTTGCACCAGCAAAAGCACTGAACCCCCTCCCCCCACCATGCAAGCATTAGCAAAAGCCCCCAAAGAGACTTTGATCTACCAACTACCCAACACTTTGGTGTCTCAGACAGGCTCTCTCTCACCAGCGAAGGGGAGAGAGAGAGATGAAGAGATCACTCTTGCAACAATGAGAGTGGGAGACCAGCAGTTCGCTGTTCCAATCTTCCGTGTCGCTTCTCCGAGCCCCCCCCCCGATTAGAGGACCGACAGGCTCTCACTCACCATCGAAAAAGAAAGAGAGAGAGAGACGAGACTGCTTGAGTACAGGAGCCTTTTCTGACAGTGCTGCTCATTCCACTCATGCTCCCTAACATTGTCAAACAATTCCCACATTGATGAAAATATAACTGGAACACTGAGCTCAGGAATTCAATAATCAAGTAGATTTCAAATCTATAACCGGGGATAACAACTTATGGCATTATCTCCTCATCAGCCAGAAGGTTCACAAGTCTGCTCATTTAACTCACTGTCATGTAAATACTGTAAACACAACAGCTCTGAAGTTAGTGTTGCTAAGAATTTACAGCAATAGCCTTTAGTGTAACTGAGGAATTCCCTTGAGGAAGCAAGGATTGTACTTTTATGTATGGAAATCTTACAGACTTGTTGCACTGGATTCCAGAGACTAATTTTACATCTCCAGTTCCTCAGGAAACCATTAGCTTTTAGTGCACAGAATTGAAACCAGCTGAAAGATGAAGGAAAGCACGTATGCACCTTTCCTTTTTCTATATAAAAGCATAAACTAAGCCCCGCGTTATCTGGATTACAAATGAATACATAAATAAGTGGTGCGCCAGTACATTAGATGCAGCAATAACTCCCCTAGACTTATTGATGGGTCTATCAGCATAGAGGTTTTTGGGGCAGTGATAGTATATGTAGGAATTTGTCATCTCATGATGAATGGAAAATTTTCCCAGGAGTGCCTCTTACTTTCACCCCAATACCAGAGATTAGCTAAAAATTACATCCATTTACACCCAAATTTTATGCACCAATCATAAATTTTAAAAAACTTGGCCCAAGGGACATTTGAACTTGAATCAATCTGGAGTGCTTTGCAAAGCTGGTTCAATTCATTATAGAGTATCTGTTGTTCTCCTTGCATAACACACACTAAACGCTGCAGGAACTCAGCGGATCAGGCAGCACCTATGGAAATAAACGAACAGTCGACGTTTCAGGCCGAGACCCTTCCTCAGGACTCAGTTCCCCAGCATTCTGCATATGTTACTTTGGATTTCAGCATCTGAATGTGTTTATGTTGTTCCACTAGTATCAAGTTGAGAATCTAATTGCATCACAAGTTTCACACTGCGCATTTCCTCTTGCTAGCAGAAGTCGAGTATTTACAGTCAAACTAAAACCCATTTTTAGCATTTGGTAGTTTGGCTACACAGTGTTTCCTTAAAAGGACAGCCTAGAAATGGCCAAACTACTACGCTCTGAAAAGTGTCTCAACAGCCTGCAATATTCACAGGATGTGCTATACTAACAAGTGTTTTTACTGCATTTAATACTCATTCACTGGGATGCCTCAAAGCTGACACAATTAGTCATATTTTCCACCCAAAACAGGGCAGAGCCTGCTAAATGTACGGCCATTGCTGGAGTGGATGTGGAGCCGATTCAAAGCGGTGGCACAAAGACTTCAAAGACGACACAAAAGAGTTGAGGCCAGCACAGATCAGCCATGATCATATTAAATGTCAGGAAGGACCTGCTGACCTACTGCTCCTAGTTTCTTGTTCCAATCCCCGGATTCAGGGTAAAGCCTGCTCACAGAGTCCAAGTTAAAGTAGTCTGATTGCTGCTGTCTTTGCTTTTCTCCATGGAGTCAGCTCTCTGAAGCGCAAACTCTACAAAACCCCGCTTTTAATGAAGTGTGAGATTTGAGGGAAGTGAAAAGTCATGGTGGCAGTATGAGCTAAGTCTCAGCTCCTGCAGATGGGAGCAGAGTTCTTGTCAGCCACTCTTCTAGCACTGGTCTCTAACTTGCAGAAGCTGAATGTCAGCTCTCAGACAATTAATATGTCCAAAGGATTATGATCCTCCCACTGAACATCAGCCACTGTCTGCCAGATTGTCACTAATCTCAAGATAGAAGGGCATCCATTTTGAACAGAGATGGGGAGGAATTTCTTTAGCCAGAGGGTGGTGAATCTGTGGAATTCGTTGCCACAGGTGGTTGTGGGGGTCATGTCACTGGGTGCATTTAAGCCGGAGACTGATGGGTTCTTAATTAATCAGGGTGTGAAAGATTATGGGGAGAAGGTAGGAGAATGGGGTTGAGGGGGGAGTGGATCAGCCATGATGAAATGGAGAGCACACTCAATGGGCTGAATGCCCTAATTCTGTGCCTGTGTTTTATGGTCAAATATCCTTGTTTAATTTGAACAGGACAGAACCAAGGAATTGTCCTGTTTAGGACCCTTCCCTCGATACTTTCCCCATTACACTGATGAGTGTATTGGTAACTGCCTCATGCACTCAGAATTCAAAATAGTAATTACTATCGTTCCTATTTTCCACACTGCTTTCACATTGCCCATATCTGACTCAAAGTCAAAGTTGAGTTAATTATCATATGCACAAGTACTGTACAGGTAGACACAGATACAATAAAAAATAATTACTTGTGTCGGCATCACAGGCTCTTAGCATGAAATAAGCAGCATTAACAAGAAAAACAATTTCAGCATAAATTATACACTATTTTACCTTGTTGACATCTATATTTCCATCATAAAGGATAGACTAGCCACCTATTTTCTTTACCTTTACAATCTTACTAAATCCCACAGTTGTCTTGATTGTCCATCCTGATTCCTGTAAGGACGCCATTTTCCCAGGGCTTTTTTTTTGTATGTTGTACCTGCTCTGATATAAAAACTTCCACGCCGATGCTTCCAAATTGTTTTGCTTTCTTCTTGATCCTGGATATGCTTCCACCAAAGTTGACAGTGCTCTCAACTGGGTGTCCTCCAAGAAGAGGGCAGATTCAAAGAGGTGAAATCCATTCTATAGACAACCGAATCATGGTCAAGTAGTTACAAAGAGTATATAGAGACAGCTTCCCTATGCACTTACCCGAGTTAGAAATGGCACAGTGAACTCTCTCATGGCAACCCATTCTTCAGCCCCATCTGTTACTACAAGGGGTAGATTCTGACGCAGATACTTTTGAAGAACAACCTTTGGATCCACTTTCTGCAGAGATTCCACTGTTGGGTATTTCTGGCATACCTTTACAAGTAAATATGCAACTATTAAAGGTTTCAAACAAAAAAAACTAATAATTTAAAACAGATACTCACTGCAGAGAATAACTAAATTTTTCAACAATGTTTATTTTCCCTTAAGCTCTAATCTGAAGCATGAGCTCCACCACAACTTGGTTTCCAGACTCCAAGTATTTCACAAACAGCTACAGCTTACACATGAGCCTAGACCAAGACTTTGGCAGGTCACTGGTGTCTAACATTGTGCTGACTGCATGGGTTCAATTGCTGGCAAAATATTTTTTTTGCTTGAGGATATCAAGGCCAATTATAGTCATCCAAACCAATCTTGGTCGATGTAAACTAACTTCAGGACATTAGAGTACAAAATCCAATTGTACTACAAGACATCAACTAAAGCTGTTAATGGTAGGGGCCCACGGCATAAAAAAGGTTGGGAACCCTTGAACTAAAGCAATAAATGCATACAAAATCCTATAGTTTCAACCTATCAGTAAAATTCATTTTCCTTCAAAAAATATTATTTTTACCACAAAAATTAAATGAAAATGATAATTTGTTTCCCCCCCCCACCCCCACATTAACCAGCAGGAAAGGGGATGTATTTCTTATATTACCATTGTGCAATGTACACCATCTCAAATAGGGATCAGTACAGTTCATAAATAGTCGGCCAATGGTATGGTGGCATCTGCATGGGATTTTGAGGCGAGTGGTCCCGGGTACAAATCCAGCCAGCTCCTTGCACGTTTTCCATCCATGCTGGGTTGAACATTAAGCTAACAACTCAGCCTCGTAAAAAATAACAGGCAAAAAAATGCTAAAGAAATGGCAAGGTTGCCACCCAATGCACCACAAGATGTGGGAAGGAACAACATCTCATAAATACTGGCTCAGAGGTGATGACAGATAGTCAAATCATTCAATCCTAATTCTTTATAGTTAGCCTGACCACACAATACAAGTTGGCTTTAAGGGGGGAAATAAAAATCGAGTGGTAATGTTATTTTCACATTAGAACAAGATCTGAACTCCCTCAATCAAAGTTGCATCCTAGCTTCAGAAAGACTTTGAAGTATAATGTTAGAAACTTCTGTCACAGTAGTTCTGAACTCACATTGATGCAGTCTGTGAGTTGCAAGGACTCAAGGCCCCTCGCAAAGTAATAAGGGTTCCTGATCAGGCAGTCTGTGTTGGAGTACAATGTCCAATCCCAATAAGGCAGCAACTGAAAATAAGAAACACATTTCCATGAGAATTATTCAATTTTTCAAACCCACATCTAATATTAGTGAAATTTCTGGAGGAAAGGGACTAGAGACTGGAAAGGAAAAAGTTCGGTCATGTTCCTTAACCTGCAGCTAAAACTCCAGAAAAAATAATTTTACCTTCTCCTTAGTCCTTGGCACAAAAGCTTCAACCGCATAGACCTGGAATCAAAAGCCTAATAGCAGTATTAGTCCATTCCTGTAGTTAAGATCTGCAGTAGCACCATAAACCAAAGTCTTGGATCAACATCTGCAAAAGTGACCCAAGTCGGATTTTGATCTGAAATATCAGGGTGGTATGGTAGCATAGTGGTTAGCACAACGCTTTACAGTACAGGCGATCCGGATTCAATTCCCACCACTGTCTGTAAGGAGTTTATATCTTCACCTGTGACTGCGTGGGCTTTCTCTGGATGCTCTAAATTTTCTACTGGTTGGTAAATTAAGTCATTATAAATTAGTTAGGAAATGATTAATTCAGGGGATTGCTGGCACGGCTCGAAGATCTGGAAGGGCCTATTCTGCACTGTACCTGAATAAATAAATAATCTATAAACTCTTCAGCCTCCATCCCCCCGTGCTGACTGATTCACTAAGTTCCTCCAGCAGATGCTTGCTGTTCCTAAAGTTCTTATTACCCTAGATAACCAAGACCCTGAATATCATTCTCTCTCCTGGCTTGCTATCACGATTACACCTAACAACATTGGTCAGGTTCCTAAATTGGGATTTGACATCTGGCTCAATCTCGGGGGTGGGGGGGTTCAGGATTTGTTACTTCTACAAAGCTGAAATTGCCAACGTACTGCAAGCAGTGTCATGCCCCCCCCCCACCCCCATGACCTGTATCATTTTAAGCCTGGAGTTAGAATGTTTTGAACAAGCTTGATCCAACTCATTGCTCAAAAACTCCAGCATGAAAACTGATATAAACTTGGCACCTGATCTGATGTCAACATCTGGCAGCATGAAAGCAAACTCCCCTGTGATCAACTTAGTGAAGCACAGAAGCCCCGTCAACAGCACCTCACCAAGACAGGAGGGAAGTTGGACGGCTCTGGGCCTGTACTCACTGGAATTCAGGAGATTTAAGGGAGAATCTCACTGAAACCTATCGAGTATTGAAAAGCCCCAAAAAAGTAGATGTGGAGAGGATATTTCCTGTGGTGGGGAGTCTAAAACCAGAGGACATCACCTCAGAATACAGGGACATCTATTTAGAATGGAGATGAGGAGGAATTTCTTCAGCCAGGGAGTGGTGACACTGTAGAATTTGTTGCCACAGGTAGCTGTGGAGGCCAAGTCATTGGGTATATGTAAGGCAGAGATTCTTAGATTCATTAATCAGGGCATGAAGGAATACAGGGGAAGGCAGGAGATTGAGAGCTGATAAGAAAACTGGATCAGCCATGATGAAATTGAGGAGCAGACTCGATGGGGCAAATGGTCTAGTTCTTATGATTTTAAGATGGCAGCTTAAACCCTAATAGCATGACTACTGCACAACTTACAGCTCAGCTGCCTGTAGTTTCTTACTCATCCTTATACAAGCATTGTTACTCTGCAAAATTTCACAAAAGAATGTAATTCAGAAGTGACTTTCATAAAACTACATTATGTTAATTAACAAGTAGATCAACTTAAATCATGAGTTCACATAGGCTCTAAATAATCTCTGTATGTTACCTTTACTGTTGTACTCACATCCATTTAGAATCAAGGTCAAAATACCATTGCTATCTTAATTGCTTGTTGCACTAGCTCAGGCTTTCAGTGAGTCACACATAAGGACATCTAGGTCTCTCTGAAACCAATGCTTTTGATTCTTTTAATCACCTAAACACTGTTCTTCAATATTTTCCTCTTCCACCAAAGTAGGTCATACACTTTGGGCAACACACACAAAATGCTGGTGGAACACAGCAGGCCAGGCAGCATCTATGAGGAGAAGCAGATGCTGCCTGGCCTGCTGTGTTCCATCAGCATTTTGTGTGTGTTGTTTGAATTTCCAGCATCTGCAGATTTCCTCGTGTTTGCTCATACATTTTGGGGATCCTTAGTTTTATTGACAGTTAAATATTTATGGGGTGGCAGCCTGGAGATCCGTCTCTACCAGAGGAGGTGTAAGGTGCTCCTTTCCTCCGCTAGCCTGCAGGTCATCCTTGAGCAAGGTGTAGCACCTTCTTAGTCCCTGATCGATGCAATTTGAAGCCATGGGAGCAGGTGGTGGATGGTCGTATTCGCAACTGGTGCAGATCACAAGTCCTGGTTATGTGACCACTGACGCCAGGCCGACTATCTCTGAAGGGTATTGATAATGGCTTGGGGTTACCCGTCTTGTAAAGACACTGCCCAGAAGGCGGCAATGGGAAAACACTTCTGTAGAAAAATTTGCCAAGAACAATCAGGGTCATGGAAAGACCATGATTGCCTACATTATATAACACAGCACTTAACAATCAAAATATTTAGGTATTATGTCAATATTGAAATAGTGGTTAGCTCTCCAGATAGTTTATGGAGCATGTCAAGGCTTCAGAATGCAACAGAAGAGACTTACTAAGATGGAACCAAATTTTAAAGGACTTGTAGGGATAAACTGGGACTGCTTTCCTGATAACAGAAAATAAATGGTGATTTGATCAAAGTTCAAAATCACAAGCAGTTCTGATGGAGAAATACACTGACATTGTTTTCAGTGCCAATGGTCAACAACCACAAATTTGCAAAAAAAAATCATTTTTAGCGTGAATTGGCAATGTGTGTAATTGTAATCTAGAATGTATTGCTAGAAGAAAAGATGAAAGCTAATTTAACAGTAACTTTCAGGAGGGAATTGTGTAATAAAAAAAAAAGCACGTAGGGGAATCGGACTAGTCTGTGAAAGAGCACACAAGAGTATAATAGGTCAAATAACCTCCTGTATCATTCTAAAGTTTTTCTTTCACTTTAAAATAAAGTCTCAAAACTAAATCAGAGTCCCAGCTCGTTGATTAAGCGTGTTAGCATCTCATCAACTCCAGGAAAATGATTTACAATTTGAAATCAGGCCACAAAAATGATTTTTTTCTCAGTACAAGTTAGGTCTTCAAATATTTCTCTTTCCACAGATGTGCTAGATCTGTTGACTGCTTCCAGCATTTTCTATTTTTATTTTAGATTTACAACATTTGCAGGTTTTTTAATTTTCAAAAATATAATTAGCATAAGGGTCAAGGCAAAGTAGATTGCCTGTGTAAAATAGAGACAGGAAGTATATGTGTAGGGCCGATGTTCTGTACTGGGTGTCAGATGTGGGAAGTCCGGGAGTCTCTCAGCCTCCCGGACGGCCACATCTGCACCAGGTGAGTCGAGCTGCAGCTCCTCAGGGACCGCGTTAGGGAACTGGAGATGCAGCTCGATGACCTTCATCCTGTCAGGGAGGAGTTATAGGCAGGTAGTCACACCAGGGCCTCGGGAGACAGATAAGTGGGTAACAGCCAGGAAAGGGAAGGGCAACAGTCAGATACTAGAGAGTACCCCTGTGGCTGTCTCCCTTAACAATAAGTATTCCTGCTTGAATACTGTTGGAGGGGACAGCCTACCTGCGGGAAGTGACAGTGGCTGTGCCTCTGGCACAGAGTCTGGCCCTGTGGCTCAGAAGGGTAGGGAAAGGAAGAGGAAGGCAGTAGTGATAGGGGACTCAATAGTTAGGGGGTCATACAGGCAACTCTGTGGACGCAGGAAAGAAACACGGATGGTAGTTTGCCTCCCAGGTGCCAGGGTCTGAGATGTTTCTGATTGCATGGGAAGGAGAACAGCCAGAGGTCATGGTACATATGGTACAATGACATAGGTAGGAAAAGGGAGGAGCTCCTGAAAACAGACTACAGGGAGTTAGGAAGGAAGCTGAGAAGCAGGACCTCAAAGGTAGTAATCTCGGGATTACTGCCTGTGCAACGTGACAGTGAGTATAGGAATACAATGCGGCTAAGGGTATTGGGGAGAGTTTAAACCAGAATTGCAGGGGGATGGGAATTGAAATGAAGAGATGGAGGAAGGGGCGGTTGGCTCACAAATAAAGAGGTATTGGGAAATAAACCTGGTCAGGTGTCAGATCTCTAAGTGGGAGAGCATTTTGGAGATAGTGATTACAATTCTATCTCCTTTACCATAGCATTGGAGAGGGATAGGAACAGTTAGGAAAGCATTTAATTGGAGTAAGGGGAAATATGAGGCTATCAGGCAGAAACTTGGGAGCATAAATTGGGAACAGATGTTCTCAGGGAATGTGGCAAATGTTCAGGGGATATTTGCTTGGAGTTCTGCATAGGTATGTTCCAATGAGACGGGGAAAGGATGGTCGGATACAGGCACCACGGTGTACAAAGGCTGTTGTAAATCTAGTCAAGAAGAAAAGCTTATGAAAGGTTCAAAAAATTAGGTAATGATAGAGATCTAGAAGAGTATAAGGCAAGCAGAAGGAGTTTAAGAATGAAATTAGGAGAGCCAGAAGGGGCCATGAGAAGGCCTTGGCAGACAAGATTAAGGAAACCCCAAGGCATTCTACAAGTATGTGAAGAGCAAGAGGATAAGACATGAGCAAACGGGACCAATCAAGTGTGACAGTGGAAAAATGTGTATGGAACCGGAGGAGATAACAGAGGTACTTAATGAATACTTTGCTTCAGTATTCACTACGAAAAAGAATCCTGGCCATTGTAGGGATGACACAGCGGACTGAAAAGCTTGAGCATATAGATATTAAGAAAGAGGATGTGCTGGAGATTTTGGAAAGCATTAAGTTGGATAAGTCATCGGGACCGGATGAGATTTACCCCAGGCTACTGTGGGAGGCGAGGGAGGAGATTGCTGAGCCTCTGGTGATGATCTTTGCAACATCAATGGGGACAGGAGAGGTTCCGGAGGATTGGAGGGTTGCAGATGTTGTTCCCTTATTTAAGAAAGGGAGTAGAGATAGCCCAGGAAATTATGGACCAGTGAGATTTACTTCAGTAGTTGGTAAGTGATGGGAAAGATCCCGAGAGGCAGGATTTATGAACGTTTGGAGAGGCATAATATGGTTAGGAATAGTCAGCATGGCTTTGTCAAAGACAGGTCGTGCCTCATGAATCTGACTGAATTTTCTGAGGATGTGATTAAACACAATGATAAAGGTAGAGCAGTAGATGTGGTGTATGTGGATTTCAGCAAGGCATTTGACAAGGTACCCCATGCAAGGCTTATTGAGAAAGTAAGGAGGCAAGGAATCCAAGGGAACATTGCTTTGTGGATCCAGAAATGAAATGCCCACAGAAGGCAAAGAGTGGTAGTAGACGAGTCATATTCTGCATGGAGGTAGTGTGCCTCAGGGATCTGTTCTGGGACCCTTACTCTTCGTGTTTTTATAAATGACCTGATGAGGAAGTGGAGGGATGGGTTAGTAAATTTGCTGATTATACAAAGGCTGGGGGTGTTGTGGGTAATGTGGAGGGCTGTCAGAGGTTACAGCGGGACATTGATAGGGAACTCGTCTGAGAAATGGCAGATGGAGTTCAACCCAGATAAGTGTGAGGTGGTTCATTTTGGTAGGTCAAATGTAATGGCAGAATATAGTATTAATGGTAAGACTCTTGGCAGTGTGAAGGATCAGAGGGATCTTGGGGTCTGAGTCCATAGGACACTCAAAGGTGCTATGTAGGTTGACTCTGTGGTTAAGAAGGCATACAGTGCAATGGCCTCCATCAATCATAGGACTGAGCTTAGGAGCCGAGAGGTAATGTCACAGCTACAAGACCCTAGTCAGACCGCACTTGGAGTACTGTGCTCAGTTCTGGTCGCGTCACTACAGGAAGGATTTGGAAGCCATAGAAAGAATGCAGAGGAAATTTACAAGGATGTTGCCTGGATTGGGGAGCATGTCTTATGAGAATAGGTTGAGTGAATTTCGGCTTTTTTTCCTTGGAGCAACAGAAGACAAGAGGTGACCTGATAAGAGGTGTAAAAGATGATGAGAGGCATTGATCGTGTGGACAGTCAGAGGCTTTTTCCTAGGGCTGAAATGGCTAACACAAGAGGGCACAGTTTTAAGGTGCTTGGAAGTAGGTACAGAGGAAATGTCAGGGGCATGATTTTTTTTACAACGCAGAGAGTGGTGAGTGTGTGGAATGGACTGCTGGCAGATATGATAGGCTCTTTTAAGAGACTCCTGGATAGGTACATGGAGCTTAGAAAAATAGAGAGCTATGGGTAACCCTAGGTAATTTCTAGAGTAAGAACATGTTCCGGACAGCTTTGTGGGCCGATGGGCCTGTATGGTGCTGTTGGTTTTCAGTGTTACTATGTTTCATAAGTGAAAATTACTGAAGTTACTGGATTGGCATTAAAAACAAGCCTATATTCTCAGGAAATTTGCTTCCCTTACCTGTTTCAGCCAACTGCACATTCTGGTTAAATTATTACACCAGTAATTCTGAGGCCTGGACAAATGATTTAAACATACAAGGTCAGATCTCACCAGTGCAGCTGAGTAATCTGAATTGTTAGTCACTCTGACAACAAAATGATTGGATCAATATAAATAAAACCCCATCTGGTTTTGTGATTTCCTTCTCATGTAAAACATACACCAAGGTCAATAAACAAGCAACTCTATGCTTGTAAACACAAAGTACACTGCAGATGCTGTGGTCAAAGCAACACGTACAACACGCTGGAGGAACTCAGCAGGTCGGGCAGCATCTCCACGGATGCTGTCCAACCTGCTGAGTTCAACTTTATGGTTGACTCTCTTAAATGACTTGTGAAATGGCCCAGCAAGCCACTCATTTCAAAGGACGAGATCATGGGCAATCCCGTTACCATCATGTCAATAAGTAAACATGACCAAGTCTTCATACTGTACTGCGGTTGAAGACAACATATTTTCCATCAGTGATAATAAATCCGATTCTGAAGTCCAAACCTCCGGGGGAAAGAAACTGTCCCTTGTTTCTGAAATTCTAACAAAATAATTCAACAACAGAATTTCACTCAGCAATGGGGGGGGGGAAGGGCTGCAATGTGATTAAGGTGGCTAAATACAGGAACAAGCCGCCAGAGGAAGTGATAGAGGTGGAGAGGTGGCACAATTACAACTCTTAATAAACATTTATGAGTGGTGGGGCTTGGAGATACATCTCTACCA
Organism: Hemitrygon akajei; assembly: GCF_048418815.1. Lineage (NCBI taxonomy): Eukaryota > Metazoa > Chordata > Chondrichthyes > Myliobatiformes > Dasyatidae > Hemitrygon > Hemitrygon akajei. The sequence continues at coordinate 30,835,818 of NC_133137.1, forward strand.
AAGGAGATGCACAGTGCTCCTTCCCTCCAGTAGCCTGCAGGTCACCGTTGGGCAAGATGTAGCACCTGCTTAACCTCCCCATGATCAGAGTCATGTGAGGCTATGGGAGCAGATGGTGGATGATGGTAAGTCCCAGTTCAGCATCTACTGACACCTGGCAATCTGTGACGGTATTGATAATGGCTGGGGTCAAGGTGGCAATGGCAAAACACCTCTGTAGAAAGCTTTGCCACCAAGAACAATCATGATTGCCCATGACATATGGCATGGCACATGATGATGAACAGACATTTAGGCAGGTAAATGGATATGCGGCAAATGGGTCAGTATGGGCTGAAGGGCCTTTGCTGTAATTGCTGCTTTTTGTTGGCAAATATTGTTACATGCAGTAAGGTACAGTGAAACCCTTCCAGACGGATCATTCTTTTAAACAAGTACACATACTAACATAAAAGAGGGAATATACTGCCTCAATAAGTGCAGTGCGGGTAGGCAAATATAGCGCAAGGCCACAAGGAGGTATCAGTGAAAAGCAGCTGTTTCCAGCCTGCCTCTTGCCAGGAAAGAGCGCAGTGCGTACGCTCACCCACCTGAATGAGCAGGACGCGGCCGCAGAAGCTGAGGAAACGGGCGGCTGGGCCTCCGCAGAGAAGGAGGCAGCTGGGCAGGAGAAGGAGCAGCAGGACGCCAGCGGCCAGCACTAAGCTGCAGTCGCCGTTCGGGCCGGGGGAAGGACAGGCCCCGCAGCGCAGCAGCGGCTCCAACACCCGCAGGCGCTCCGGGCGCGACGCAGGCAGCCGCCGCTCCCGCTGCAGCCGCTCGAACTCGCCGTCAAAGTAGGCGAGCTTGCGGGCCAAGGGTAGCAAGCGCAGCCCCAACGCCGAACTGTTGTCCTTGTCCTGCTTGCCCCTATCTCTGCCCCGCCGGCCTACCATCGCGACTCCTCCGCCTGATGCCCGCAGCCCATCCGCCAACCCGTATATTTGACCCAACCCCCGCCCCAGACCAACCTATACTCGAAATAAATGCAAAGCCCACCCGCTGCTGGCTGACTGCGGCAGTGGCTTTACTTCAAGCGCCAATTAAATAACGCCCTGCATTCGTATAGCGTTAATGGGTAATATAACGACCTTTCACAGGAATGTAATCAAAATAAAATAATTGGAAGGACATAGACTCTTTTACCATTCTATGAATACCTGTGAAATACAAGTTCATTTTCCTCATATTGATTAATACTGTTATGCGCCGTGTCGTATGATGGAGCTGGTCATAGCCTTTCCATGACCTTGATTGTTCTCGGCAATTTTTATCCATAGAAGTGGTTACTTTGTTTTTTGAAAAGCTGTTATAAAGTGCTTTAAAGTGTTTTGCTGTCGTCAAAGGTGCACATTCCTCTCATTCAGCTACTGAGATTTATCCTCTGGAGCACTGGGACACATCATCAGTGAAGTAACCTGGGTCATCAGGTGTTTCTGGTCTTTCAACGTCAGACACTCCTGCCCAGGGTTGATCAAGCCTTGGCTTGTATCCCAGCAGCATTGGTCCATGGGTCACACCAGAGCCATTTGGAGGCTCACTCAGCAGCTCCTGTGATTATCCCGATAGCTCTTCCCTTTGCAGCCCCTGTAATGCCAAGGAGAGAGTAGGTTCTGCAGAGCAAGCAGCCCACTTAAAGGAAAAGAAGGGCTTGTATTTCTTGAGCAACACACACAAAATGCGGAGGAACTCAACAAGTTAGGCAGCATCTATGGAGGAGAACACACAATTGACATTTTGGGCAGAGGCCCATCTATTGGGCCCTTTTTAAAATGCCTGGACATCTCAAATGTTTTATAGCAAAGGGTATTTTAGCAGGGTCCTTAAGGTTGTTACAGGCAGGAGTGGGGATAGGCTCCCACAAATATTAAATGCTCTTAGTGGCGTGTGTCTAAAATAGCTTCTGACAACCGACTCCAGCTCCTGTCCTTCACGTGTGGCTTACCTACCAAGCCTGACAAGAGAAGGGGCAAAGGTGGGTTAGTGGTACCTGAAAACCAGAAACTGATCTCAAACCTCTGCTGCCTTGCAGGTATACCAACTCAAGGTGGAGGCTTCGGGAGTAAACCCAGAGGGAACAAATCTGGAGCACAAATCCCTAAGGCAGTCCTACACTGAATTCAACGCTGACTAGCAACTCCTGTGACAGTGCTGGTGCCAAACTGTATCGGTCTCTGCCATTTCTTTGGATTCATCAGCTGAGAGGAGAGTGGGACCCTGTTGTATGGGCAACCACTTGTTCTCTCCATGTTGTACTGCCCTGGCTTATAGACAGCTGGGACTCAACATCCATGGTTGACCCCACCCAACGGAGGGCCTCAATTTTAGCAAGTGTAAGCACCACTGGAACCTGAGGAAAACCCACAGCTGGTGAGCAGCAAGTTACTACAAAAAACACCTCTAATAATTATAAGATTATCAAAGCCACATTATTACACTAAAATCAATTCCCCCCCCCCCCCCCAGTGGTATATGATTACAGTAGCTTCTGAATCAAATCATACCACATCAGATATGCAGCCAAGTATTCCCTGCTGTAAAAAACTATTGACTTCAGGAAGTGGGGGAGGGAGGAAAGGAGGAGGGACTCCTCTTTACATCAGAGGTGCTGAGGTCAGGAGGGTCAGGAGCTCCAAGTTCCTTAGAGTGAACATCATTAATGCCTGTCCTGGTCCAACCACAGGTACCATGGCCAAGGAAGCTCATTGACACTGCTACAGGATTTTGGTGTGCTGCCATTGACCCTTACCAATTTTTATCGATGCACCATATAAAGCATTCTGTCTGGGTGCATCCCAGCTTGGTACGGCCACTGCTCTGCACGTGACCACAGGAAACTGCAGAGTTGTGGACACAGCTCAGCACATCTCAGGAACCAGCCACCCCTCTATCGATTCTGTCTGTACCTCTCACTGTCTCAGTAAAGCAGCCAACATAATCAAAGACCCCACCCACTCTGGACATTCTCTCTTCTTTCCTCTCTTTTCAGGCAGAAGATGCAAAAGACTGAAAGCACATACCACCAGGCTCAAGGACAGCTATTACCACATCTTGAATGGAGCCCTTCTACCATAGGATAGACTTTTTGCCTCATTATCTACCTGATTATGATCTTGCAATTTATCGTTTTCCTGCACCACACTTTTTCAGTAGCTCTTACACTTTAATATACATTGTTATTATTTTACCTTATTCTAGCTCATTGCACTGTGTAATAACTTGATCTGTATGAATGGTAGGAAAGGCAAGCTTTTCAGTGCATCTTGCTTGGTGCACATGACAACAATAAACCAATTATTAATTCCCTGTGCAGTAAGCATTATCTGGAGAATTAGTTCATGTGGTTCTTGGCCTAAATAAGCTTTAATGACATTGTTTTATTCGTGACATTTTCAAAGTTCAAAGTAAATTTATTATCAAAAGTACATATATGTCTCCATATACAATCATGAGATGCATTTCCTAGTGAGCGTTGAAATGAGACTCCCTGAGTAGATCTGAACTTGCCAGTGGAAATCTAAGTCAGACAGAAGAAATTGTAGATGTTGGAAACTGGAGCAAAGAAATGTAAAATACTTGAAGAATTCAGCAGGTCAGACAGCATCAAATGTTTTAGGCCTTAAAGAGTCTCGACCTAAAACATCGTGTCCATTTCCCTCCCCAGATGCTGCCTGATCCTCTGAGTTCCTCCAGCATTTTGGTACTTTGGGCATGGAAATGCAACACAAGAATGATCCCTTTAAATTACCTAACCTCTTTCAGACCTTCCACTAAGAAAAGCCACACTCCTCCCTGATCAGCCATGGTAGTGACTTCTCAATCCTCAAACCATAGTTAATCACTTGATATTTCAGTTTCAAAGGAAAATGTTGACATCATTAAGATAGCATTTAAGCAACACGGGTTCTGAACAAAGGAATAGAAGATTATCTGAGAATGAACCTTACCTTAAGCAAGCAGCATTTCTTCAGATTGGAAGCAAGGCATATGAATTAGTTCCCCTATTTATTAGTAATTAAATCATTCCCCCAACCCTTCAATATAGTTGGAATAAATGCACATTCAATACATGCTAGAACTGCCGCATCAGTAAAGGCTTAAAGTATTTACATTCATATTCCATGCCAGAGGTAGTTATTAGTCCTTTGTGTTTGCAAGTATAGGGCTCAATGACAATCACACCCCCTCAAGACTTTGCTTAGCAATGATTTAGGCTTAGTTGAAACTTTCTCAATAATGTCAACATTGCAATTACAGAACAGAAATAACAAACTATGAAATTATCATTGCTCATTAACCACTTAAAAAGTAGTAGAAGTGCAATATTGAGACTTATTGAGGTCATGTTTAACTTAAAACACAGCCTCACCATTATGTAACCTTAAAGCAAAATCCTAAAGATGCTAGGAATCTGAAATAAAACAGAAAATGCCAGAAATGCTCTGCACGTCAGACAGCATCATGGGGAGAGAATCAGAGTTAGTTTTTATTTGAAATGAAGAGTCACTAAGTTTACAATGATGCTTCCAATTCTGATTGCAATGATGAAAATCAATCCAATTTGTGGAAATGATGGCCAGTCCTTGCCTCAAACTGTAAGATGGGTTTTGAGAACATACTTACCTCAGAAGGAAACCATGTGCAGCACGAATGGCCAAAGCCCCAATGTCAGTGCTACCTCCACTCTGGCCACCCAGCTTAATTCTGCTCTACATTTCCACAGTTGCTCCTGTAGCAAGACAGTGACTGCTCTGAACACAATGAATTACTTTAGAACAGTGCCTAAGAATGTCCTTAGGTCATGACTGCTTTGTAAAAAACTGTCTCTTTTTCCCAAATCCGCATTTGTATTGGAGTAAATACCATCAATTATTGATTTCTTTTATACTGAAATGCTCAGGTTAGGAACAACCAACAATGTACTCTGGTATTCTTTGAAATGGCATAAAACACCACATTGTAAGACCAAATTTTCAGGCTAAAACTAATGATCAAATTTATTTACACCATATTTAGTTACATGGAAGCAAACAATTATTTAGCAGATAATTTGCAATACAAAGCTCAATTTACATACATCTTTAAACTTCCTGTATCCAAAATAATAACCTTAAATCAGATAGGTTGATAGTTTCAATGAACATGATGCAGAATGTCTCTGCCTCCAAAGTTCTAACTCATGTGATGTGGAAACAAATATTCGAAACTTAAACCATGGCCTATGGAAAGTCAGATGTATTTACACTTTGCTTCCTAAGAACAAGATTTTTGCATTTGGTATTCTCCTTTGAAGACAATTCTTTCTTCTCACAGCAACTAGATAATTACACCACTAGGTATTATTGTTGTTTGATTGTGTGGAATGTGATCACAGCATTTTTGATCTTTGTTGACTAAATCAGAACTACACAAAAACACATTGGAATTGACATCTGCCATGAAAATGACTAGCAACTGTAACCAAGAACATCTGTTATCATAGTGAAACATTAACACACATTACTATTTGGTCAGCCTGAGGTTATCAGCCAAACAAATCTTATCTGTTCAGAGCCTGGTTACAAACAAGCCACTAGCAACAAGGGTCACTTGCCTTGAAATCACTTTAAGCAAGAACGATTCTTCTCAAAGTGCAGCCAAGATTTTAGTTATAAAATAGCATTATTTAAACATGTATAAAATTATACATGAAAACGATACTATGGCAATTTTATTATTTTGGCAACAAAGAGCTTTCAGTGGTAAATAACTGCTCTGGTGGAATGAGAGAATTTCAGGAGAAGAATTGTGTTCTTATTCCATTATTGTTAGGATGTCAATTCAAAATTAGCCACTTCCCAGCATCTCAGCATGGCAGGAGAATATACACTAATTAACTGTTTATCTCCATTCTCACAGATACTTAACACAAATGCTTGCAACTGGTTTATAATCATCTGGATGTTTCATTGGGATTCTGACCTCAGAGATGACACCTCACACCTTAGAATTCTTGCAGGATGAACATGAGGATATTTACTGTGCAGATAAATCCTTTAACTAGCGATAGGGAAACATGTTATTGAAAGTGGATGTAACTATCGTTGTAGAGTCTGGTGTAAATGCTTTAGGACATGAATTGTTATTTTAAAAAATGAGAGGTTTGTGCAGAGGCAGAGTTTTTCATGAAGGGAACTATGTTCTGAAGGCCAATTTGTCTAAAAAGTTGTCCATTAGTAATGGATAAGATTCCTAGTAATTCAGTCCAAAAATGTTGGAGGTTGTGAATAAGAGGTTCTGTGAAGCATGACCAGAGAGATTGAGATACACAACAAGGATGTTTAAATCATTGGTGTGAGATTTACTTAGTGCAATTTCAGCAACTAAAATTTGTAGCTGGGTAGGAGGTTGACATGATAATTCTGTAAAATTTGTGGGATGGTGCAAATGGGGGTGTGAAATAGGTGCATCAGAGAAGTGAAGCCTAGAGATGACAAAGCCATGAAAGAGGGCTTCTATCATCCTGTGATGAAGAAGGAAGATGATGCAATTTTTAGAAGACAGAGTGGATCATTTTCGTGATGCTTCAGATATCCAGTCAAAGCTCAATCTGGAAAATATGACTAAGTGAATAAGCATACTGAACTAATCTCTGAATCCATTACAGAGGAGGTGGGTGAGGATTGGATGATTTGTTATTTTTCTTGAAATTACAACAGTACGTTTCTTGCCTCGGTGATGGTTAACATCAGTAAGTTTTTCAATAAGCAACAAACCAAGAAAGGTGGAATAAAAGGCAGGCTTGAAAAGCTTAAGCTGTGTTTCATGTTGCATACCTAAAACAACATCAATTTTTATGATCTTCATCTGTGAGTGGGTGTATTTAGACAACTACTTGGAGAGTTTTACAAATAATGAAACCTTTGGGTACTGACACAATTGCTGGTAATGGAAAGAAAAGACACCACAAATGTGCTGAGTGTGGTGGGACAGAAAGAAATGCTATCATAAGGGTTGCAAAGGTGCACTATGAGGTTCAAGAGAAAGAAGCAATGAACAACATTGAAGATCATGGATTAAATTGACAAGAGGAGAATGAATCACTGAGTCACACTAGGACATTTGCAGTGTTGTTTGAGGAGGAAATCCAGAGTTTTTAAACTGAAGGATGCACATAAATGACATTGAGATTATTGTAAAGGCAGCATGGAGAACGCAAGGGAGGAAGGAAAATTCAGAATAGGTACTTGGTTGGATACTTATTGATCATTCCCTTTCTTCGGCCAACGGAAATGACAGCCAAAAAAGGGAATGCTCAACAACATTAGCCAAAATTGAGATTGAGATATTGTGAAGTTATCTGGAGTGTTGAGCCATGTACATCCCACTACAGTCAGCATGTTTGCTGAGTATTATCATTTCCTTCCATTGCCAGCAATCACATCAGTACCCAAAGGTTTCATCATTTGCAAACCTCTCCAGGTAGTGATCTAAATACACCCACTTACTGATGAAAGTTCATAAAAATTGATACTGTCATCCATATATGAAATGATACACAGCTTAACCTCCTCCTCACTGCCTTTTATTCCATCTTTCTTGGTTTACACACTCCGTGTTAGCTTTGTCTAAGTGACAAGTACTCATATCTTTGAGTCAGTATCTGTTCAAGTGCCACTCCAAATACTTGAGCATAAGATCATGGTGACCCCTTGGTTTAGCTGTAAAGGATGGTGCATATTGGAAGTGTTTTAATTGAAATTCTGAATGAACAACCCATTTTGTCTCACCAAAAAAAAATCTCAGAACATCTGCTCAAGAAGATTAGTTTTATCCCCATTGTCCAGCTAATATTTAATGCAAACCAACATCACCGGTCATTCACTTTGCTGCTTAGTTGTACTCTGCATGTACAAAGTGGATACACAAGACTGCAAGTGCTGGAAACCGGACCAACACAAAATCTGCCACAATTCCAACTCCCACCATTAACTGATGCTGCTTGGCCTACTGAGTTCCTCTGGCAGATTTTGTGTTCTAGAAGCTGGAAGCTACAGATTTCAACACTTCATTGGGTGTGAAGTGTAAAATGCCCTGCAGTTGTTAGGGAAGTCCCACATAAATACATTTATTTTTCTTTTATTTTCTCCTGCAAGGCATGGGTTCAATGAGAGTATTGTGGATGTGGAGAACCACAAAGTATGGGCATTGGTCATGAGTGTGATGAATTGTTGCAATCTCAGATAAAGGTGCACTAGTAAAAAGAAAACAGGTTAGAAGAGACATGGAGAGTGTGGGGCATTTAATGAAATAGACACAATACAATGAAAAATTACAATATGTAATTAAATTGCAAGAGGTGCTTGAAGCCATGATTTTTAAGAATGGAATAAGGAAATTAAGTATTAATAGGCAACTTTCCTGATTGTGATTTATTATTTTTCACTTGTTAATATTTTTTGTTTTGTTTATACTTGGTTTTGTAACTATATTAGGCCCAACACTGTCTTCCTGGTATCAAATCAGCCACGTTGATGATTGTTAGTGCCAGGCGTTCTCAGTCTAGATGCTCACTGCGTGGATCTAAAGCTCCTTCTCCTATTAGCCTTTATCCTGTTGAAGAGTTCTTACCTTGAGTAAGGAGGTTGCAGTCCATGAACTCCAATGAGTACTTCCCATAATTCTGTTCAACATAATGTTAAACAAGCCTTAGACTGCCATATCATTTGAATCTGTTGCTACCTTGTCCTGTTCGAAGAAGGACAAGGGAGTTCTCATAGACATTTAGTCAAGTTATCCCTCAGTCAAAACAATAAAAGCAATTTGATCATAAAATTCTTCACAGCCAATGGAACAATTGTGATGACCCTTCTCACTGACTGTGAAACTCTGAAGTCATTGTATACAATTTCAATGGGCCACAATGGATAATGGTTAATGTTCAATGAGGAAGGTGTCAATGGTTTTCCTGGCATCCATCACGCAACACCCAAATATATAAAGGCAGCTTCATACCCTTATTTACTGACATAGCCGTTGCACAGCAAGATAATTCCTTCTGTCATCTATACCTACAGCACACAGTATTTTTATTTAAAAAAATGACCTCCATATTTGCACCATGTTTATTTCTCTAATCAGTTAAGATTGAAGTTTCTCTGCTCTTTCAATTTAGAGCTAAAATGTCACAATTCAGTGTTCCGAATGCATGTCCGTTGGACTGCCTGAACTCCCTTCTTGGCAGACAACTGTAAGGTACGTTTATTTCCCTTTCACTGGGCCCCATTCATGATTCATAAACATTTGTATTGTTTATAGTAGTATCAGAATAAATCTCAATCTAGTTTCCCAGTCTAGTTGGTGATAGATCAAGGCACATGGTAAGTTTACTGCATACGTTTATACTTGGTATGCTCCATTTATCAATCCCCAGTCACCTCCAAGTGAAGATCAGATACAATAGTCTGAAAGAAGCAAACATCAAGATAATCAGAGCTGTGTAACCTCTTGAAATTGCTTGGTTTAGGGATACTGTATAGTCATAAAATCAAGAAAAAAGAATAAAAACTAATACAGGCCCCAATATTCATGAGAGTCTGATGATTTTTCAGGGTCTCCTCAGAATTCCCCTCTTAAAAAGCTCCAGCAATATTTTCACTAGTTTAGAGTAAGGATCCATTCCCATTTAGGGCTAAAAGAGACTGAATGGTAATGGGCTCCAGAAGGCACGTTTACTGCATTGGGAGCAGAGTGGATAAGGGAGAGGCATTTCTTGCTGTCTTTGCACCACTCTACTGTTTTAGTTACCAGATTGCAGCAGGTTGTTGGCACAATATATTTATTACTACCCTGCACACGATCCTTACACCAGGTAAAACTAGGAATTTTACTGTCAGGAATTTCATCCACAGTATAAAACTTATTCTGTGATAGAGTACCATTCGTCTCCTTTCTATGCCCCAAAGCAGCTCACAGCCAATGGTGGACTTTGTGAAATATTGCAATAATAGAAAGTATGGTGGCCGATTTCCAAGGGTAAAACTCTTACAAATGGGACAATGAAAATATTCATTTTAGTGGAATTAGTTGAAGACGTAGGGGCTAATTTCCCTTTGTAATGGTGCCACGTTTTTGTTTGAGGCAACTAATGAATCATATGAAAAGCAGTTCCTTCTTTGATACACTGGGCTGTCAATCTAAACCATTTGTAGTCAAGTGGACATTTTAATTGCTTAACATCCAGATGAATGATTGTTTCTATATAATGGTGACCTTCCATTTATATCTCACTAATGTGAAATATTAACTAAAAAGTGATAAAGGCAGGCATCCTCCTGTTGCGCAATGTTTTACCTCCTTTTGATATCTATTTTTCAACCTGTTGCCTTCTGCTTTAGTCCCATAAGCTTTAATGGTGTCAGCTTATTAAGTTTTGGGTATCACTAATTTTACAGAAGTACATTACTTGACTTCTTGCTGTACAATAGGGAAAGACAGGATCTGATTAATGTGAGCTACAGAATTATTTATTGGTCCAACCTTCCCTATTGCTGGTAGATTACAATCTCACCCCTGCAACCAAATCTTCCCTAGAAGCTGCTGCTAGCAATAGCAAAATCTGAGCAATACTGTTAATCAGACAATATTTTATACATCGGTGGCAAAACTAACCATTTCCATTTCTTATAAAACTGGTAATCTGCAATTGTAAACCCTCATGATATTGAAATTAATGTAAACAAATTCCCAGTCTTGAGCTGTGCTACACAGCAAAACACTTCTATAAAGAGTGCAAACACTTATTAAGAACAAACACTGGCATGGTGGCGTAAACTATGATGATTACATTCACTAACAATGTCTTTCAAAAGTATGTATGCTTCTTTTGGAGTGTTAATTGAAAAGAACAACCCTGGTAACAATAAGCACAATCTCTCTTTACAAGAACCATTACCTTAGTGAAAAAATATGAAATGATTTATTGAAATATACAGCTCAACAAAATGGAAACTATGGTGTTGCATTTGTGCTAACATGGAGGATACTGAAAAAAGGATTTCAACTTATTCTGCTGAAGATTGAAATAAGAAACATTGATGTGATGAATGGTGCAGCATTTAAATTCTGAAACGAAGTACACAACAAATGTAGATGAGTTTCAACAAACAAGTAGACTAACAGTTGTGGGACAAATGTGGAAGGAGCTTGCATGTAATAACACTTCAATTTTAACTGAGGGAGAATAGTATCCACTATGCCAATTAGATTAGCACTTACTTTTATCAAAATGTAGCCCAGTAATCATTTTAAGCAGGATTGTTGCCGCCTAAATTAATAGGCAGCGCAAGTGATCCATGGACCAAGTTGAGGAATTGCATTGCAGGCAGCCTAACGCTTTAAAAGATTACATTTTCACCCCTGCTAGCTGCAAACAGAATACTCTTCTAATTCAGTACACAAAACTGACAATTGCATTCATGAGTCACTGTGCTCCAACAGTCATCAATTTGGTAAAGTTCTTTGAAATTTGTCAACGTGATAAGGTGCTTTATAAATATAAATCTCATCAATACCACCTTTATAAAACCAACGGTGAGGCACTCCATTTAGCTTGGAAGGTGCAGGCATTATTATGATAAAATGCCATATTTCACATGGAAGTATACAAAATCTTTTTCTTTCACTTTTCTCTCCTCTTCTGAAAAAATCCTGGGATACCCTTCCATTAGGGGCTAATATCCCCCAACTAAATTAGCTAAGTGGCCGCTCTTAATATCCAGAACAGGAAGATACACAATCAAGCCCAATTCTTTACAACACCCACAATCTACTTTCCAGAGGGCAATCACTGGAAAGTACTTCAAAGGGGTGGTCTTGGCTTGTTCCTTTTCCAAGCCAAAGAGTCTCAACTGCCATACTGGCTCAGATCAAGTCATTCTGCAGAAACAGGAAATGGAACCATTGTTTCTATTTGGAGGAAATGTCTTGGAACCCCTTAAGAAAGTAGCAGATGCTATCTTAATTAATCTACATAAATGGGAAGGATGGATTTTGCCAGTGAATGGCAATCAGACCTAAATAGGTGGATTGATCTTGCCTCACTGAATGACAGGAGGCAGAACAAAGTTGAGGGACTCAAACGTCTCCTCCCATTCCTAAGTATGGCTTAGTTTCATGCTGCCGTTACTAAGTGTTCCGCCAGAGGAGATAATGTCTGTTTGAATCTCCACACTTGAATTCATAGGAACATCAGATAAGAAGATTCAAAAGAATCAGAGAAGCAATAAAATATGACCACATGCACAGTAATAATTCAGACAAGAGTTCAGTTTGGAATGTCAGAATGTCACAATGATGTCAAACGGACAGTTTCACAAATAAATAACATAACATGTCTTTCTTGTCCCTACCCCCCCACCCGACCGATTTTGAATTTTACACTGAAGATAGTTCATCCAAGTTCATGCCACCAAAAAAAAAATTACAGCTGAATCCATTACACAGTAAGGTAGACACTTTTGGAAAAGATGCAGATTGAAGACCGGAGGGTCAATGAACAGGGAGAAAGGGAGGGAAGAGGTCAGACATTCTGTAAATAAGATGCTTCTTTTTTTTTCCAGACTATATACACATTGTTTGACATAATAACAACAAGATTCAGTCAATAGACAAAAGCTTAAAAAACATTTTTTTCTTTTTTTAAAATTCAAGCACAGTATAGAAGTTGAAGATGCAGCATATCTTCGTGGGGGCTAATGTGGGCTTGTACCACATGTACATTTTTGATGCATGTGTCCTATTGGACACAACTGTAGACAAGCCTATCCCTGGATCATTTCAGCCCTGGTGCTCTGCACCTTTTTTTTGTTATATAATTGACCCAAATAAATGACAAAGGGTTAGATGATGGGTAATCTTGATACAAACTGAGCTTCAAACAACTTTTACATAGTTTCTTTTAATTATGTCCTAAGTTAAACGCTACCAATGGATCGTTCTCTCATTTGTTTTAAATTAAACAATCTTGATTACAAACCAGCCACGTTCTTTGTGGAAATTCAACTGCAATCAAATCAAAAACTTCAATGATAAACAATAGATTGTGCACACCCCTGAGCCCAAATTTCCTGGAGCTTCTTTCCAAGAGCCTCCAATGTGCTGCAGGTTGATTGTCATGGGCATAAATGGGAGCATGGCTGGATCTCCAGGACCAAGCTTAGACATGCTCAGAAATTATGTGAAACACATTTGTTAAATAATACAAGAATCATGATGAAAACAGCTCAAGCACAATGGCTGACAATCTTCCCTACTTGAAATAGTCCCTCTTTCCCCCAGCCACCAACCCAAGCTTAATCCTTGCTTCATGGAACCTCGATTTTTGAACCCTGGGTTCAGCAATGGGGATAAAGGAGCTGACTTTTAAACCACGTAGGCCACCACTAGAAATGCTGCAACTCCCAATACATCCTTAAAGCATTTCTTCAGCAGTAAAAAAAGTACAGGAATTAACCCGATTTAGACAGCCTCATTAATGCAAAGCAGCTTCTTTCACATCCCTGAAAACTGGTGCAAAAATACGATTTTAAAGTTAAAATAAACCTTATCGAGCTAATGATAATTACAAATTTCTGAATGAATCAATTTATTCATTGTGCAAAGACCCAAAAAGCACAAAATTTACCACAAACTGGTGCCATAAATTATTGCTTCATTATAGAGGCCCAAAAATATGAATTTCACAAAGAACATAATTAAAAATTGACTTTTAATAAAGGACCCTCACACTTCCATAGACTCAGTGATTGGTTTATTAAACTTTCCAGGATTGTCACTTGATTACTGTTATATTGCCTGCCTGCAGGGTGACAGAGTAGTTGTGCATGGCAGATCTACATGAATAAGGAGTATTATATGATCAGAAGGAGTAAACATGGAGAAGGGAAGCACTTACTCAAAGATGTATCTCATAAGTGCTTACTTGTTTGGAGTTAGCATCCACTTGCTATGCCTGTGAGTGAAAATTATTCCAGACTAACTTTTGGCTCCTTTTTTAAAGAAACAAAACTTGTAATTGACTTAGTGCAAATTGAAGGAGAGCTCATTTGGCTAAATCACAGATTTAAAACCTTCAGAAATACCACTGAAGGAACAGATGGCTGGTTACTTTTCCTCGCATTTTGATTCTGTTAACTCCCACATTGCCTTTCAGACTACTTCCACAGAATTTTCCTCACCAACATTTGGAATTCATTGTATCTCAGTACATGTGACAATAATAAGCATGCATGTACATTTGCCAACCTGTGAGAAGTATTGACAGGATGCAAGGCAGCCAAATGAAATGAACGCAGGAAGAGCTACATTTTCTGAGGATTCCATAGATAAGTTTGATTTTTACAAATTCTTTATTTATCCAGCTTTATTTATCAGTAAATAAGTATGAGTAGTTTTGAAATTTGAATGATTATTCAAAAGTGTATGTCACTCAGATTGTTGAGGAATTAGAACAATCTGCATGGCAGCCAGTGGGATTATTGCATTTCAGAACTCAAAGACTAATGATAAAGCTTTGAAATTACATCCTTTATGAATTTTAACTCGGTGCGGGGAAACAGAATTTTATCATTTTACTGTATATTTGCACTGAATCTTCTTTAATGTTAATGCTCTGAACTGATGGTAAACTTATCTCACAAACCGTAACCTACATATTGAGTTTACAGTTGCTGACTAAACTGTTTATTAATTCCAGTATTTCAGCAATGGCAATCTTCTCTTCATTTGATATCCATTTCCTAAATTGTAGTCTATAGTAAATTCATCTCAGGTTTGACCACTTATTTTAAAATTATAATTTAAACATAGATGTCCCAGCTTGCAGAGTAATAGCAAGTATAGCAGCAGGGTAATCTGAACACCATAACTCCACGTACAGCATTAACAAGGTAGGTCACTGATAGCTGGTGAGTAAGGTAAAGCAGGCGGCTGTGGATCCCAAAACAATTACCGGTAGATTGTGGCTTGAAGGTAACTTGGTTTTCTTTCTAGGAAGTAGAGGTATATGTTCTTTGGGATTGAGGTTAGAATGTGAAGATGATATGGTTTATTCCCCTTCATTAAAAAGGATTGCAGTAATCACTTGGGAAGAGGAGACCCAAATAATAATTTTCTGACAAATTGGAGGATTCCACCCGGGTGACACTTGTATCCTTCAACATGAAATGTGCTACTTTTCTTTCTTACCATGACTCTTAAATGTACTTATCAATTTTAGTGGACAAACTTTAAAAATATTTTCTTCAGTAAACTGGCCAATAGATTTTGGTATGGCGGCTATAGCCCAGAATACTTCAGCAGATAACAAAACAACAGGTGCTATATCCTGTAAGAGATGAGGAAACATCCCCTCGTAAAGTACTTTTAAATTATCTGTAATTTTTTTGCAATTTCAAATAATATTTATAAAACTGCCATTTTCACACATGGTATTTCCACTCCCTCAACAACATTTCTCCCCTCATGTCATCAAATTTCACAATTAGTTAAGCAGTGCTAACTCAATGAACAAATTCAGATAATGGATCAGCAGGACCAGAGTCTGATATCACTGGAAATTCTGACCTCCCTGCAGCTGTACCTAATCATTTCACCTAAACTACCTGGACAGTGATAATCAAAACAAATCCACTTAAAAGTGGAAATATATATTAAAAGATATTAAAATATAAAAATAGCTAAATAACATTTACATCTACTTATTAGTCACAAAATGACTAAGAATGTTTGTTATTGAAAATTATAGGCATAACATCTAAAATTTGAAAAACATATACAAGTTCTCTTTCAAGAAGATTTGGATCAGCGATAATTACCAATTACTGGAAATCAATGAAATCTTTAAGTAAAAAATATTTAAAATATAATAGAAGGAGGATCAATATGGATAAAGCAGTAAAGGAATATCAGGGCCAACTCCATTACGGCTGGGAAAATAAATTGAAATCACTGTAGGCAGTGAATTCCATTTGTTTTTAAGCGCCTTTAGCTTAAATTTAAATACAGGTTAAACGAGACTTCATTAACTGAAAATTTATTGGCAGTGTTTGAGAACGTTTATACTTATGCACTGTCAGTATTGTGCCTTGTGAGGGCACATTCAGAAGATAAAAATCAGTAAGAATACTGTATAAATAAAATGTAAGTGGGTTAGACAGAACACAATAATTGGTCATTTGAGCAGGATGCAATTGGTTTCTCAACATCTGAGAAAACATACCTAAGCTTGCGTAATTATTAGGAGATACTAAGGAATTATAACAGTTTTAATAGTTACATTTAATGGCATAGTCTATCTTTCCACTGCCCTAGTTTAAGGATATTTTCAATTTACAGATGTCTCTTAAGTTTTTCTACTGACTAGAAAAGGTTAGTTTTTGTACTTCTGCCATTAACTGAAGTTCCTTAACTTCACAAATCTTACCTTAGAAATCTTTCATAAAGCATCTTTTAACAGCTGCCTCACAAACTATTTTGCAGGTTTCATTTATACTCTCATACACTATTTACCTGAATGCATTCAGCTTTAACTTCTTTCCTTTCTTTGGCCACCTCTTTTGAGCACACTTGTGGAGTGACTCTGGAGGGATGGATTTTTTTTAATATATGCATGGAATTCGTCACAAAACCAGCTGTATGTGACCTCCAACTGGGGAACTGAATGCCCAAAATGTAATTTTACCACCTCTGATGTTCTGAGATTATTTTTCAACCTCCTGTTGGTCATATATTTAACACATAATACTTGCACTGTGAATTATTAATATTTGATTAACACATTTATCGTATGAACTTCACCGTGTCATGGTTAGTTGACAAAGGAGGAAGAGGGATGGTGGTCCTACAGGTAAAGTTCAGGGAACATGAATGGAGGTCAAAAGGCAGGACTTCAAAATAGTAACCTTACTACCATCCAGCATGTTATTGAGTACAGAAAGAGGAAAATACTGCAGAAGAATGTGTAACTGTTGAGGTGGTGCAGGAGAAAGGGCTTCAGGTTGCTGACAATTATTTTTGGATTGCACCGGAACAGAGATATGAGGATTAGTGCAGCATCATGAGGATGAATGATAAGGTAAAATTAAATACTCTTTATCTAAATGCATGCAGGATTGGAAGCAAGATAGATGAGTTTACTGCACAAATATACAGTAAATATATGGTTATGCATCCTTACTGAGGTGGTTGAAAAGCAATCAAAGCTTGGAAATGAATATACAGAAATATTTGGCATCTTTGAAGTTCATATAACAAGGAAAAGAGATTGGATGCCTCAGTTAATAAAACATAATATCACTGCAACTGTTGAAAATGAAATTGTCTCAGAAGCATATGGTGCACAATCAATATTGATGTTGATAAGATACAGTAAGGGGAAGAAGTTATTGCCAAGAGTAGAAGTAGTCTCTTTAACAGTAGCTGTATTGTAGGACAGAATATAAATTAAGAAATAATGGGGGCTTTTAAGAAGATTCTGTAAAAAGAATGGGTTGGACAAATTAAAATTGTCAGGAGTAGCCTTGAAGTTGAGTTCATTGAGTTTATTCAAGATGGCTTCTCAGAGCAATATGTTGAGGAACCAGGGTGCAGGTAACTTCAGATGTATTATTCTGTAACACAACTGGATTACTTAATTAATAACCTCACAGTAAAGGATCCCAAATAAAAGAATTATCATAGCACAGTGAAACTATAAATTCAGTTTGAAGGTGAAACTACTTGGGTCTCAAACTACTGTCCTAAGCTTAAATAAGGGCAGTTAGAATGGCACAAGATGGATTTGGCTAAGGTGAACTGGGAAAATAGATTAAAGGATAGGACTTTAAGGAGTTATTTCATAAACTCATAGACATCTGACTCCTCTTTCCTGCTCTGCCAATCAAGATCATGGCTAATCATCTATATCAACACAACTTTCCTCCACTATACCCTTGATAATGCTTAATATTCTGAATAGATTAAAAATTTCTGAACAAAAAACAGAACTATGAAACTTAAAGTGCATTATCAAATACAGCTCCTGCAACAATGTAAAATTAGGGGATAGTTGATTTGTAAAACTAATAGGTTGAATCAGTTGACATTATTTTGTATTTGCATGCTTTTTTATGTAAGGAGACATAGTAAGATTGAACATGTGTATATCTCTTTTTAAGAAAGAAATTATTAACATCAGTATCCTCTTAATAATGTTCAAAGGTAATGATATTACAAAAGTCTTAAAAGTATTTTCAATTTATGAGCAAAATAAAACTATCATCTGTCTGAGTAATTGAGCACTAATGCTGTTTCAACATTGAGTGACACTGAGGAGCAGAGTAAACCGGTGTGTGCCTTTTTGAGGGATATGGGAGATGGGCGGCTGGGAGAGAGAAAAGAGGAAACAAGAAAACAGGAAGATAAAATGGGGAAGAAGCAGATTTCTGAAGGGTGAGAAATGTTTACTAGATTTCACTTTACATTTTCAGCATCAACCAGCCAATTAGTTAAACTCACAATTGGCACCTAAACCCCTCTCTGGATTCAACCATGAGCCCTTCCGACAAATATCCAACATTGGTTTAAAGAAGAAGCCAATTGCATCATTTGATGTAGCAAGTGAACTCCTTATTAAGATCTCAATCTGTTCAGGTCTCAGTCCTCTCATATTTTCTGTTCTCTGAGCCTCCCGTCTATTGAAGCAGTAAGCCATGGCAGTAGTTGTGGTACATTTTGAGCCAAATCCTGTCCTCGTTGTTATTATTTTTCAGTATGTACTAAATGTAGTAGTCCAAAACGCAAATATAACCAGAAAATACTATACACACCACTGTTGTATTTTTTACAGTCAAAATATGAGGTTTAAACATTTTAGTGGTACTGTAACTAAAACAAAATACACCAAAAAAGAGTTGATGTTGCTCCCTAAATTCGGATTAATAGCTGACCCTTGTTGCAACTGATCAATTAATAAGATGTAATAATACATTGTCACTGTTCATAGAAGACATGTTGATAAAGCAACTCATGCTACGTAATCACCATTTTAAGATTTTCTCATTGTTATCATGAATTCTTGGTATATTAGTTTTTTTAAACATATGTACACTTGCACAGTAATATCTATGATAAATATTTTACTCTCTCTTAAATCATTGTTTTAAATCTTCGTTAATTTGTAAAGTCCATTGGCACTTTGCACTTCATGGTGGGAACGGGGCAAAGACTTTACAAACAAATTATGTGCTATGTGGATCAGAAGTGTTGTAGAATGCAGGGATTCCTAAATATTTTTATTGCACTGAAGTAAAGGATTTGGGATGGATTGTGGGTTGATATCCCATCAACACAATAATTTCAAAATCCTTCAAACTATGATAAGTAGTTAATGATGGAATGGAGTCCGGTCATTCTGGATCAATATTTGTGTTGAGGGAAGCCAGGAACAAACTAAACCATAGATCAGCATCCAATTATGTACAGTAACTGAAAACTGCCCAACAGTAGCAGAATAGTCTATGGCTGGAACCAGGCATCACAGAAGCAGAATAGGGCATGAATCAGTAACTACAGTTATATATCCTGTAACCATAGACACTTAGCAAAACACACTGAGCCATATATTGTCATTCGTTATCCATGGAAACTTGACAATGAAGTGTGACAGTGTTGTCACCTAGCAACCTGTGAAATCCTATTAATAAGACAGGCCACAAAGCAACATCCAAGTAGCCATGAAAACTTAACAACTGCTGAGAGATAGCGGTATTAACACATTGGAAATCTGGTAATCCAGTGTGGTCGCAATCATTCTCTTGTCTTTCATAGAAACGTTACAATCAGCAGGGATATGAGACAGGGTGGAGGGAATTAAGCACCAACGCACCATTGTTTTTCACAGTCTGTGTAACTAGGATCAAATGTAACTGCTCTGGAAACCAAGAAATGAATTGGCACCTGGTTACCATGGAGATAAAATAATCCGTCTTCCAAATGATGTCTACAGTCACCCAATATTGGGCACACATGAAAAGAAGTAGCTGGTAGAGATATGAGGCAAGACACTAAGTTTGAAACCCAGGACAGGTGATGATGATGATTGGCACACGGCACAATGGTGACAGAACGTGCCACCAAATTACATTTTGATAGCAGAGGAACCATGTTGACGGACGGATGGACCACCGATATGTGTCAATGTCCTTTGTGATATGCTGGAGTCCAGGAGCAAATTAAAGTTGAGCGAATCAGTGACTGAAACGCACGTCCAGTCAACCACTTGCTTTGTACGTGAAAGTTCCTTCGACCCTCCGATATGAAGCAAAGAACACCACCAGGGCGCAATGACGCATGACAAAATAAATTCTCCAAAATTATTTGGCAACATCCTCCAGTCCATTCCTGTGGAGTTGGCTCATTAACCACAGCGATCACTGTGGTTGCAGTTAACAGGTGCTACACTCGTTCATCAATACTTCCAATAGAAAATAAACAGCCAAATTGCTCTGAAAGTCTTACATTCATATATACATACACGTATGCATATATATAGATATAGATATACAGATATCTATACATATATATATACCCTGTTTTGTGGGATCATATAATTAACTAATAACAACACGCTGGACCACGTACGAGGTGATATAGAAGTAGTTGCACAAAACCATCCTCAGGTCTCTTGTTTCTGTTCCCCCACTCACACGCAAGTGCTCTCTTCTAAAGCCCGTTGCTGTTCCTGTGGCTGAGAGGGGGTTTGGTCAGCTCTACCACTGCTGAACGTGACTTGTTCAGCACCTTAGGGGCTCTCCGCAGGACCCTCTGAGCCTCATTGAAGGCTTCCGTTAATTCTTTCTTCCATTGAATAAACTCTGGATCACTCTGAAAAAAGAACAAAAAGCAAGTGCAAGGAGATAAGTGGAAGCCTTTAGATAAATTTCCTAATTTTCTTTAGCGAATCTTTCTAAAACCTAGACGAAAGTTATTAGTTTTACAATCATGAAACGTTCTTATTCCTTATTTGAGTTGTTCATTCGATAGTCGGGGCAATTTATTTAATCGTGAGAGGCATTTCAGTCTAGCTTTTTGTCTGATCCTTTACTTACCTGATCCTGCACCAACAGCACATCCCACAGATTTGATCAATAGTTTATACGAGCATTTATACAACCACATGCAACTTACTTAAAGCAAACAAAATGAATATGTGAATTCTGCAGAACTAACTTTTAGACCATAACATATAGGAGCAGAATGAGGCCATTCAGCCCACTGACTCTGCTGTGCCATTTCATCATGTCTGATCCATTTCCCTCTCAACCCCATTCTCCTGCAATGAATTCCACAGACTCGCCACCCTCTGGCTGAAGAAACTGCTCCTCATCTCTGTTCTAAATGGCATCCCTCTATTTTGAAGTCTGTATCTACTCGTCCTACACTCCCCCACGAAAGGAAACATATCCTTCACATCTGCTCTATCTAGGCCTTTCAACATTCAATATGTTTCAATAAGATTCCCCCCTAGTTCTTCTAAATTCTTCCAAGTACAGGCCCAGAGCCTTCAAGCGCTGCTCAAGTGCTAACCTTTCGTTCCCGGAATCAACTCTCATGAACCTCCACTGAAGCTTCTCCAATGTCAAGCACATCCTTTCTTATACAAGGGGCTCAAAACCGCTCACAATACTCTGAGGCCTCACCAGCGCTTTATAAAGCCTCAGCATTACACCCTTGCTTTTATATTCTGGTCCCAGTGAAATGAATGCTAACTTCCTCACTACTGACTCAAACTGCAAATTAACCTTTAGGAAATCCTGCACGAGAACTCCCAAACCCCTTTGCACATCGGAGTTCTGAATTTTCTCCCTGTTAAAAAATAGTCTATGGTTTTAGTCCTTCTACCAAAGTTCATGACCATGCTCTTCCTGACACTTTATTCCATTTGCCACCTCTTTGCCCATTCTCCTAATCTGTCTAAGTCCATCTGCAGCCTCTCTGTTCCCTCAGCACTACCTGCCCCTCCACCTATCTTCATATCGCCCGCAGGCTTGACCACCAAGACATCAATTTCACCATCCATATCGCTGACATGTAACATAAAAAGAAGCGGTCCCAACAAAGACCCCTGTAGAACAATACCACTCACCAGTAACCAATCTGAAAAGGATCCCTTTATTCCCACTCTTTGCCTGCTGCCAATCAGTCAATGCTCTATCCATGCCAATACCTTTCCTGTAATACCCTGTGCTCTTCTCTTGTTAAGCAGCCTGACGTGCAGCACCTTGTCAAAAGGCCTTCTGAAAATCCAAGTACACAGATCCACCAATTCTCCTTTGTCTTCAAAGAATTCCAACTATTTGTCTACCATGATTTTCCCTTAAGGAAACCATGCTGACTTTGGCCTATTTTGTCATGTGCCTCCAACTACCCCAAAACCACTTCCTTAACAATTGACTCCAACATCTTCCCAACCATTGAGGACAGACTAACTGGCCTATAATTTCCTTTCTTCTGCCTCCCTCCCTTCTTGAAGAGTTGAGTGATATTTGCAATCTACCAGTCCTTGGGAACCATGCCAGAAACTAATGATACTTTAAAGATCATTACTAAAGCCTCCTCAATTTCTTCAGCTCTTCTTTTAGAACCCTTGGGTGTTGTAGTCCATCAGGTCCAGCTGACTTATCAACCTTCAGATCTTTCAGTTTCCCAAGCATCATCTCCCTAGTAATAGCAGCCATACTTACTTCTGACCCTTAACACTTCCATCATATTGCTAGTGCCTTTCACAGTGAAGACAGATGCAAAATACTTATTCAGTTTGACATTTCCTTGTCCCACCGTTATTCTCTCTCCAGCATCATTTTCCAGTGGTCTAATATCAACTCTTGCCTCTCTTTTACTCTTTACAAATCTGAAAATACTTTTGGTATCATTTTTAATAGTACTGGCTAGCTTACCTTCATTTTCACCTTCCCCCCCCCTTAGTTTTTTTTAGTTGCCTTTTGTTGGTTTTCAAAAATTCCCCAATCCTCTAACTTCCCACTAATTTGTGCTCTTTATATGCCCCCTCTTTGGCTTTTATGTTGTCCCTGGCTTCCTTGTCAGCCGTGGTTGTGTCATCCTACCTTTAGAATACTTCCTCTGCTCTGGCATTCTGCCTTTCCAAATTGCTCTATTGCCACTATCAAGTTTCATTGGTGGATAAAAATAACAAAATAATTAGAATCCACTGTTTATTCAAATAAAATGCACTGAACCATCTACCTACATCTCAACCTCTACCTTCTATCTCCCCCCACCAGTGGGACTCCAGTTCTAGAAATGAAAAGAATCAAATTTAGTTCTTCTCAGAAAACCCTAACTGGTTACGGAACCAAATTTTCCCCGTGAACAAAATTTTGGCAAAATTGACTGACATATTATTTATAGTTAAGAATTATTTTCAAAGATCTTAATGGTTGGGATTGTCGCAATTCAACTTTTCTTTGAAGAAAACTGACATGAAAAAAGCATTTGGAAAATGAAAAAGTAAACTAATTGAAGGTAGTTGGAATGTATTCAATGCCTTGTTCCTCCTCCCTTTTTTCCTTTTTTTTCTGCACCGGTCCCGGAAGCACTGCAATACCGGGTCGATGCGTGGAGTGGACGGAGCAAGCCCCTATTCCATCTCCCTGTTCCAAAAATCAATTTAATATATGGTCCCCAGATAGGGGACGTATCAGATATTGGGAGTGTTTGCCTGTCCAGTGTAATGAAACATATCAGTCATCTCTAAACCTCCCTAACCTCCGGAGAAACACTTACCTCACACTGCAACACAAATTGTTTTCCTCCCTTAATCCGCAGGAGGATACATTTCTTATCTTTAATCTGAGTCTCTTCCACTGACACTATCTGCTCCATTGTCAGCAAACTTTGCTAGATAAATAAAACAGAAAAGAATTAAACTCAGACATGAATGTCAACTGTTTACTATATTTTAAATTTGAATTTGCAGTGAGTTGCTAAATGAAAGCATCCTACCAGTACTGAATATCTAATGTAAAAGATACTCTGCATGTGGGAGAAATCCTAAGAATCTACTTAACTGACGATACTTGAGGAAACACATTAACAAACATAAGTATGAGGAGTTTTAGATGAAGAGCAAACATCTGTGGTGTGTTTTATGTCAAAGCTCAAACATTGTGGTAACAACATGCTGAAATTTGGCTTGATATTATAACTGCGACTGCTTCACTAGAGGTGGATAGTAGCCTTGACCATCTAATTCACCAGTTGTAGGTCATCATGTGTAAACCCAGCATATGAATTATCTGATACATTGAAGTGGTGCAGAGGAAAAAGGTCAACAGGTTAAATTGGACAAAGGTTATAAAAAGAATAGTTCCACTGAGTCTGTGTCTAATGGGAGATCACATAAGAAGAAAACAGATAAGTCTAAATAACCCAAAAGTACATTCAAGGATTTCTAACTCATAAAATATTTATCTAATCTATTATTTCAAGTTAGTTCGCCACTTCCAAATCAGTAAAGGAATATTAGAACTTGTTCCGTATAATAAGAGTCATGACCACAAAGCATTTATGCAGAGATTTCCAGCCTCTTTTTGAAAATTAAGTCACTGTGTCTTAGTGTCTTTTCAATAATTGTCCATTTGTTGTAAATCTGACATATTTGACATAGAAGGTGGATGTTACTTCCAGGTTACAACTTGCAAGGATAACATGGGTGAATATGGCATTAAGTTTGAAAGAGTGAAGTGCACACAAGTTAAATTTCAAAGGAACGTGAAATAAACAAATCAATAGTGGTGTGAAAATTATAGTGGATAAACATATGGAAGTATTTATATGCAATGGCTCCAATAGAAAATCAATATAACTTACAAATAGGGGTAGCTACAGTTATAAATTAAACAACTAAAGTCAACAAGAGATGAGAGATGCAAGGAAAAGTGGACATCTAGTGGACCAGGCAGACAACAGCAACATGGAAAAAATGGTAAATGAGAAAAAAGTTTATTGTAACAAATAGAGATGCAAGAATCTGCAGAGAATGATGGACACACATCATGGAAACCAGCTTCCCTGCCTTGGTAAAGCAGCCTGCATAATCAAAGGCCTCACCTACTCCAGAGAGTCTTCCCCTCTTTCCCACTGGCAGATGATACAAAAGGCTGAAAACACCAACAAGCTAGAGGATAACTTCTATCTTGCTGTGAAAAAGACTACTCAATGGTTCCCTAGTATGATAAAATGGACTGTTGACTTCAGTCTCACTCATTGTGCCTTGTGCCTTATTGTCCACCTGTACTGCACTTTCTCTGGAACTGTAACACTTGATTCTACAGTCTGTGATTGTTTTACCTTGTACTATCTCAATACACTGTTGTATTGAAATTGATATGTATGAATTGTACCATTCAAAAATTTTCACTATACCTCAGTACACGTGACAATGATAAACCAATTCACTAACTTACCAATTTATTTAAAAGTTAATAGCAAAAAAATACTGTACATATCAAATATAAGAAAGACTGGGATTTTGAGGAATGACATGGGTGAGAGTACTTAGAAAAAATGAAGAAACAGAGACTTGCTAAATTTAGTTAAGCAAAAATATTTAGAGGCTAATTTCAAGGATCCTCCAAGGGACCACAACTTTGTTGTAGGGTTTGGTGGCTTGTGTGCCACTGTGATCTAGAGATCTATGTTGACTGGAGTCAGGGCCCTGTGCTTTGGCTCTTGGTAGGATCAGCCATGCCAAACAGGTTGCAGTGTAGAGGCCAGACTAAGAGTGGGTGTACTGGTCTTCCAGGTTTGAGGGTTCAGCTCAGGGCTAACAACCCTTACAGGTGAAAATGGTATGAAAACAGCAATGAAGAATCGTTCTTTATCTGTGTGTGACTGTATGGGCAGACAAGATGGAGAACCTTTATTGCTGCTCTAAATGCCAGTGGTGTAACAGGCAGTAAGTAAGTATATTTAAAGATATTTTAAATCTTTGGGTGTTTAGCTTCCAGCAGTGATCTTCTTTCAACCTCGACTCAGATTGTACTTGCCAATTTCTAACTGTGCTACAATCTCAGCTACCTTGTTTCACATGCAAGCAAACTGAAATATAACAGTTTTAGTTTTGTATTCACCATGCCTCTTCTCAGATTTGTCTCCATGACATCTAAAACTTTGAAAAACTTCTATAGATGTGTGGTGGAGATTGACTGGCTGCATCACAACCTGGTATGGAAACACCAATGCCCTTGAATGGAAAACCCTACAAAAAGTAGTGGATACGGCCCAGTCCATCACTGGTAAAGCCCTCCCCACCATTGAGCATATCTACATGAAGTGTTGTTGCTGGAAAGCAGTATCCATCATCAGGGACTCCCACCACCCAGATCATGCTCCCTTCTCACTGCTGCATTAGGAAGAAGGTGCAGCAGCCTCAGGATTCACACCACCAGGTTCAGGAACAGTTACTACCCCTCAACCATCAGGCTCTTGAAACAAAGGTTGGATAACTTCACTTGCCTCATCACTGAAATTTTCCCACAAGTTATTGACTCACTTTCAAGACTTTTTAATTCATGTTTTGATATTTATTGCTTAATTATTTATTATTATTTCTTTCTTTTTGTATTTGCAATCTATGTCTTTTGCACAACGGTTGAACGCTCAGTTGCCATGGTCTTTCATTGATTCTATTATGGATTCATTGAGTACACTGACAGGAAAATGAATCTCAGGGTACTATATGGTGAGATCTTTGTACTTTGATAATAAACTTACTTTGAACTTTGAATAGACTTTGGACATTTCCGCACTTGAAACCATGTGATACTTCACGCCCAGCAGAGGCAAAAAGAAAGTTTCAGGATGGAAGGGAAGGGGATTTCTAAGACATTTTTGTGTGCAGGAAAGGAGTCAAAAAGTGGAAGATGGAGAAGCAGAATTCATGAGGGGTAGGGGCTGAGATCATTAAGTGATCTGGGTTTGTTGCACAAATGTCCCATTCTTGATGTTTTAGACAAAAACACTTTTAGCTCTAGTGCCCTTTCTGTCCCCCAGAAAGTGCTACTTTGTTCTCCACACTTTGCTCTTTCTCTTAAGCTATGTAATTTTTTTTCCTTTTCATGTGTATGTCAAGTTCACTTCTGAAGGTTAACATTCAATTTACTTTTAGTACCCTTTCAGTAAGTGCTTTCTGGAACATAACACATTGCATAAATCAAATATCTTCAAATCCATTCTGGTCTTTTGCCAATTATTATAAATCTGTTTCCCCAAGGAAAAACTTTGTAACTTTATAAAACTTGTCAGTTTCTCTTTAACCTTTACATAGTTCCCTGATCCTCTGCCATTATTACTCCGCACTCTTTTCAAATGCCTTTAGAATACTAATACTTTTTAAAATGTCATATTCATAATTGGACACAATACTACTGCAGCCGAGAATATTGTAACAGCTTAAAGAGATTCTCCTGATTTTCTGCTCTTTTATGCTACTCATTAACTCCTATGCATTCCTAAAGACATCAACATCTCGCCACTACTAGTTAATAAAACTTTTTAAAACATAGGTCACCCCAATTAATAAGCAATTCAAAAGGAATAAAAATTAAAGACTACAGAATTAGCTTGGAAAAACCAGTAAAATACTGTATAAATAAATGAGAGAATAAGGACTGTTTTAATGTAAAAATCCTCACCAATCATTTGGTCTCATCCTTTAAGAATAATAATCAAAACTTTGTCATTCTATTTCACCGTCTATGTTTTCAAATAATTTCATTAACACACAATTAATTCACTGAAACTCATTTAGAAATTATCTTTGAATTAATTATTAATAAATAATTTATCTAAAACACACCATGACAAGCCTAATGGTGGGGGGGGGGGGGGGGAGAGTTAGAGAGAACCTAAGAAGTCCATAAACCAGCTTCATGAAAATGTACCATTTTAATCTAATTTTGCACTGTGCGTCTTCAGGACATCTCTCAAACATCAAATAGGCTACTATTAAGTAGTACATCATCCCACAATTGATTGTGCTTACTGATGAAGTAACATTTTCAGTGCTTTACAAAAGACCAGTGGGTATAAATGAATAGGATCTGAAATAGCTGCCCAGTCTTACACTGAGTTCAATGATCTCAGGTTGTGATAAAAATGGCTTTAGCTTTCAGTGTCCCTGAGTAAAGACGAAATGGATAACCTGTCTGATTTTACTGTTGTCCTGTTATCTTTGCTTGTGGTGACAGAGAACTGTCAGTATTTCACAGGCAATGACAAATAGTCATGGTCAAAATGGAAAAATATTCATTTGCAATGTTCCCAAATATCTGAGACACAGTTTCATCACGAATCTTGGCAATTGAAAATTAGTCGCGTATTAGTAGTAAGTTAATTCCAGCCAAGGGTATATGGTCATGACTACTCCAGCAAGCAGTCAAAATCATCAAGGGAGGACAGGGAAAACTGGCAGAGAATGAAGAATAAAAATATATTTTAACAATGTTAAAACTGGACAGTGCAATGTAATTTTATTCCCCAAGAGCCAAGCTAGATATTACTCGTGACCCATTTGGTTGGATCAATTTAGTTTATAAACAAGGTCGCATGCCACTACTGACTGCATCGTCAACGGCAATTATTTTATTCATCTAATAATGGTCATGAGTTTCTGGTAACTTCCAAACAGGATCAAAGAAGCAAAACATCATAAAAACCATTACAACAAAGATGTCAAAATCAAACATATTAGTGTACAAGCACACAGGATCGCAAGGGTGGGCTATCAAGGAAGATTTGGAATGAAAGGATGGTAATGAAGATGGACCTTGCCAGGATGATGCTACTAATTGTGGCTTGATACCAAGCCATTCAAAAGCCTCAAACTGTTTGAGTTGCTTTAGCTTTTGTCTAATTTCCCAGCAAGGCTGAATATGTTAAACAGGGGGTCTGCCTCAGAATATTTTAAAAAAATCAATCACTGTCCAAGTTGCTCTCTTTGCCTCACTGAATGAGGGCTGAGAATATATTAAAGAAACCAAAAATAAAATGTAACATTTAAAAGCATTTCTGGAGTTGAATAATTGCATTTGCAATGGATAAGCTACTAGGTGAAGGGGAGGAAAAGAATGAGAGACAGAGACAATGTAAAATGAAAAAGACTAGTTATATGTTATTAAAGCTCATCGTGACAACCCCGCAATACACTCATAAAGCTTCAACTATAGCATGGAACAGCAGATAGATGCTATAGTTTGACAGCATTGTTCTTACCAGCCTACGCCTTTTATAAATATTCCAGGCATCCTAAATGGAAAATAACACGACAAATCCTTTGTTTGATTAGATCTCACTTTATAGAATATTGCTGCACTCATCTACTCACTGTAATGAAGCTCTTCTAAAAAATATACTTTTAAATTTAATATTTCAAATGACATCACGAGTCTGAGCGCGCACATCAAAACAGACAAACTTCCAATAGTGATTTATTGCCATGGCAATAAAGTAAAATAATGTGAATGTGGATCATCTGACGTGAGATCTGACACTGACATTTACTATATTCAAAGATTAAGATATGCCACAATAGGGATGATATTATGTTTTCTATCAAATCAATGGAACTATTATTTAAACTTGATTAATATAAAACTGCTGATTATCAAAAACACACATATTCAAATATGAGGTTAAACATAGCATCTTCCCTGGAAATGGTCAAACAACAGAATGCATATAAAGATCATTATAATATTACTACTAATAATAATATCCTTCTGTGATTCACTGGTGCATCAGGCAGCAACCTTGCAATTTCTTTAGAGCTTGTCTGTTTTATGAGGCTGAATTGCTAGCCCAACACTCAACCCAGCATGGATGGAAAGCATGTAAGGAGCCGGCCAGATTCAAAACTGGAACCGCTCACCCGAAAGTCTGGTGCAAATGTCACTACAGCACCCACCAGCTATAAAGATCACCTATCTGCATCTAACTGATGTTGCACCTGGCCTGTACATTTAAACTTACATCACAAATAAGGAGAAAGATGAAAGAAATAACATCAGTCAACACAATGAAAGCAAAATATTTACTGGAAAAATGCAGAAACAGTATGCAAAATAAAATATTATCCATTGTGGATAAACAATATTCTATGTGCTGTGACTTTTTAAAACAGATATCGATATTTTAATGTTTATTATAAATTAATTTATTATCTTCCAACAGACATACAACATCTGTGTCTTATTATAAAGTCAAATACATGTCCAATGCCATATTTAATTGCTGACGACACCACTGGTGGCAGCCAAATCAAAGGTGGTGAGAAATCAGCATGTAGCAGGGAGATTGAAAATCTGGTTGAATGGTGCCACAATATCAATCTCAGCAAAACCAAAGAGCTGATTATTAACTACAGGAGACAGAAATCAGAGGTCCTGAGCCAGTCCTTATTTAAGGATTGGAGGTGGACAGGGACTGTAACTTTCAATTCCTTGGCATTGTCATATCAGGGCATCTATCCTGGGACCAGTCATCACAAAGGTGGCACAACAATTCCTCTACTGTCTTGCAAGTCTGTGCATATTTGGCACGTCAGCTAAAACTTTGACAAACTTCTATGGATCACAGTGGAGAGTATCGTGACTGGTTGCATCATGGCCTGATATGAAAACATGACTGGAAGAGCCTACAGAAAGTGGTGGACACAGCCCAGTCCATCACAGACAAAGCTCTCCCCACCATTGAGCACATCTACAAGGAGCAACATCCATCATCAATGACCCCCAACAGCCAGGTCCTGCTCTCCTTTTGCTGCTGCCATCAGGAAGGAGGTACAGGAGCCTTAGGTCCCATACCACCAGGTTCAGGAACAATTATTACCCTTTGACCATCAAGCTCCTGAACCAGCGTGAATAACTTCACTCACCTCAACAATGAACT
This sequence comes from Hemitrygon akajei, assembly GCF_048418815.1. Lineage (NCBI taxonomy): Eukaryota > Metazoa > Chordata > Chondrichthyes > Myliobatiformes > Dasyatidae > Hemitrygon > Hemitrygon akajei. Next base: position 30,866,841 of record NC_133137.1, read on the forward strand.
GATTCCACAACCTACGGACTCATTTTCAAGGACTTGACAACTTATGATCTCCGTATCTAACTATCTGTCTATTTATTCATTTGCATAGTCTGTTTTCTTTTGCATGTTGATGGTCTGTCAGTCTTTACTTGTGTGTGGTTTTTCATTGATTCTGTGTTCTACTGTGAACGCCTGCAATAGGGTAGTGGTTAGCACAACACTTTACTGTACAGGCAACCTGGGTTTTAATTCCCACCGCTGCTTGTAAGGAGTTTGTACATTCTCCCCATAGCCGCATCAGTTTCCTCCAAGTGCTCTGATTTCCTCCCACAGTCAAAATACGTACCATTTAGTAGGTTAATTGGCCATTATAAATTGTCCTGTGATTCAGCTAGGATTAAATCGGAAGTTGTTGGGCAGAGCAGCTTGAAGGGCCAGAAGGGCCTATTCCTTGCTGTATCTCATTGAAAATTTAAAAAAATCTCAAGGTAGCATATGGTGACATATACGTGCTTTGATATATATGAGGCAGTGTTAAAAAGCTGTGATTAAATCATTTGATGCACCAGCATGCTGGACAGCTAATAGTGACATGATGCATCTGTCTTATCTGGTTTCAATATCATGTTCATTCTTTTTGACTGGTAATCATTTATTTTAGCTTTCCTTCTTCTTTGTATTTTTGCAGGAAATATTTTCATGCTACATCCATGAAAGACAACTTTTACCTTTTCTGCATTATTGACCCCTTTAAATCAGGCACATTACAGGTCAGATACAGAGTAAAGATCTTACTGAATACATGACTTGTAAATATACGCTTGAGTTTATATCAGCTGAGTTTATCAGTTTATATAAGTTTATTGCCCGACTGAGGAATCCCAAGCCTGGTATACGTACAATTATTTAGATTTCCGAATAAGCATGTTTTCCTACTGCCTATTGTCAGGATAGTGTACCAGGGTGACATTTCTATTACCACACGATTGTTCTTGCAATCTCTTAATTAAAAAGTGTGTCACCAGGCAAAGCAAAGATACTCATAAGGCAGCAAAATCAAGTATGAACAATAGTTAAAGTATCAAATAAGAAATAAGCAACTGCATACACATAATCCTACGGATCTTCTTGCAAAATAATATCTATCATCAGGTTAAAGCTGAAGATCATCTATATTAAAACATCATTAACAGCCGACTTGAATTCTGACTGACCAAATGCTGAGACATCATAGGTAGTCTGTGGTAAGCCTGAACAAGTTTATATTGATAATATAGACAAAATAGGCATGATACATGCTGCCATTGAAATGGTTAAAAGCAATGTTGAAAAACATTGATTATTGATTAAAACATTAATTATTTGATATGCTAAAACACAGGAGGAGGCCATTTGGTTTACTGGATCCATGCTCGCTCCTAAAGAGGAACCCCATCAGTCCAATTCCCCTCTCCTTCCCCTGTAGCCTTGCAGCTTTCTCTCTCTCAGATGGATCAATTTTCCTTGGATTCTTTTGCTACTGCCCAACCCCTGAATTAAGGGGCCGCTGGCCACCCATGGGCTTCTCAACATTAGACCCTTTTGAAGTCCCCCTTCTTAACACCGCTATACTCTTAACCTCAGGGGTTAGAGTAACATAGGCTCAGTAGGTGATGTATATGGAAATCAAAAAGATTTTCGCACTTCAAGTTCTCACACTTCACAATTATCTTAGGCCTTTTATTGCTCTTCAAGCCGAGAATACTATGAGGTGATAGTGATATCACTATCACTGATGGAATTTATGGAACAACATTCTTTGTTGCAACAGGCTTCCACGGTCTTCATCTACAGCAATGAGTAATTTAGTTGTCAATTAACCTACCAACACTTCTTTGAAGTGGGGGAAAAACTAAAATGCTAATGAAGACCCACAAGGTCATAGAGTGAACATGCAACCTTCACACAAACAGCACCAGAGATCAAGACTGGACTCAGGTCCGTGGTGCTGACTCTGGAGCAGATTCAATGCTTAATTGGTCCAATTAACACAAATAAAAATTAATAAATTAAAGGCAACATTGAGCTACATTATCAGAGCTCAAGTTAAAATATTATAGGCTGGAGTTTGAGAAATTATGTATTTAAATAAATAACCAAGGCTGAATTACTGACAGAATATTTTGTTGTTACTGCTGATGTCTTTTGCTTGAAAAGTTAAACATCAAATCAGAATTAGGTTTAATATCACTGGCGTATGTCGTGATATTTGTTGTTACCAGCCAACACCTTTTTGAAAGATCAAATAAACCTAAAAGATATACTAACTGAAGAAAAGCAATGGAGCTCTTGTACTTGAGCCAATATTTATGCTTGACCACTATCAAAACATGCTAACCACTGTGCTGCCTTATGCTTGCTCAATGACAGCAATTACACGTCAAAAAGAATTTGTGTTGCTGCAAAATCATGAGGCTATGAAAAGAGCTGGAATATATTTATCCAGTCTTTTATGCAGCCAAAACTGTAGAGTATAAGGAGCATGATCAGACTGTAAATGGTTCTGATCAGACCTCATGCATGGTTCCAGTTCTGATTACTAAGGCTTTCTAGAGCAGCAGGGCAAGCAAAAAGGAACAAACATGATTCCTGCTTTCAGAGGTTTGAGTAATGAAGGGTGGCGAGATACACCAGCTTATCTGTCATGAAGCTCAGTAAAAGGGTTTTGTAGAGATATACAAGATCATAAATAATATAAAAATATTTAGAACACTGTATTAAAATGCAAGAATTATGCCAGAGGCCTGAGATTCAAACTAGTAAAATCAAATTTAGGAATGGACTTCTGAACAGAACAATGAACAAAAATCCTTGGAATTATAGGAACAAACTAACTCTAAACTTCAGATTAACCTGGGTCACTGAAGAAACCATATGGGATGGAATAGTATTCTGCAGTCACAATTATCTCAGTAATATTTATTATATACAGAGCCACCTCTATTGTCCTGACTGATTTTAAAGATGCATACTGTCTCACAGTGAGTAACAGTGTGCTTTCTTTTTTAAGAAAAGAGTCAAAGAGGAGTTTTTGTGACAGAAATGAAGGCTATTCAAGTGCCTACTTGGGGGGGGGGGTCTGCATCAACTGGGTCTCTGGCACTGAGTCTGGTGCTGTGGGACTGAAGGGAAGTGTGGAGAAGAGGACTGCAGTACTGATAGGGGATTCCATAGTTAGAGGAGTAGACACGAGATTCTATGGATGTGACAGAGACACCTGGATGGTATATTGCCCCCCAGGTGCCAGGTGCAGGGACATTTCAGTCAGGTCCACTACATTCTAAAGGAGGAGGAGAGCACCAAAAGTTTTGGTACATATTGGCACCAATGGCATAGGTAGGAAAAGGGGAGGAGGTCCTGAAGAGAGAACTTATGGAGTTAGGTAGAATGCTGAAAAGCGTGATCTCCTGGATAGTAATTTCAAGATTGCTGCCTGTGCAACGTGGCAGTGAGGACAACAATGATTTGCCAGATGAATGAGTAGCTGAGGAACTGATGCAGGAGTTAGGGGTTCAAATTTATGAAATATTGTGTTCTCTTTGGGGGAGGTATGACCAATACAAAAGGGACAGGTTACACCTGAACCCAAGGAGGACCAGTATACTTGTGAGCAGGTTTGCTAGAGCTGTTTGGGAGAGTTTAAACTAAATTGTATCAAAAGGTTGACAGAAGAGGTGGGGTGGCTGTTTTGGTAAAAAATGAAATCAAATCCTTAAAAGGAGATGATATAGGTTCAGAAGATGTAGAATCCTTGTGGATAGAGTTAAGAAACTACAAAGATAAAAAGACCTTTATGGGAGTTACATAGAGCCCTCAGAACAGTAGCAAGTATGTGGGTGACAAATTACAATGGAACATAGAAAAGGGATGCCAAAAAGGGCAATGTTGCCATGGTCATGGGGATTTCAATACGCAGGTAGACTAGCAAAAGCCCAAAAGAGAGAATTTATAGAATGCCTATGAGATGACATTTTAGAGCAGCTTGTGGTTGAGCCCACTAGAGGAAAGGCGATTCTGGATTGGGTGTTGTGTAATGAACTGGATTTGACTAGGGAGCTTAAGGTAAAGGAACCTTTAGGAGACAGTGATCATAATATGGCAGACTTCACCCTGCAATTTGAGAGGGAGAAACTAAAGTCAGATGTATCAGTAATACTGTGGAGTAAAGAGAATCATAGAATCATGAAAGAGGAGCTGGCCAAAGTTAATAGGAAGTGGACACTAGCAGGGATGATGGCACAACAGCAATGGCTGGAATTTCTGGGAAAAATTCAGGAGGTGTAGGATAGATACATCCCAAAAATAAAGTATTCTAGAGGATGAGACAACTGTGGGTGACAAGGGAAGTAAAAAACAACATAAAACCACAAGAGATGGCGTATAATAGAGTAAACATAAGTGGGAAGTTAGAGGGTTGGGAAGCTTTTAAAAACCAATAGAAGGCAACTAAAAGGTCTTAAGGAGGGAAAAGATTAAATATGAAGGTAAGGTTGCCAATAATATCAAACAGAGCATACCAAAAGGTTTTTTTTAAAGTATAAAGATTAAAAGAAAGGCAAGTAGATACTGAACTGCTGGAAAGTAATGTTGGAGAGGTAGTAACAGGGTCAACGAAATGGCAGACAAACTGAGTATGTATTTTACATCTACCTTCACTATGAAAGACACTAGCAGTATGCCGGATGTTTGAGAGTGTCAGGAGGCTGAAGTAAGTGCCATTGCTATTACTAGGGGGAAAGTGCATGGGCAGCTAAAAAGTCTGAAGGTAGTTAAGTCACATGGACCAGATGGACTACACCTCAGGATTCTGAAAGAGGTAGCTGAAGAAGCTGTGGAGACATTAGTAATGATCTTTCAAGAATCACTACATTCTGGCTGGTTCCAGAGGAATGGAAAATTGCAAATGTCACTCCATTCTTCAAAGAAGGGAGTGGGGCAGAAGAAAGGAAATTATAGGCTAGTTAGCCTGACCTTAGTAGTTGAGAAGATGTTTGAGTCCATTGTTAAGGATGAGGTCTCAGGGTATTTGGAGGCACATGATAAAACAGGCCAAAGTCAGCATGGTTTCCTTAAACTTGAAGGGAAAATCATGCCTGACAAATCTGCTGGAATTCTTTCAGGAAATAACATGCAGGATAGACAAAGGAGAATCAGTAGATGTTATGTACTTGGATTTTCAGAAGGCTATTGACAAGGTGCCACACATGAGGCTGCTTAACAAGATAAGAGCCCACAGCATAGATAAAGAATTGGCTGATTGGCAGGAGGAAAAGAGTGGGAATTATGGGAACCTTTTCTGGTTAGCAGACGATGGCTAGTGGTGTTTCGCAGGGACAGGTGTTGGGACTACTTTTTATTACGTTATATGTCAATGATTTTGATGACTGAATTGATGGCTTTGTGTGAAGTTTGCAGATGAAATGAAGATAAGTGAAGGGCAGGTAGTGTTGACCAAGCAGAGCGGCTGCAAGAGGACTTAAGACAGATTAGTAGAATAGGCAAAGAATACAGTGTTGGGATGTTTATGGTCACGCACTTCAGTAGAAGAAACAAATGCGTAGACTATTCTTTAAACGGGCAGAAAATTCAAAAATCCAAGTTACAAAGGGACTTGGGAGACTTTGTGCCTGATTTCCTAAAGGTTAATTTGCAGGTTGTGGTGAAGAAGGCAAATGCAATGTTAGCATTCATTTCAAGAGGACTAGAATATAAAAGGAAGGATACAATGCTACAGTGTTATAAGGCACTGCTGAGGTCTCATTTGGAGTATTGTGAGCAGTTTTGGGCCCCTAATCTAAGAAAGGATGTGCTGACATCAGAGAAGTTTCAAAGGAGGTTCATGAGAATAATTCTGGGAATGAAAAGGTTATCGCAGGAGTGTTTGGTGGCTCTGGGCTTGTATTTACTGGAAATTAAAAGATTGGAGGGGGGTTATCCCATTGAAACAAAGTAAACGTTGAAAGGCCTAGATAGAGTGGATGTGGAGAGTGTTGTTGCATGAATGAAATCGCCAGGAAAATTACTACAAAGCAGCTTCTTTATTCGACCAAACAAGGTACAGCAACCATCATGTGGAGACACTCTCAGTGGAAATGTCTGCTGGTCCAACATGGGGCTCAATATTTACGTGCTAAATGCAAAGGACAATCCCAAATTTACAAAGTATAGACAATACTTTCTTATGAAACTACATACAAACTTCACACCTCCTGATTTGCTTCCATCCCACAGACGCTATCATCGTCTGGACTGGGATTCACAGCTTTTAGGAATCCATTGTTCCATATTAAATCCATAATACCTATTCAAAGGCAGAAGACTGGTAGCTGAAGCCACTTGTTAAATGTAAATGACCTAAACCCAAAAATCCTCTAACAGAGAGTACATATCCTATATGTTGAGGTAGTCTAGGACCAGAGGGATGTTCATTTAGAATGGAGATGGGGTGGAATTTCTTTAATCAGAGGATGGGGAATCTGTGGAATTCAATGCCATAGGTGGCTGTGGAGTCCAGGTCAGTGGATATACTTAGGGCGGAGGTTGATAAGTTCTTGATTAGTCAGGGCATGAAAGGTTACAGAGAAGGTAGGAAAATGGGGTTGAGAGGGAAAATGGATCAGCCATGATGAAATGGCAAAACCTCTCACTAGGCTGATTGGCCTAATTCTGCTTCTTTTTCTTCTGGTCATCATGCATTTTTCTGTCACCCACCAAAAAGTAACTTGTTAATTTTGCTAACTTAGCTCATAAAAGCTCTTGGAACTGCTTAGAACATAGGTTGAGAGGAGATTTGATAGAGGAATACAAAATTATGAGGGGTAGTCACGCTTGGTGGCGCAATAATATCAGCACTGGACTCCGGAGTGAAGATTCCTGCGTTCGAATCCAAGTCAGGTTGAGCGTTGAGCTAGCAACTCGGCCTCATAAAAACAAGAATAGCTTGCTACGGAAACACCATCAAAAGACGGTGCCCCGATAACTCCACTGCAGAGTTAAGAGCTATTCTTCTTCTATAATTAGGGTAAATGCAAGCAGGCTTTTTCCACTGAGGTTGAATGGGGCTACAACTGGGTTAAGGGTCAAAGGTGAAAAGTTCAAGGGCAACATAAGGAAAAACTTCTTCACTCAGAGAGTCGTGAGAGTGTGGAATGAGCTGCCAGCGCAAGTAGTGCATGTTAGCTTGATTTCAAATTTTAAGAGAAATTTGGAAATAGATACATGGATGGTAGGGGTATAGAGGGCTATGGTCCAGGCGTAGGCTAACGGGAGTAGGCAGCTTAAATGGTTCAGCATGGACAGGATGGGCTAAATGGCCTGTTTCTGTGCTGTAGTTTTCTATGACTTTAACTAATACAAGTCTATAAAGCGTAAGATACCACCAACTCAAAACTAGCCACGCAGTAATTTTTGATTTTTATGATATGATAATTCACAGTGAACTACATCACATAATTGATTTGGAAATGTTTAAATAAAGAAAAAGTCATATAGTTAGAGAAATATGTTTCTCAATCAAGTCATTACAACTACTAACACAATTCTGTTTTACAGTTTCTCTCTTGCACTTTAAAAAAAACTACGGTTTCTGAACTTCCCTACATTAGCATTGTGAGATGAAATTCATGGATGACAATTCAAAAACTTTGTGCTCAGAAAATCTCCAGAAAATCACTACTTTCTTTACAATCTAAGATTTAAGGGTACAGCAAAATTTTAGTATTTTGATTTAAATTCTTAATAATTTTATGACAAAAGAAATGGTGAGGAACTCCAGAATGTAATTATAACCAAAGCTGGCACTGACTATCATTGTTATTAGTTATTAGTATTATAAATGCATGTGATAGAAAGGAAAAATTATTGCTTTAGCCATCCTTTCTCTATTTTTTTGAATTTGTGGGACAGATAAGCAGATGCTCACTTCTGTTCTTAATTTTTATTTATGTTATCCTACTTAGTGATAAAGTGTGGAGAAGGTCCTTCCAGCTGTTTGAGCAACGCCCAACAAACGCGATTAACCCTAACCTAATCACAGACAATCTACAATTACCAATTAACCTACTTTGGACTGTGGGAGGAAAACCCATGTATTCCACGGGGAGGACGTACAGATAGTCCTCACAGAATGGCACCGTAATTGAACTCCAAACTCCAGAACACTCCAAGCTGTAATAGTATTGTTCTAACTACTTTGCTACCTTGCTGTGGTGCTTAATGCTTTCTAACTTGATTGTTTTTAATATTTAACACTCGAATATAGCAACTGAGGCTTTCAGCTTGATTAAACTTCCATTTGTTTGCTACTATCCTGACAATCATATGCCCATTCACAAGCGTTCTCGTCATTTCAGTCCGCCAAACATTGCTTACCCGTGACTCGCCCTCTCCTCTCCATTCCAGCCGATTTGGAAAGAGGTAGAAGTAACGACGTTGCCACTGTGTCAAGAAGGGGTTTCCTAATTTCAGCATATAACCGTGCATGATGCAGTCTTTCCCCAGAGCATAATCTGCATACAAAAGGTTATATTATTTCAGGTTTTATACCATAAAAACATGTGGTAGGAATAGTATTAAATCACTGAATTCTTCCCCACCATTCTGTGAGATAGTGGTTGATCAGACTGTTGGCTGCAACTCCACTTTACTTCCTGATTCTCATGATCTTCAAATCTCCACCAGACCAAATATCAAACAATAACTTACCTACATCTTTCTTGAGAAGATGACTCCCTCATTTTTAAATTTCCTAATGACATTTGTTCTTAGTATTTTTTCACTTTGGCCTATGTCTCTCACCTTTTATTAATCTAGTAAAGTTACCTGTATCAAGAAGACTGTACTGATATCTTTGTCCATCCTTACTTTCATCAAAGGTGGTAGACAATAGTTAGAGAGGACAAATTTCCTTTTCTCTTCTGGTATGAAAGCCAATTCCACACATCCTGATTAATGCAGGCTTGAACAGATTGCTGCGTGTGCTTGCAACTTCCTCCCTTTGTCACTAAGCAACAGAGCTTTAATGGATGGACATTATCACAACCAGACAGAGCTCTGATTAGACTTCACCTGCATTTATTCTGGCCTTGGAGTAGTTCCAGTGCAGATTCATTCATTGAGTGGACACATGGGGTAGACCCAGACCTGTTCTCCTATATGTATGTATATATTTATATATTTTGAGATGATCTAATTGACACGTTCAAAACAAATGAAGGAGTGATAAAGCCAATAAAGATAAACCATGATCTCTGGTGAGCAAACCCAGAGGAAGAGAAATATAGTATTTTGAGCTTGGCCATTTGCAGTAATTTCAGAAAACACAAAACATAGATAGAATCGGTAATTCTCAGCTGTAAAGGTTATGTGAGGCTGCCTTGCTACTTTTTAGACATATACTACAAAGTCCCTGTGATCTTGCACCCCTTTTAAATAATATTTCATTTCCTACAATGCTCCTTCTCATTCTACCTCCCAAAACACATCAACCTTACATTTCTCTTGCCAAGGGTCTGCTCACTCTGCAAACCTGTCTGTACTTTTCTGTGCTATCCTTTTGTCTGTAGTTGCTGGGCTGATCTCTGAACCCTTTTGTGAATGAGAAGCACGAGAAACAGATGAAAAGATAACCATGGGTATCTGAAGGATATTCCAAGAAGATGAACACACAAAACAACCTGAATGGGCAGTTTCCTGATGTTTGCAACCAGCAATAGATGTGTACTGTAAGGTATTGTATAAAAGTCTTAGGCACATATATATAGCTAGGGTGCTTAAGACTTGTGCACAGTACTGTATTTGTCAAAGTGGAGTGGAGAGTGAGTTTGTAAATCTGGCAGGAGTAAGAGGTTTTGGGAATGGCGAGGGTGGAGTGCCATGGGAGGGGTTTGGGACAGGTGGCAGAGAAGGAGTGCCGACGTGCAGGTTGGTGCAGGTGCAGACACACCCAACCCTGAGCCATTTGATTCCAAATGGATGGTTTAATAATTGTTTCAGAATGTCTCTCCAGTGTTTCCCATGCCCTCCCACTTCCCTTCCTCTTTGCTAAACCATGATTCTCCTCTCCCTACCCCCTTCCCACTCACAGTCTGCAATAGAGACCCATATCAAAATCAGGTTTATCATCACTCACGTGTCATGAAATTTGTTTTTCTTTGCGGCAGCAGTACAGTGCAATATATAAAATTACTACAGTACTGTGCAAGCCTTAGGCACCCTAGCAATAGATATGTGCCTAAGACTTTTGCACAGTACTATATATATGCACCAATGGACCACAACCTTGTCGTGGTTTGGAAGCTTGCGTGCCTCAGTGACCCAGCCATTTTGACAGGAGTCAGGGCCTTATGCTTTAGCTCTTGGTAAGATTACCTTTACCAAACAGGTCAAAGGGTAGAGACCAGACTAGGTGTGGTCCACCTGTTCTCCAGGTTTGGGGATTCAGCTAACAATTCTAACTGGGTAAGCGAAACTGTTACGGAAACAGCAATGAAGAATCCTTCTACATCTGAGTGCAATGGTATTCCCAAGTCTCCACCCAAGTCTTGCATGCCTGAATTAGTGAAAACTGAGAGGAAGGTACTGGCATGATGAAGGAAGCCCTGAATACCAAGACTAAGACCAAAATTGGCCAAGGACACACAGAGATGGAGGATCTTCATTTCTGCCTGAACACCAGTGATGTAACAGACAGTAAGTACTAAAAGTAAGTACCTTGTTACATGCATACACCAATGCAAGAGTGCTGGGAAGTCTGAACTAAGCAACTTATCAAAGGGTTAAATCAGTATTGTTTTATCACAATTCTTTTCCATTTACATCTTGGCCACCTATCTGTGTTTCACCTTTGTGTCCGCCGGATCAGAACATAAGGCCACCATGATGAGTACCCAAGGTGGGGAAGTAGTAGATAAGACACAAATCAACATCATTGCAATTGAATGGTGAATGAGGACAGAAAGATTGAATGATCTAATCAGGACTCTTGCACGACGAATGAAGCACAACAGATAACATACTGAATGAGAGTACATGAAAATACAGGAAATGCAGGGCAAATTTCATCAGTAAAAGACATCAACATTACAGGCAGACATAGAATGCCAGGCTGAATATCTTGTAGCATTTTCAATACAATAGAAATAGCTTTATGATGCATCAGATTTGGAAATGAACATTCCTACCTTCTTCATGACCAAGCATCTTATTCTTGGCTCTCTTTCTCATCTCGTTTTTATCAGTGTCACTATTGACCGCTTCATACACTGTTTCTGCGACCTCCTGTTGCCAACGTTCCGATATCACCAGAGGAAAGTTTTTATAGAGCTCCTGATCGCTATCCAACAGCTATGAAGGAGAAAAGAGAGTGAGAGTGTGAGTGAGAAAAGAACAGAAAATGGCAAAAGGAAGAACAGATGTAGATGGCAGATGAGCAAGATTTGAGTGATAGAAGGATCAGAGAAGAGAAAACATGACAAGCAGTAAAGAAAGGGTATTTTTGGGGAGCATGAAAGAGGAAGAGAATCAAAGTGGGGGCATGGGGAGAGGATAAAGGAAAGTAAAGGAGGTTAGGAAAAAAAGTACAGCAAAATAGATTAAGAAACAATATTAGCAAATGAGTTACTAACATGGGTTTACTTTGGTGAAGATTTTTCATTATGAACATAATTCAAAGTTTAATAACATTTCCCATCTCTTATATTGTTTACTTAAATCTGGTAATTGTATAGTGAGGACCATATCCTCATTTCTTTTTAACTTCTGCACAATATACAGTAAAGTACCTTGTTCAGCATACTACCATGCAATATTCTGGATTTTGTTTAATTGATAAATCTGAAAGCACACTCTATTGAAATCACCTTTTTAAAAAACCATCACAATATTTGCCTTTCCTTCACTAAATCTCTAGACTAGGGGTTCCCAACCTGGGGCCCATGGACCTCTCGGTTAATGGTGTGAGCCCAGGCCGTAAAAAAGGTTGGGAAACGCTGCTGTAGACTAATATGCATTTCACAGTTTAAAATGACATTCTTTAAAGATATTCTTCCACATCTATTATACCAGGTGTTGGAAATACTAAAATGTAATGAAATCAAAGGTGAAGATCATCATATATGAGTTGTCACAGAAAGGCCATAGCTAGGGACTAGTCTGTCATTCACCCATTACAGAGTGCTATAGATACCATTAACACCCTTCTTTGTTAAGTTGACTGTAGGTTACTCTGAGAATGCCAGTATGCGGAATTTGAACAGGCAGAACAGATATCAGAAAGTTGCACAGATGTCACCACTTTCCGGTAACACAGGTGCCACCCACACGAAACAGCTGCACAATATGACTGTTCAAGCACCACTCATTAAGAAGTTGCTGCCCACGCCAACTGGTTATAGATATGGCACCAGTACCAAATGCAACCAAAGCCTACCTCACACACTTATTACCGTAGATTCCGGATTATAAGCCGCTACTTTTTTCCCACATTTTGAACAGCTTTGAACTCTGCGGCCTTTAATCCAGAGCGGCTAATACATGGTTTTTTTTTCATGCCGCCTCGTAAACATTTTGCCTCGTAACAGTAGACCAATAAAATTGATGAGTAGTTCACAGAGGTCCAATGAAATTGTACGATAAATCAAGCGCACTTTCACAATTAAATTATTGTAAATCAGTCATTTGTACTCACCCTCATCAACATGGAAAACACTCGAAGAAAAGCATTGTGCTGCCTTTATGGCAGTTACTTAGTTTATAATATTTTCGCTTAGTAATTCATTTGTTAGTTAAAGTTAGAAGTGTTTTAACTATATTTGTTTTCTGTACTACATCCCGGGATGCTATGACGTCACACCCGGTTTCGCCGCGTCTTGTGGGATATATACGGGCATTACGCGAGCGCGTCAGACCCGAGCGCGTCAGACCCGATTAGACCCGATCGCGTTACGCGAGCTCATCAGACCCGAGCGCGTCAGACCCGAGCTCATCAGACCCGAGCGCGTCAGACCCGAGCTCATCAGACCCGAGCTCATCAGACCCGAGCTCATCAGACCCGAGCGCGTCAGACCCGAGCACATCAGACCCGATTAGACCCGATCGCGTTACGCGAGCTCATCAGACCCGAGCGCGTCAGACCCGAGCTCATCAGACCCGAGCGCGTCAGACCCGAGCGCGTCAGACCCGAGCGCGTCAGACCCAAGCTCATCAGACCCGAGCGCGTCAGACCTGAGCGCGTCAGACCCGAGCACATCAGACCCGATTAGACCCGATCACGTTACGCGAGCTCATCAGACCCGAGCGCGTCAGACCCGAGCTCATCAGACCCGAGCGCGTCAGACCCGAGCTCATCAGACCCGATTAGACCCGATCGCGTTACGCGAGCTCATCAGACCCGAGCGCGTCAGACCCGAGCTCATCAGACCCGAGCGCGTCAGACCCGAGCTCATCAGACCCGAGCTCATCAGACCCGAGCGCGTCAGACCCGAGCACATCAGACCCGATTAGACCCGATCGCGTTACGCGAGCTCATCAGACCCGAGCGAAAACGCTGCTTTTAAGTTAAAGGCGATCAATAACTTTTCCTGGTAGGCTGCAGTATATATATTTTTACCAGTCGCTAGGAGATATTGGAATGTTGTTCGTGCTGTTCAGTAAAAAAGTATATGCAACGTAATTTGTGTTACCGATACGTATGTATATTTAAAAGTAGCGGTGCGGCCTAAAATCCGGTGCGGCCTTTACAATTAAAAAATTGATTTTATTTCTAAAATTAGAGCCAGCGGCTTTTAATCAGGTGCGCTCTGTAGTCCGGAATCTACGGTATTATTTTGAGAGCCATTTATTCTATTGACACTTCAGATTTTGCTGGGGTTTGGTCTGTTCTAAGGATCCAGGATAATGATGAGAAAACTGTTAAAACCAGCAGACGATACCTTGATGCCCTTTGTATCTTCTTCATCAAATGATCCTATGTCAAACGCATCAGCTGCATTCACCTCTCCCCGGGGAGGAATAAGTGGAGGCAGGTACTTGAAACAGAAAAATACAATGAAGACAGTTTAGCATAACAGCTGTGGTACATGATAACTGGCACCAGGAAATCTCTTATCTATATGCTCATGGTGGTGGGTAGTCTTAGTGAAGTTAAAATAATCCAAAAATGGGTTCAACATGGAGAATTTTCACTTCACAATTGCTTCCCTGTTCCAATTCTGCATTACATTCTTGTCTTTAAATTCTAGTCATCCTGAAATAAACGCTAATATTGCATTTACCTTCCTACCACCAACTTAAAGTGCAAACTAAACTTCAGGGAATCCTCCATGAGCATTCCCAGGTCCTATTGCACCATTAATTTCTGAATTTGCTCCTTGTTTAGCAAATAGTCTACATCTTTATTCCTTCTTCAAAGTGCATGACCATACACTTCTCTATAGTCTATTCCCTCTGCCACTTCTTTGCCTGTTCTCCTAATCTGTCAAAGTCCTTCTGCAGACACCCTACTTCCTTAACATTAGCAGGCCCTCCACTTACCTTTGTATCATCTGCAAACTTGGCCACAAAGCCATTAATGCCGTCATCCACATCACTGATGTAAAATGTGCAAAGAAGCGGCCCCAACACTGACCCACAAAGAACACAACTAGTTACTGACAGCCAACCATTATTTGCATTCTTTGCTTCCTGACAGTCAGCCAATCCTCTATTCGTGCTAGTATCTTTCCTGCAATACCAGGGGCTTTTATCTTGTTTAGCAGCTTCATGTGTGGCATCTTGTCAAAGGCCTTCCAAAAATCCAAGTACACCACATCCACTTATTCTCCTTTGTCTGCTTGCCTGTAATTTCCTCAAAAAAAAAATGCCAACAGATTTGTCAGGCAAGATTTCCTTTGATGGAAACCATACTGACTCCTGCCTATTTTATCATGTGCCTTCAAGTACCCCGAAACCACATCCCTAATAATGGACTCCAAAATCTTCCCAACCACAGAAATCAGGCTAACTGGTCTATAATTCCCTTTCTTCTTAAAGAGAAGAGTGACATTTGTAATTTTCCAGTCCTCCAGAACCATTCCAGCATCTGGTGATTCTGGAAAGATCACTACTAATGCCTCCACAATCTTTTAGGCAACCTCTTTCAAAACCCTGGGGTGTAGTCCATCCAGTCAAGGTGACTTATCTATCTTTAGACATTTCAAATTCTCAAGGACCTTCTCCTTGTAATAGAGACTACACTCACTTCTGCCCCTTAACCCTAGAATTTCTGGCATAATGCTAGTGTCTTTCACGGTAAAGACTTCTTTGTCCCCCATTATTAACTCTCCAGTGTCATTTTCCAGCAGTCTGATATCTACGCTTATTTATTTTTTACTCTTTATATAGCTGCAAAAAAACTTCTGGTATCCCTTTTATTATTATTGACTGGCTTACCTTCATATTTCATCCTTTAACTCCTTTTTGATATTTCAGTTTTCTTCTGTTGGTCTTCAGAAGCTTCCCATACCTCTAGCTCCCCACTAATTTTTGCGATATTATGTACCCTCCGGAATGGGAATGGGGATTGGAATTAAAATGGCTAGCCACCAGGAAATCTTGGTTGTTGTGGATGAAGCAAAGAGGCTTGACAAAGCCTCCAATCTATGTAGAGTAGATGACCCCAAAGACTGAGATCTTTGACCGATTTAAGCACCGAGCCAGATTGGAAAGGTTAGTACAGGCCAAATTGAGGCAGCGGGGCCCAGGCCTGAGAGCATATTGAAGAGGGAAGGCCCCAGTCCAAGAGAGTGGAACGAACCAAGGTTTGGCCAATTTAAGTACTCGGCCAGATTGAAAAAGACAGTGTGTCGGGGATGGAGGAGAGGGATAGGCTGGTATTCAGTTCACTGCTTGGCAAGGTTTGCTCTTCTCTGTACAGAACTGAGGCAGTGGCTTGCAACTAATGGACTCCTGGATCGGCTGTGACTGGCTTATGGCTGTGAATTTACTTCCATAAACTTTAGTTCTGAATGTTATTTGCTAACTTTTTATTGTTTGCATGATTTGTTCTTTTTTTTGCGCATGGGGTGTTTGATGGTATTCTTTTTTAATGGGTTCTATTCGGTTTCCTTGTTTTGTGGCTGCCTATAAGGAGATGAATCTCAAGTTTGTACAGTATATCATATACATACTTCGATTAAAAAATGTACTTTTGAACTTTTGAACACGGCCTTGGGGACCTTTTGAGCAGATGCACAAAATTGGCCTGGTAACATCTTAGATTAGGGACAAAACTGAAGATTAGGTGAATGAATTTGTAAAACAGAAAAGAATTCCCTTTAAAAATGTAACAGAATTTGTGACTTTTCTTACTGATG
This sequence comes from Hemitrygon akajei, assembly GCF_048418815.1. NCBI lineage: Eukaryota > Metazoa > Chordata > Chondrichthyes > Myliobatiformes > Dasyatidae > Hemitrygon > Hemitrygon akajei. The sequence goes on from NC_133137.1 coordinate 30,883,208, forward strand.
CAGTTGGTATGCAATCTCACCACACAAAGGCTTATGCAATATTGGTTCAATGTACAGGCAGACTCGATCATTTGTTTTCAAAGAAAGACAAAAATGAGCCATTTCTTACCTTCTGCAAGTAGACTTGTTGCCAATCAATCCCTTTAAAAAACGGATGTTCTTTCACTTCCACAGCACTATAGAGATAAAACATATCATGTAACTCCAACGCTTAAACCATAATTAACCCTTATATTAACCAGTAACTGTAGCTTGCATAAACAAACTAATACCAATGACTTTGAGCAATAAGAAGCTATTAAACTTTGGATGGGATGGAACTATAAGATGTATGTATTAAACCTTGGGCAAGTTAGTTAAACAAAAATCTTGGCACTGAACAACCAATGTCAACCTTAAACCTCACACTAGGAAGCAAATTTTATCAGCAATGTTGAAAGTGAGCAACAACATCACAGAATGACTGTCCGTCATGCTACTAACAGCACTTTGAAAGAAGAATCATTCTGAACAAATCCTCACATTGTAACCAAAGTCCTGCACATCTCCATGCACTTCACTCTTATTATTATGTAAGTTAGTTTCCACTACTTTTTCAGATGGTAAATTCCAAATCATAAACAAACCCCCTTCCTAAAAATACCGTAGATTCCGGATTTTAAGCCGCTACTTTTTTCCCACATTTTGAACAGCTTTGAACTTTGCGGCCAATAATCCAGAGCGGCTAATGCAAGGTTTTTTTTCATGCCGCCTCGTAAACATTTTGCCTCGTAACAGTAGACCAATAAAATTGATGAGTAGTTCACAGAGGTCCAATGAAATTGTACGATAAATCAAGCGCACTTTCACAATTAAATTATTGTAAATCAGTCATTTGTACTCACCCTCTTCAACATGGAAAACACTCGAAGCATTGTGCTACCTACCCTCTTAGTTTAAACTATATTTGTTTTCTGTACTACATCGCGGGATGCTATGACGACACACCCGGTTTCGCGGCGTCTTGTGGGAAAATGCCGTTTGCGATGAAACGGAAAGGAGGGGGGGAGCGGCGGAGCGGCTTTGGATCTGAGCGAAATCTGCTTTTAAATGTCGTTTGCGATGAAACGGAAAGGAGGGGGGGAGCGGATTCCGCGAGCGGCTTTGGATCCGAGCGAACTCTGCTTTTAAATGTCGTTTGCGATGAAACGGAAAGGAGGGGGGGAGCGGATTCCGCGAGCGGCTTTGGATCCGAGCGAACTCTGCTTTTAAATGTCGTTTGCGATGAAACGGAAAGGAGGGGGGGAGCGGCGGAGCGGCTTTGGATCTGAGCGAAATCTGCTTTTAAATGCCGTTTGCGATGAAACGGAAAGGAGGGGGGGAGCGGCATTACGCGAGCGGCTTTGGATCCGAGCGAACTCTGCTTTTAAGTTAAAGGTATCAATAACTTTTCCTGGTAGGCTGCAGTATATATATTTTTTACCAGTCGTTAGGAGATATTGGAATGTTGTTCAGTAAAGAAGTATACGCAACGTATATTTAAAAGTAGCCGCGTACGGGCACGGTTCGAAAAAAAGCATTTGCAATATGTATTTGTTTTTGTTACCATATGGATTTAATTAAAAGTTAAAAAAATCCTCACGTGTAATATCTTTCTGTGTAAATATCTCATATTACAACGTGGGACACCTGCGGCCTAAAATCCGGTGCGGCCTTTACATTTAAAAAAATGATTTTATTTCTAAAATTAGAGCCAGCGGCTAAAAATCAGGTGCGCTCTGTAGTCCGGAATCTACGGTACCTCTTATTTCTTCTTTAGTTTCCTAATAATATCCATCCTCTAAGACATTGGAAATAATTTTTCCTTATTCTTTCAAAATGTACTTTATTTACAAAGTCCTCCATTAAATCAACTCTAAGAAATAATTTCCAATTTCCCCAGATAACTGAAATAATTCATCCCCAATACTGTTGTTAGCTTCTCCAAAGTCTTGGCATACTTCCTAAATTCTGTCATCTAGAACTGGACACCATAAACCAGCTAACTCTTAATTTACAATTTATAGTCTGATATCCTTGCATTTGCAGTCTATACTTTCTCAACATATCCTAATCGGTAAACCTCGGCCACATGCAAAAGATAACAGAACTATGGCAATGAGCAAAAGGAAGTTATTACTCCAGGGGTGAAACAGTAAGTTGCAATCACTAAACCTCGCACTGAACAATAAGACATCATTAGCAACCTTGGCACTGAGCAACAGAAAGTAATTATTGAGAACTGTGTAACACAATATAATCAGGAACCCTGAGGGTCAGGAACAAGGGATTGTCAAGTCAGGCAGTGAGCAATATTATCAATGCTGCTGGTATTGAGCAACAAAATATAATCATCAGCTCTGACATAAAATCATTAACTCTTGAAAACAAACAAAATATAATCATTGATTACTTGAGGTGAAATAATCAGTTACCCTGGCACTGAGACAGCATTAGGCATCATCAGGAGCCTTCGCAAGTGAGCAACAAGGCTTCATAATAAACTTGGAAGTGACCAACAACAATTATAAAACTGATATTAAGCAACAAGCTTTTATCATTTGTATGTTACTGAACATAAAGGTCACTAAAACTGTGATTGAGCATATTATCACTAGCACAGGTACTGACTAACAAGGTACCATCATAATTTGAACTATATCTAAAATATATCACAGTCAGCAAAGTAATTGATACCTTGTGGCAAGGTATTATTTCATTATAATTAACCCTGGGACAGCATGAGAAGATATGTTCAGTGTCACTGGCACTCAGCAATACACTTTAGCACTAACCCTGACACTGAACAAGTAAGTTCCATCAGTCGCCTTAACACTGAATACATAAACCTTTCACTAAATAGCAAGATATCATCAGTGACCTTCATACTGACCAACAGGATACTGATGTCACCGCTACAAGGTACAATTAGCTTTATTACTGCCAATGAACAAGGTGAGATTAGATATGGTACAGAACAGCATGATACTAATATTAATCTAACATAAACACAATTATTATTAAACTTGACAATGAAATACAGTGCACACTACACTTCCAGAATTCTGCAGAGCATCTCTTCTGAAAACTAACACTTGGAAACATGTAATAAGGGGTAAACTTTCAAGAAGAACCTGGCTTTTAGAATTATGAGTATAACTAAATAATATGTTTCCTCAATTTTCCTCGAGGATTATACTAATTGACAACTCATGGAACCAAACCTAACAAAACAGGTTCAGAGGCAAATCAATGGAAGCTGAAAGAAAGACAAGGGACTAGTAGGGTCAATTTCACTTATTTTAATATGACTCCCCAGCATCCAGGACATCTTCAAGGTGCAATGCCACAAAAAGGCAGCATACATCATTAAGGACCCTCATCACCTAGGACGTGCCCTCTTCTCATTGCTACATCAAGGAGGAAGTACAGAAGCCTGAAGGCACACACTTAATGAATCAGGAGTTGCTACATCCCCTCTGCTAACAGATTTCTGAATGGATATTGAACCCATGAACACTACCTCAAAGCTTCAAAGGTCCAAATTAATGTCAGAGAAATGTATACAATATACATCCTGAAATGCTTTTTCTTCGCAACCATCCACAAAAACAGAGATGCCCCAAAGATTGAACGACAGTTAAATGAGAGAACCTCAAAGTCCCCCCAGCTCCCCCCTCCCGTGCGTAAGCGGCAGCAAACAACGATTCCCCCTCCCCCCAGCAAAAAAAAGTGCACCCGCTACTGAGCACAAGCTTGGGCTAGCTGATGGCAAAGACACAGACCTTGCAGTTACCCCGGCATCCAACAAACCACACGTTCTCTCTCTCCCTAATAAGGGAGAGGGAGGCGCCCCCCATTTTCACTACTCATTACTTTTCTTTATTTTTCTCTTTCTGCACTACTTATTTAATTTAACATTATATATATATTTCTTACTGTAACTTAGTTTTTATTATGTATTGCAATCTACTGCAGCCACATAACAACAAATTCAACAAATGTCATGACATATGCCAGTGATATTTAACCTGATTCTGAATCTGAACTCTTAACCTAGTGTTATTTACTAGAGGTACTCAATAACTTTATTGTATTACACACGAACCCAGTCTATAAAGTAAAAGGTATGAATTAATTTTATAATCATTTTTACTGAAAACAAAACATCACCATGGAATTAAGGTGGAGCATAAAAAGTTGGTTAATACCAAATGACTGAACGACTGAGTCAATTTTATAAATGTACATCCTGTGCAGAAATCACTGACGCCAACTCCTGCAGTTCAGCATTTCACTTTGTGTATGATGTCAGAGATTGCTGAGCACCTTCTTTAACCTTCACTGTGCACAGACTCCTAGATTCAATTCTTTTTGAAGATATTAAATGAAATAGAACCCAAACAAACCTCCGTCCAACTCATTCACCATATTGTTTCCAGTAGATGAGTATACTAAGCAATTACCCTCTGGCATATAATGGTCAACTAATTAGATATACAATTAAAACATGTTTATGAAAATGGTTATTTCTTTCCACTTTAATACCATCTTTCTTGAAGAAATGCAATGGTCACAGATTCAAGTATATCACATTCCTCCAAACTACTTTGCTACAGCCTTGTTGACAACTAGTAAATTGGATTGACAAGACAGTCTTCATCAATATTTTGATAGTCTTTCAATTAGTAAAATACTTTTAACATTTTGCAAATCACAAACACAAGAAATTCTGCAGAATTGGGAGACAGCTTCGTCAAGCACCTGTGTCCCATCTGCCAAAAGTGGAACTTCCGGGTAGCCCAATGTTTTAATTCCTATTCCCATTCCAATTATCAGTCCATGGCCTCCTCTTGTGTAACAATGAGGCTACCCTCAAGGTGGAGGAGCAATATCTTATATTCCGTCTGGGTAGCCTCTAACTTGATGGCATGAATATCGATTTCTCCTTCCGGTAATAATTTTTTCCCAGCCCCCTTCCCTCTTCTTCTTTTCCTCACTCTGGCCTCTTAGCTCTTCTCACCGGCCCATCACCTCTCCTTGGGCCCCGACCTCCTTCCCCTTCTTCCATGATCCAACCTCCTCTCCTATCAGATTCCTTCCTCTTCAGCCCTTTACCCTTCCCACCTACATGGCTTCACCCATCACCTTCTAGCTAGTCCTCCTTCTCTTCCTCCAGCTTTCTATTCTGGTATCTTTCACTTTCCTGACTAGAAGAAGGGTATTGGCCTGAAATATTGACTGTTTATTCATTTCTATAGCTGCTGCCTGACTTGCTAAGTTTCCCAAGTATTTTGTGTACTTAACATTTTGTAACGTGAAGTATTTTAGCTGACAAGTGATCAAAATCACAGAACTAAAATCCTTGCCAGCTATTACATGTCTTCACCCCTTCAAAAAGCATATCCTTAACATTTTCTGGTAGTCTCAAAGCTTCTTAATTATGCAAGGAAAGCATAAAATTACAGCCTACCCTCGTCCTAGGCATCCCAGTCTCTTGGCAACATCACGCTGTAACAGACCTTCCAAAAGAGACTTTAACTCCACAGAGAAAGTATCGGGCAATTCCACATTCTGAAGGAGAAAATGAAATATATTAAATAACGTTGTATAAATTGAATGGATGTCCCTTATATTCTTAATCGAACCAATGTATTTCAGATTAACATGCTTTGTGGAAACTACTGTGGAAAATCAACAAGGCTATAAAATAAATATACATAGGATTGTTTGAAATGTTTTCCCACAACATTTATAGAGCTAAGAGTCTTATTAAAATGCTTATTCACAAATTACAACTTGGTAGAATTATGAATTGTTTTATCTGAAGAGTAACTGAGGCTTGAAGACGATAATCTTTTTTGTTCATCTACTGGTTTATTGTCCTGGGTCAGTTCCTTGTAGACTTCTTTGTAACATGAAAGGATTTACGTTCCTCTTGAAGTTAAGACTCTTTTGAATGATGGGGTGAAGATCCGAAACTCCTACACAGGAATCCTGGAAGGGCTGCAGCAGTAGCAGCTGGTTTGGCAGGCTTGGTCTTACTTCTCCTTAGTGTTTCTCCTGGATGCAGCTAATTGCTGAGGCTCCCTCCTTTTCCGTTTCTTGGTGAAAATTAATTAGTTTGATTGCCTTACTCTTTTCAATACCTTTAAACCCCTCTCCTTTCAGCTACTGGCCAGTTTCACAATGTCACTGTCTACACACTGTTGGTAGCATGGAAGCCCCTGATATTATTGATGAACTCAGTAGGCAAATAGTCATTCAAAGTTGAAGTTTGCTTCATCCTAGACCTACTGGATAAAGCTAGTGCAGTTTTTGCACACCTGTCAAAATGAATCAGACTGCCTACTCTCCCTTTGGCATTTGTCCCTGGGGCTTCTCTACAAAATTTCCAGACGGGGAAAAATGAAGTTTTAATAATGAGCTGATCTGTAGAATGTAAAATTGACATCAATTCAGGAGGCAAAGACTTAGCAGAAATATGTCTTCCTGCTGAAGGGACTTGGCCCGAAACGTTGACTGTACTCTTTTCCATAGATGCTGCCTCGCCTACTGAGTTCCTCCAGCATTTTGTGTGTGTTGAATGAGAGATTCTTTCTCAGAAGGAATTCCTTCATTTCCAGTTCTGCAGTCTTTTAAAGAAAAAAGTTGTGACCAGGCTTTTTTTTAATAGAATGTCACTCTATTGGTTAGTATTTCTTGAGTTAATACTGCTTATACATGCGTCTTTTTAGCTCAGTATATTTTAGTGGATTTGCGCTTAATCCCCATTCACTATTTGCATACACGTTGCTTTTCAGTTAAATAAATTCTGTCGTCCACTTGTTTTAAAAAAGCTCAATTTCTACACAATTGAAATTAACCAGGTTTGGAGGTCTCATCTCTGATAAATTCCAAAAATTTTGGCTTAATATCGTAAGTATCATCCACACCAGCAGATCCTATTTTGTTCGGCAATTTCTCACATTGCAGATAATAATGCTAAACAATCTGTAAAGCCAATCTCTACCAACAATGAATAGCTTGGCTTCATTGTTTTCCTTCACTTCCAGTCAGAAGTCACACAGATGCAAAACTTTAGTCCTAACTATATCTGATTTCTCAGTACTGGTCATTTCTTTGATTAAGCATTTTTTCATCCTTAGCTAAATGAAGAATTCTTGCCACTGACAACACTTTAAAAACTCACAGGAGTTGTTGATTTCACACAATCTCTAAATTTTTGACACATTTCTAATGGTATGCACAGTTGATTCATTTAAACTGTATTAGTGAGCAATCAACACAGCACTATAGTCTTCTAAATTAATCAATGACTCTATTTTCTAGGCTTGGTGACACGTTCTTCACTGGATATTGTCACAAGCTTTCATCAACACCTTTTTAACAAGAATGTGAGCTGATAGCTAACTATCTGGGGGTTGGCGCCAATTGAACAATCAGTCTACCACCTAGAGCGTAAATGTGTAACAGGGCACTAAGAGAGTTAAAGCACTGATCACGAAATATTAATCACATAGACGGGGTGTGAGCCCATGAGTGGCTGCATTTCTCACCAATCTCGCTGATTAAAGTGTCGAGGAAGATTGTAATCAACAAGAACGAGAGCAGAAGGCGAGCGGGTATTCAGCCTGTCTGCCTGCGTTTGACTGGTCTCTTTCTCCCTCTCGCTCGCTGCTGCCGGAAGAAGGTGCCTGCGTGTCACCAATCTCTCTCTCGCACTGCTCCCAGAGGAAGGTGCCTGCGTTCGATCGGTCTCTCTCTCTCCCTCGATGGTGCTGGAGTCCTGGGTCTAGGCACGGTTTTTGCTGTTTTGATCAGGGAGGACTGGCTCTGTAGCCTGCAGTCAACGCTAGACTGAACTCCACTGAACATTCCTAGACTGTTTCAATGACTTTGTGCTTTGACTTCACTTGGTTTTTTGCCGTTTGTGCAATTTGTTCTTATTTTTGTGCTTTGGGGGGTGTTTTTCTTTGAACGTGTTCCATGGTTTTCTTTCTTTCGTGGCTTTTCTTTGGGAAGGGGAATCTCAGGGCTGTATACTGCATACATACATTGATAATAAATGTACTGTACTTTGAATGAATCGGTACCACTTTAACTTGTGTAACCGGGGGACAATTGTATCATAAACTCTGATACTCTTCCTTCCATCCTTCTCCTATTGTATCGCCTAACCCCACATCCAGATCTCCCAGTCATCACAGCATACTTCTGATTCCATTTCAAGTTTAGCTCCCATGCCTTGCTGTGACCTATTATTTTCACACTAACTTGGCAGATTGATCATTATTTCTTGGGTAATAACCAATTTCTTACAGAAATCATATTACTTTATAAGGATGCTGATTTCTATCTTTTGGACAATCCACTGATGTGACTGCCATTGTGAAAATCTGCGATACAAACCTCCACTTTCCAACGCACCAAAGCAGTGATCGTGATTTCACTTAAGATGAATATTTAAGAGCACTAAGCCACAGAAATGCTTAATACTTTGCTCTCAGTAAAGTTTTGCATACACCAATGTCTATTTATCACTTTACTTGATGAGAATCATCACTCTTCAAAGATTCAATATTACACCTTCACTAGTCCAATATAAGAAACAGTTCCAAAAATGCATTTTATAGGTTTCTTTCTATTCAGAAAGCGCTGATATCTGGAGAAAGCTCTTCAAAAAAGTTAAGAAACTAGTCCTTAGGCTAAGGTTTCAAAGCTGTCCAAAAATTATTTAGTGAAAACAAATATTATATCAAACAATTAAAATGAGCTATAAATGCTCATTTTCCCATAACCAAATTTAAAAAATTAAATCAGTTTAAATATAAACAGTTATTTGGCAAAGTCTGAAACAGCATGACTGATCCAATTTAGAAAATCTTCCTGTTGCAATGTCTGATGAATGGTTGTGCTTGTGGAGAAATCTGTTTTCTTACCATTGTGAGTGTCATGCGGTCAATCTCATGCTTGTCTTTCGTCTTGTGCTGCCGGAAAGGACTGTGTCTAATGGGTGAAAAATATACTTTATTATCAGACACCAAAGCAACTGATTGAAACATTACTAACAAGTCACTGGGCAGATGGTCAGTCGCATGTGAATCTTGTGAGAAAAAGAGAAATAAAAGAAAAACTTGAGCAACTTGGCAATTTTAATGTTAATATACAAATCCTTTCTGAGAGACAAGGCTGAAAGTATATACTATGTTAATAATCATGAAACATGCAAATAGGGCCAGTTTTTGCCACAGTTTTAAGGAACTGGTTCAAAATCTTGTATGTGTTATTTAAATATATTTTCTTCTTCATTCTCCCTTTCAAATCTGTGCTCCTTCCCAATCCAGTGACCCCTCTTTCCTTCAGACTGTGTTGTGAATCCCTTAAGGCAGAGGTTTCTATCTTGGGATCCATAGACCCCTCAGTTAATGATAGGGGGTCCATAGCATAAAAAAAGGTTGGGAATCCCTGCCTTATGGGTATTCTGCATGTCAGGTCAATTCAGAATTGATACTTACAATTTTTTTGGTAATCGCAATAACAATTCAAAAACAAACGTAAGAACGTCAGAAATAAAAGCAGGTGTAAATCAGTTAGCCTGCTCCACCATTCTACAAGTTCATGGCTGATCTGCGACGGACACAGCTCCACTTATTTGCCATTTACCCACAATCCTTAATTCCCTTTCTAAACAAAAAAAATTCAATCTAATTGTGTCTTAAATATATTTAACATGGTAACCTCCACTGTTTCCCCAGGCCAAAAATTCTACAGATGGGATTCCCTGCCCAGGGAAGCAAGAACGAAACAGAAGGCTTTAAGTTTAAAAACTCAGCAGGTCAATCTGCATCAAAAGAGGGAAAAGGTGCATGCCAAACATGATGTTCTATGTAACATGGACTCCATTTGTCAAGATGAGTCGTACAGGCAGGCAATTCTTGGTGAGCTGAATCAGTGACAATCTATTCAGCTAGGTTGTCATGGCATCAGAACTGTACAATAATTTTCCCACCCAATCTACACATTCATATTTTCCAGTAGGTGGCAATAAACAATATTCATCAACACTGAATCCTGGCTAATTTCCCCACTTCTTTTGCAGGTTAATTAAGGCAGCTGGATTAACGTATTAGCTGCCACAGATGGGTTGAGCTATTTCTCTGAAGATTGTGGACAGAACCTGGTATCTTCCAGTCTATATTAAGCAACATTGAGATAATGCCTTCTGCGGACCTTGCATAGATTTTTCTGCTTTAACAATAGCTTATTTTCATGAATGAAATTTGAACTTCTTGTCTTTCAGTTTATTTCTCAAATTATGATACAATTTATGAATAAGTTTATTTTCACATACTGTAATCCCAGTAATATTTTATTCATCAATATGCATCACCTAAATACAATAGCTTAAATGTTATTTGTCTTTTAAACCACCAGGTAGCAGTCATGTTCAAGCATCCCCATTTGATGGCATGCACATAGTCGGAACGTTTAATGGGTCATTCTCTGCAAAGCTGTGTCCTGCTGCTCTGTTGACCTGCTGTCTAATAGGAAGAGGATTCTTTCTTTCTATCCACCTCTCTAATCCTCTGGCTTCTCTGAGTATTAAATCATCAAGGGTTTGCTCACATCAATTGAACTGGACCATCCCAGGGGAGGTCACTGCTGTTGTCATTGCCATCTCTTCTCCTTTATTGGAACACTCTGCATCGCTCTTTAAAGGGCAACATCAAACAGAGTGATTTACTTCTGCTGCACAGCACCTGCAGGAGCCTGGCCATCCCCACCACATTGTGAAGAATAGAATCCTGTTTTATCAACAGGTTTTAATTTTGAAAGGAATTAAGGAATCAGAAGAATTTATTAAAACTGCTTTAAGAACTGTATTCTCAGTACAGTTCCAAAAGCAAGTTTAATAAAACAGTGTGGACAGTCAGCACCTTTTTCCCAGGGTGAAATTGGTTAATACAGGAGGGCAGAGGTGATGGTAGAGACAGATTCATTAGGGAGATTTAAGGGACCTTTAGATAGGCATGTGGATGAAAGTGTGGAGGAAAGTGTTAGATTGATCTTGGAGTAGGTTAAAAGTTCAACATAACATTGTGGACAGAAGGGCTTTTGCTCTTCCATTTGCTTATACCTAATAAAATCCCCAGGAACTTAAATTTACTTGAGTTTCTTTTTTCTCCAAAAAGTGATACCTTTTTGTTGTACAACACACAAAATGCTGGAGGAATTTAGCAGGTTAGGCAGCATCTGTGGAAATGAATGCTGAGAACCTTCTTCAGGACTGGAAAGGAAGGGTGAAATGCCAGAATAAAAAGATGGGGGGGGGGGAGGCAAAGGAGGACCAACTAAAAAGTGATAGGTTGAGCCAGATGTGTGCAGAAGGTAAAGGGCTGGAGAAGAAGGAATCTGATAAGAGAGGAGAGCGTACCATGGGAGAAAGGGAAGAAGAAGGGGCACCAGTGGGACATGATAGGCAGGTGAGGAGAAAAGGCCAGAGTGGGAAATAGGAGAAAAGAGAAGAGGAAGGTGGAAAAGAAATGATCGGAAGGAGGAATCAATGTTCATGCTATCAGGTTGGAGGCTACCTAGACTGAATATGAGGTTTTGCTCTTCCACCCTGAGAGTGGCCTCAACATAGCAAAAGAGGAGTCCATGCACTGATACTTTGGTATGGGAATGAGGATAGGAAAGAAAATGATTAGCCACCAGGAAATTTGGCTTCTGGTAGATGGAGCGGAGGTGCTCGACAAAGAGGTCCCCCAATTTACGTCAGATCCCACTAATGTAGAGGAGGCCACACTGGACACAACAGGTGACCCCAACAGCTTTGCTGAAGCATTGCCTCACCTGAGAGACTGGTTCTTGTGAAATAAAAGCATTCTGAAGAGAGCTGTCCTGTTTCCTTTAATCTATCAACATCTACTTTCAATGCCACACTTCACAACATTACATATTAGCCAGAGGAGTAACTTCTAACTTCTTATGTCTTGATTCAGCTTCAAAGTCCCAGCAAACTCTAATCTAATTTTGACTTTATTTTTCTGTATTTGTTGTCTGAGTTTTGTAAATTAGTGGGTTTGAACACAGCTTAGGACAGTGCTGCCTCATTGAAAAATATACTAATATCGATAGGGAGCAACAACCTGAGATGCACACAAATTAATTGTATGTGGGGGGTGGGGTTTATATTTCACGTACAGTAACTACTCATTTCCCCCACCATCAGTGTATAATCCTCATCCCCCATCCCCTGTCCACGAGGCGGCACAGTGGTTAGCACAATGCTTTACAGCACTTTCGACCCAGGTTCAATTCCCGCCACAGGCTGTAAGGAGTTTGTATGTTCTCCCCACGAGCATGTGGATTTCTTCCAAGTGCTACGATTTCCTCCAACAGTTCAAAGGCTTACCAGTTGGTAGGTTAATTGGTCATGGTACTAATTGTCCCAGGATTAAACCAGGGAATTGTTGGACAGTGCAGCTCAAAGGGCCTGCTCCATGCTGTATCTCAATAAATAAACTAAGCAACACAGGAAAGCTTCTTGGACATATTGTATTCATCACCTGCAGGCAAAAGAGCGTGCAGAAAACAAGCTGAAAGGATCCAGCATTTGTAATCCGCACCAGTGAACGCAAGTCAAATGAACAAGGTTCCTAGTTTGCTGTGGTAAAAGGAAATAATATCTGACAACAAAAGACACATGTTTAGAAATTAGATGTACAACACCTACAAACACACCTTTGTGCCCAGTGTCAAAAGCAGGTGTGCAGCAGCATTAATATATTTTATACCCAGGAAGAAGTGTTAAAACACGACCTGGAAGGTCCATGACAAGACCACACTGCATTAAGTGCAGCTGCCAACATTTTACTGTGTAGCAACCAACCTTCTTGTCAGCCTGTAAACAGCAGCAACACATATAATGGTTGCCATGGTATTGAGAGAGACTGCAGGGAAGCTGAGTGAGCTCCTACATTCAGGCAGGGACATTGATGAAAGCAAAGGAAATACTGGCAGGAATGCACCAGGGGGTGAGGACACTCACCAGAATCATCACAAGGACAACCTAAGCCGGAGACAGATTGAGTAGTCTACTCCAAGAGTGAGAATCCCAGAAAATAATTCAAAACCTCATAAGATATGTCAAAGAGAATTGCACAATATTAACAAAACTGCTCTCTTATACAAATATACTATTCTAAATATACACACAAACTGCTAATCCATACATCCAATCTTATCCTGCCCCTCACTTTTTACCCTCCAGCCATAGACTGTGGTCAAGCCTGTTGTTATTCCCCGATGTGCCTTGTAGTGCATCGTGTGGCAACCTTGCTGATTCTTTAGCATATCTGTTTTTTACTAGGCCGAGTTGTTAGCTCGATGCTCAACCCATCACGGATGGAAAGAATGCAAGGAGCCGGCCAGATTCGAACCTGGGACCACTCGCCTCAAAGTCTGGTGTGGACACCACTACAATACTAGCCAGAAAGTTAGGATAATGGAAAAGTTTACTCATTGTCCTTCATTTTCTCCAACAATAAGGTTAGAACATATCGAAATAGAGAAAATATTGCCAGAAGGGGAGTGGCCTTCCTGACTGCAACATCTCACCAGGATGAAGAAGGCTAGGCTCTTCCGCTCAGCAGAGATTGTAAACCAGCTCTCAAGCAGACACTATAATAAATCTGCCAGGTATGCTCATTATAAATCTTCCATGAAACTGGAACATTCCCTTGAAACTAATCTGTAGTATCCATGTATGCTGCTGCATCACCACAAAGGAGAAATTATACTATGTCTTCTTGTTTCCCCTTCACATCAGGATACAGATTAGGTGCAGGAAGTGAAGGAAGAGGATGAGGCAGTGGACAATGAAGATGGCCAGTGGCACTGCCAGGGGGTAGCAGACTAGGTCAAGGACTAGGCATCAAAATGAAATGCAGAGGCACTGGCAAGCTGTTCTCAGATTAAGGAATTCAGTGAGGAGGTTCACCTGAGCTGTAGTCCATGCATCTGCTTTGCCTCAGAGAACTTGAATGAGGTCTGCAAATGGGTTGCTTTCATAACAAATCTGATGCATATCAAGATGATAAGCGACCTATCTGTGATCACAAAGAGACACTGTGATGTGCCACTTGGGCATCAAAAGGTATCAGGAAAGTTCTGAAATGGGAATGGTTTTTGGGTGCTCAACTTAGGGCCAAAGGTCATGATTTTCTGTTTATTTATTGATTGATTTTGATTTGCCATAAATAAATCTCAAAGCACAAGCAATATTCATTGTTTTCTTATTTAGAATAACTAATTCGAGGCCAGTCTACCTAAACCAAGAGGGAGGCGAGGTAAGCACCAGGCTGATTTGGAAAAGTCGGGTATGGATCGAAGTGTGGCGGCAGGGTCCAGGTCCAGAGGGTATCGATGTGGCAGAGCCCAGGTCTTACAGCGAGGAATAACCCGGTGTTGGGATGATTTATGCACAGGGCCAGATGGCAGGGCGGCAGTACCAGAGGCGAGCGTCAGGCTGATTCTACTTGCTGCTCTGCAACGCTTACTCTTCTCTGCACCACACTGGGGCTGAGGCTGTGGCCTGTTCTGGGCCTCATGTCTGTGGGCTCCACAATGCTTATTCTGCTATGCAGTGAAGTACTTCTATTAAAAATAAATGGCTTCCTGCTATAGAACATGATGATGAAATTATACAACTGATGATAATGTTGCCTTGGTATTGGCACAGTAAGTGAATTAGAATCACTTGGTTCCCAACCTCATCCAAACATAAACCAAAGAGGTGAATTCCATAAGTGAGATGAATATTGACACTGATGAGTGCAGCATTTGACTGAGTGTAACACAAATATAGCCTATGATCAGAGGGAAAATACTCCAGTAGTTGGGATCCCAAAGGAAGATTATTGTGCTTGTCAGATTCGATCTGTGGCCTAGGCCCAAAAGCTTCCAGATGATTCATCAATAATCTTCCTTTCATCTTAACATCAGACGTAGGAATGTTCATGGATGATTGCACAATCTTCAATTCCACTCAAACTCCTTAGAAAATGAGGCAGTCTGTGCCAGTATGTAGTAGAGCCAAACAACATCAGTCATGGGTTATTCTGTCAGAGAAGTGCTATGCATCTCCAACAGCAGAGAATGGAACTATCTATAACATTTAATACATTTTCTCTGCTGAATTTATTATCAATATCCTGGGGATCATCCTCAACAAGAGACCTGTGACACAAATATCATGGCCATAGACTAAGTTAACTCCGGATATCTAATGCCATCTGGGAAAAGGCACCGAAGCATTCGGGTTCTCACGACCAGACTATGTAACAGTTTCTTCCCTCAAGCTATCAGACTCCTCAATACCCAGAGCCTGGACTGACATCAACTTACTGCCTTATTGTCTTGTTTATTATTTATTGTAATGCCTGCACTGTTTTGTGCACTTTATGTAGTCCTGGGTAGGTCCGTAGTCTAGTGTAGTTTTTTTCTGTGTTGTTTTTTACGTAGTTCAGTCTTGTTTTTGTACTGTTTCATCTAACACTATGGTCCTGAAAAACGTCTTATTTTTACTGTGTTCTGTAGCAGCAGTTATCGTCGAAATGAGAATAAAAAGTGGCTTGACTTGACTTGGCCTTTCCACCAGCTACATGCTATGAGCCAGGATCCTATCAACTGGTATCCTCTCAATAATCCTAAACATTTATCCACTCTACCACTGGCATTTTCATCCTGAAAATGAATAAAAAGCATTTTATATACAAGGTTTCCCCCAAGAGGGCCACAACCTTGTCACTGGATTCAGAGGCTTGCGTGACTTAATGATCCACAGAGCTACATTGGCTGCAGTCAGGGCTTTGTATGTTGGCTCTTGGGAGGGTCACCCATGCCAATCAGGTCAAAGGGTAAAGGACAGACTAAGAGTGGTCCACCAGTCCTCCAGGTTTGGGGGGTTCAGCTCAGGGCTAACAACTCTGACTGGTAAAACAAAATTGTTACAGAAACAACAATGAAGAATCCATTTATATTTGAATGCAATGGTATTCCTGATTCTCCACTAGGGACGTATGACTGGCAGTAGAGAAAACTGAGAGGAGGCTCCTGACATGATGAAGGAAGCTCTGAACACTGCCAGAGATGGAGGACCTTCATTGCTGCCTTAAATGCCTATGGTGTAATGGACATTAAGTAAGAAATACAAAATTTAGAGGTATTTTTTGTCCCTAAGAAATCTAAATCTCTTAGGTTTTCAAATATGACTCATATTACAAACATTAGGGATCAGATATCTGCTTTTCCTTCAACGTTTGAATGCTTCACATTTCAAAAACAGGAACTGGATCTAGTTTGATTGAAGCATGACACAAACAAGCACACATAAAGATGTAATGAAATTGAAACCTACATTTCATCCTTGAAAAGATTTGAATTGGTCTCTAAATAAATAAATATGCATTTATATAACAATGTACACACCAGAATTCATTGCAGAGAGCTGAATTATCAAATCTGATCAGTTGAATTGTAAAAAAGGGATTAAAAGCTACAAGCCAGAATGTGTAACTCCGCTCAATGCTGTTAGACACTGATTCCATCAGTTTTAAGGTTGATATTCCAGACGGTCACTTTACCAGATCTTAAACTGCCCTGAAAGGGCATAACAATTTAAGTGTGCTGGCAATCTGCAAAGCTGATTTTAAGCAATTAATTTCATATAGCATTCTGTGTTTAGTGACTTACCCTCGAAGTAATTTGAAGAGCATGCAGCCCAAAGAGAACCAATCTGCACTACTGTCGTATGCTGTACCTTTTTGTAACACCTCTGGAGCCATGTATCCATGTGTCCCACTGCATCAAAAGAACAAATTATGCTTCAACATAAAGTATTATCCAAAGTCCTTCAGTTGCATATTATGATACTTTTTGATATGCGCAACAAAAATGGAAGAAATGGTGACAGCTGGTTGCTCAGAGAGATGGTGGTTCATTAGAATTTTGTTCTTTATCTCAGCTACTAACTAATCTCAAACTGATTGACAATGATGATGTTAACAATGGTTGTGACAAGCTTAAGCTAGGTAATTCATTATTTTTTTGTTTCTGATGTTACCAACAATCCATCAAGGAAATGTATTTGTTTATACAAGATAAGGAAGAATTTGCTTATAAAGCATGCTCGGGTGAAGAACTGGAATGTTGCTGTGTTGTATACTGGTAAGAATCATTGCCTGCAGGAAAGAAGGATTGAAATGCTGTTTCATTAGGCTGTATTCATGCATGCTTGAATTGCAATTAGATTTGAATTTGAAAGGAAAAAGTAATAAGAAGTATTAAATTATTTCCATAAATAAGATCTTGTTGCAAATAAGATAAGTGAGGAAGTTGCAAACATTTCAATTAGTAACAACACACACAAAATGCTGAAGGAACTCAGCAGGTCAGGCATCATGTACGGAAATTAATAGATTGTTGATATTTTGGGCCAAGATCCTTCTTCAGCGAAGAAGCATCACATTTAAATCATGGGAAATCTAAATATTGATAATAGAGGATCATAACACAAAGGGAACTATTCTAAAAGTTCAATTTAGAGTTATCTTTTAAACTTATTTTTAGAAGAAATATCATTGGCAATCTCAACATATCATAAGAAGATAGCTTTATGGGGATTTTCCACTAATTTCTTAAGGGTCTGTTGCAAAGATACGTATTAACTGCAGCTAAGGGTTGAATTTGAGAGAAATGGCAGCATGTAAAAAGAGGAACACAATCATCTGCCAGCACAAGACTGGTCATGCTTATGCAAAAAATGTCTACGTTAACAGGTTAGCAAGTACATACACGCTGGCATGGGGCTTCTTTTTTGAGAAATCGCAGGCAAGCCCAAGATCTGATATTCTCACGTGACCATGTTCATCCAGTAGAATATTTGCAGGCTGTGAAAATAATACAAGTAATATAATACTGCAATCAGAATCATTATAATTTCACTCATAACCCACATGACAATTTCAATACTCATTGTGATTTGAACACAGCAAGTTAGATCCAAAGGAGTTAGCTTGCAAATGATACCTGAAGACTTTCAGGAGTTCACATTAAAATTTCCACAAAAGCTGTGGTATTTAAATATCTGAAGATAGAAAAGCCTCACAGCCTCATCCCATCACCTACATGCTATCCATGAATATCTACAAAGACCTCCTTGTCAGATCCATCTGCCTTGAATTGAGTTGAAACATTAATCCTAATGGAGCCACTTAACTCTTAACAGCTTTGCCCTAAAATGGTAAAATGGTATACAGAAGCATCAAAGGATGATGGAATTAACATTCCGTAGCTAAAGAAAGTCAAAATAAATATAGTTTCTTTGTGCAACTTGAAAATTATTTATTTACTGATGCCTTGGTAGTAATGGATATAAAAGATAACAAGAAAGAGCATCACTGCTGAGGACATTTTCAAAGGCCATGAAGATCAGCACCGGCAATCCGCGTGTTAGCGATTTCAGCAGGAACACATAGCATGGTACATCACTGTAATTAACACCTTCTGCACAATTAGAGATCAAATGCAGCAGCCTAAGTGTACTAATATATTGTCCATGAACCCAAATATAGGGACTACTTTCCTTGGCAGCACTGATTTTTAAGCTTAAAAATTGACAGCCTTCTTTCAACATGCCAAGACCATACTTATAACCTTCTGGGTAGGACTCCACTAGATCTCACGGGGCAGCAAAAGAGTTATAGTTATTTCATCACAACAGCTATTACACATAAATAATAATTGTATCTTCTACTAGGTGCCCTTAATTGTTGCACTGGAGTCCCAAGCCACATCTATATCAGGTTTGTCTTGTCTCTAAGGAAGTATTCTCAAATGTAATTGTCTTTATTAATGAGTTCAAGAGTTTCCAAATGATGGACAATACAGGCATGGTGGTAGTCATCTGAAGAATTTCAACTCACATACACGATCTTCTGACAGGCATCATGGATAACTTGAATATTTTGTGAATTGTTTAACAAATTTTATCGGCTAGCTTCAAAGACACTTGAATACAAAGCTGCATCCTGGGAAATTGAGCAATTCAGTGGAACCCTCTATTCCTATTTCCTTTTGAACTGTCATTTGTATCTGATCTTAGAAGCCATAAAACTTGCAGCTAAGTTGAAGTAGGTCCATTACCTGTTGAATTCCCACAGTGACCAGTTTTTGGCTGAGGTAGGAGCCTGCTCTCTATCTGCATTGAATTCTGTGATGTGTGTTTATTATGATAGTTAGTCAAGTGGGTGGGGCCATGGTAAAAGCAAAGGATTTTAGCTACATATTTATGCTTCGTTCTGGGGACCACTGGGGTGTCATATTTTTTGTTGACTGTTTAATTCCACTTAGTTTCATTGCTTCAAGATTGTTTGTTTCTAATAAAGGGCTGAAAATATTTCTTCAACTTTACGGAACGTTTTTATTGGATTGATCAGAGAGCGCATCATACAAGGATAACAACACGTGCTAGGCTGCCGGCAGCGGCATTGGTTGGTTCAAGCTGCTGCTATGACTGATATTACTTAGGTCCTTTGTGACACTACGAAAGGATGGAGTGCCAAGAAGTAGAGGTCAATGTTCATAAGGACAGATAGGCAATCAAAAGGTAGCAGATCATTGCAAAAGAAGTCATATAAATGTTTGATAGCAGCCCAAGGCCATCATTCTTTTTGAAAACAGGTATCATTGTTAAAATATGTCTTGCACCTACATGACTCAGGGAGGCAAGGCCTGATATGCCGGAGTTTTCTGCCTCTGTAAACCCTTTGTTCACTCACTGCATAACCTAATATTTATTCAGTGCAGTCACATTTTCACCATCCGTCCTTCTCTCAACAAAAGCCTTGATGCAGTTCAAATAAATATATAATAGCAAACTTAAATGGGTAAATGTCAAATCTCTCAAATACAGATCTTTTTGTGTGATTTTTAAGAACAAAGATACATAAAGAAAAGGCTAACATGAATTCTTAACAAATTGCTCTTTCTGTTTATTGACAAAATAAGCTTTTACGTGGAGGTTCACTCTTCCTAATCCATGAAGAAAATAGAATGTAATAAATGAATCAACAAGCAATGAAATATCTGACTTCTGAGCTGCCATTCCTCTCCATCTTTTCCGAGTGGCTCTCATTAAATGCCACTATGTTAGATTATTTGCTTTCAGTGTGAACCAGTGGTATGTGACAAATGAAAGCAGGAAACCTTGTTGATCTGCCTGTTCCCTGTAGAGAGAACAAGTTTTCAAACCATCCCTTTTTCAATTAGGATTGCCAGCTCTCTAGGATGTCCTGGATTCTTTACAAATTAATGCTTAATCTCCAAGGAAGTGTTGCAAGCAACCCTGGAGAAAAATCGTGACAAAAGTAAATGTATTTTTAAAGAAAAATAGTTCTTTCAATATTTTTGTTCAATTATAAAAACAATGAGCAGAGAGACAACGTTGTGCTCGTTTATAAACAGTAATTACCCAAATGGAGTAACCTGTTTATCCACTTATTTTTGAATGAAATATATGGCTTTAAAGATTGAAAGAACCTGTAAGGTATAAAATATCAATATCATTCTAATGATGTAATTATTTATAAATAAAGGAACATTTACATTAAACTTCTAACCAATCATTTAAACAACCCAATTAAAAGGCAACCTGTGACAGAATTTCTAACAAAACACTGGCAAAAGGAAGAAATAGGATTAATATAGATAAGTACTCGACAATCAGTGCAGATGCAAAGGGCAAAAGGCCTGTTTCTATGCTATACAATCCTAATATACTATTCTTTCACAGACAACTTTGATCTTCCCCCTTTCAATGAATCATTTTAATTCCCCATCATATTCCTACAGTGACCTTTCTGCACAGTTCAAGAAAACCCTATATAGCCTCACATTACAGCACCTCCCTTCCAACCAGCACATTGCAGACACAAGAGACTGCAAATGCTGAAATCTGGAACAACAAGCAATCTGCTGTTGGAATTCAGTGGGTTAAGCAGCATCTCTGGGGGAAAATGAATTGTTGATATTTGGGTCAAAATCATACATCAGGTCCAAGGATCAGGATCAGCTTTTGTGTTGCTCCAGATTCCAGCATCTGCAGATTTTCGTGAATCCAAGTTATACACTGTTATGTTCTTTCTTGTAAAAAATGTATGAAATTTATGTTTAATTTATGTTTTTCTTATGAATGTTCTGTATCTGATGCTACTGCAAGTAAACTTTTCATTGCACTGTACCTACAGGTGCATGACAATAAACTCAACTTTGACTTTGGTACAGAAAGCAATTTCTTTTGGGGCATAATTGAGAGCATCCTGACCGACTGCATCACTGCCTGGTATGGGAACTGTACTTCCCTCAATCAGCAGAAAGTGGTGCGGACAGCCTAGCACATCTGTAGGTGTGAACTTCCCACTATTCAGGATATTTACAAAGACAGATATGTAAAAGGGCCCAAAGGATCATTGGGGACCTGAGTCACCCCAACCACAAACTGTTCCAGCTGCTACCATCTGGGAAACGGTACTGCAGCATAAATGCCAGGACCAACAGGCTCCGGGACAGTTTCTTCCACCAGGCCATCAGACTGGTCAATTCATGCTGACACAACTTAATTTCTGTTATATTGTTGTACATACTATTTATTATAAGTTACTATAAATTGCACATTGAACATATAAATGGAGACGTAACAAAGATTTTCACTCATGTACATGGAAGGATGCAAGTAATAAAGTCAATTCATTCAATTGCATCCAGCTTATCAAAGACTTGCCTTTATTCTTCAACTCATCCTTTAGCAAATTAAAGACCCCAGTTTTCTCACATTTTTAGTTCAGATAAAGGGATTGTTGACCCCAGTTCTGTTCTTCTCTCTATATAACCATCATAATGAGTATTTCCAACATTTTTGGTATTTATTTTGTACCAGCCTCTGTTGACAATAGAGCGACCCATCTGAAACAGATGGTTACTTAAGAATACAAACCTAGGTCCTTTTTGCTGAACAGTAACATGTTTATTTTATTCCATTCCCTTTACAGCAGAGGATGAGTGTAATTTGTGGAATACACTCTATACTTAGCAGCAGGAAACAAAATATTTTCATACATAATGCAGGATCTTAATCAGACATAGCTGCACAGGGTGGTGAAGTAGTCATATAGCAAGCTTGCTTTCATTGGTCAGGGCACTGAGTGTAAGAATTGAGCCATCACTTTGCATCTGTACAAGATGACCATATTATCATACTTGTGGACTATAGTCCTGGTTATCTAGCTATAGGAAGCTTGTTATTGAGCTAGAAAGAGTGCAAAAGAGATGCACAAGAATGTTAGCAGACTGGAAGTCTTGAATTATAAGAAGAGTTTGGGGTTGTTTTTCCAAGAGCACAAGAATCTGAAAGGTAATCTTACAAAGGTATAAAAAAGCCACGAGGTGCATAGATGCAGTTGGTGGTCACAATCTTATCCCCCAGAGGAGAAAACAAAGGGGGCATAGGGTTTAAGGTGAAATGGGAAAGATTTAACTGTGACCAGAGGGGTAAGATTTTGGGGCCGCACAGTAGCACAGTGGTTAGCACAACACTTTACAGTCCAAGTGACCCGGGTTTAATTCTCACCATTGCCTCTAAAAGAGTTTGTACTTTCTCTCTGTGACCACATGGATTTCTTCTGGGTGCTCTGGTTTCCTCCCACAGTCCAAAGATGTACAGGTTGGTAGGTTAATTGGTCATTGTAAATTGTCCTGTGATTAGGCTAGGATTAAATCAGTGGATTGTTGTATGGCACAGCTCGAAGGGATTTAAGGGCCTATTCCACACTATCTCATTAATAAATAACATTTTCACAAAGAGGGCATGTGAGTTTATGGAATGACCTGCTGAAGGAAATTTTAGAAGTGGGTACAATAATGTTGAAAAGACATATAGTAGCTACATGAATAGCAAAGTTTTAAAATGTAGGAACATGAGACTGGCTCAGGAAGGCAACTTGGTTGGCAAGGACAAGTTAGGCCAAAGGAACTGTTTCTATATTGTACAACTTTATGACCTTAATAAAATCCTGGTAATGAACCCATGGTGTTAACCAGCTTATTTTAACTTTTCCAGGTTTGAACTCTAGTTGAATCCATTGCGTTCAGAACCATTTAGATTTAAATTCCATCACTTCTGTACTAGTAGCTTACCTTTATTCCTTTCTTTTCTTACTCCCTAGTCCTTTTGCTTAAGGACTTCTAACTTCTTTTCATTTTCTCTAAGTACACTCCTTTCATTATTTTTCAGCACTACCACATTCATCTTTTTTTCCCTAACACCATCACATCATACACAGTTTACAGGTCACTTAGAAATAATTGAAAGCGGGTTCCTGTACCTTCATGGTCACTAAGTAATAGCTACGTTTACTTCAACAATGTTCTCAAGGCTATCACCACCATTAAGTTGACAGTATATTATCATCACTTTCTTCAAAGCAGTTCAAGATGGGCATAAATTGTTGCCCTTACCACTGAAGCTATAACATAGAATTAATTTTAAAAATACACACCAGTTATTTGTTTTCTGCAATTGAAATATTAGTTGACCATTGCACCTTCCATACATTCCCATTCACTAAGGTAGCCTTGCAGTTAGTAGGATGCTATTATAGCTCAGGGTGTTGGAGTTTGGAGTTCAATGCCGGCGTTCTCTGTACATTCTCACTGTGGAATGTGTAGGTTTTTCCTGGGATGCTCTGGTTGCCTTCCACAGTCCAAAGACGTACTGGGTAGGTTAACTGGTCATTGTAAATTGTCCCATGATTAGGTTAGGGTTAAACTGGGGTTGTCAGGGGTAGCCAGGCAGCGCAGCTCAAACGGCCAGAAGGGCCTATTCTGCACTGTATCAAAATAAAATAAAATGAAAATTTAAACTGAAGTTAACTTGCTCATCTTTCCTGTTATCTACCTCTGATAAGAAGATTATCTTTTCAAGCAAAAATCTACGGGTGAATTGACCTGTATTATCTTCTTATTTTAAACATAAATTAAAATTATGTTTCTGTTTGGATCAATTTCATCTTACCTTCAAGTCTCTGTACACTACAAATCGATTGTGCATGTGTTCTAGGCCCAGCATAATCTCAGCAGCATAGAACCTCATCTCCTTCTCCGAGAACACTCCATGCTGTGAAAGATGGTAATGCAAATCTCCACCTACAAGCCAAAAAAGCAGAGAGCTACATGTTTCTGAATCTATTAGCATGCCAAATATATCATACCTACATCAAAGATCTAGTAATCTCAACAGTTTGCAGCATAATCACTGCCTTCAACTCTACCTCAATAAATAAGTAACCTCATTAAGCTGAACTTTGTGCAGAAATATTTGTATTAATTTAGTCATTTATTACTTAATGATTTGATTGACATGCAATAAATTAATTTTTTATGCCCAGTGCAGTGATTATTGATTTCAAGACAATGGATGAACAAGCAGTAAATCTGTTTTGAAGTGTTAATTAAGGAAGGGATGTTGGGTAATTCAGTACAGAACTGTTCTCAAACAATACCACTGGATTTTTAATGTCCACCTGAATCGCCATCAAAAGCACTCAGTTCCTTTGTTCCATGATTTACTTAAAGGACCAATGTTTGGGAAAGCAACATTCAGGAGAACTATTTCTCAAGTCTAAGTGTACATTGTTATCAACAATGATCTAGTCTGGTGAGTATTTTACTGAATGAGCAAAACACATTTGGGATTTTTATTTTATTTGTATGGAATAAACTCACTTTATAATACCATAAGACATAGGAGCAGAATTAAACCATTCAGCCCATTGAGTCTGCTCAGTCATTCTATCAAGGCCGATTTATTAACCCCCTCAATCTCATTCTCCTGTCTTTGCCCTGTAACCTTTGATGTCCTGACTGCTCAGGAACCCATCAAACTCCACTTTAAATTTACTTAATAACTTGGCTTCCAGAGCCATCTGTGGCAATGAATCCCTCTGACTAAAGAAATTCCTCCTCATCTCTGTTCTAAATAGACATCCCTCTATTCCAGAGTTCTTTATGCCATGGATCTCTGCAATTAACCAAGGGGTCTGTGGACCCCATGGGAACCCTTGCTCTATTCTGTGCCCTCTGGTCCAAGACAATCTTTATGAATACTGAGTTATGGGTTATTTAACATACAAAGGTTATGGAAATCAAAACAACATACACATCTTAGTTGGTGATATCCACAAACTTGTATCTGAATTTGATGGGCCATTTTAAGTGTGAGAGGATTATTCTAATTTTAAGCAGGACTACGTTTACTGTAGACAAAAACATTTTATTTTTACTTGCAGCTACAGTATTTGTGCCAAATAAAAAGACAATCAAGAGAAGGATATTGATTAGTGTGGAAAAGAAAAGGGACCTCCGTGCATGCATACAGATCCTTATAGGGAGCAATTTGGTGGCTAACAGGTGTGTGGGATGCTTTCTGATAGCCAAAGTACAGAATATAAGATCTGGAAGGTTATGTCAGGAATGCATTTCGGGCACCATTCAATTTTGGTCATCACATTACAAGTAAGATATGACCATCCTGGAGAAGATGCAGAGAAGATCTAAGAGGTTGTTGCCTAAATGGGAAAATTCTAGCTATAAGGAAAGAGTGGATATACTCTGGAATAGAGGAGCGTGAGGTGAGACTAAGCTGAAACATATAAAATTATAAGGGGTGTGATCTAATAAATAGAAAGGAGTTATTGCTATTAACAGCTGGATCAAACATCAGGGCATAGAGTTAAAGTAGAAGGACTGGGGAGAGATGAGGCAAGTGAGTTTCACTCAGATGTGAGGACTGTTAATCAGTCTGAAAGGATGGAGAGGTAGACACACTCATCAGACTTGGATATGTACTTTAAGAACTGTGACACACAGGGCCACAAATCAAATGTTGGAAGGGGGCGATTAACTAGATAACTCTTTCTCAACGAGCATGCATATTAGACTGAACAGCCTCCAGTGCTGTATTATTAATACACATTAACTTTTACTAAGCTACATAAATGAGGAATAAAAGAAAAAAATCAGGGATGGATTATCATCTGCTTTAAACTTATCACTCTATCTCGACATACTCCCAGTTGAGCAGTTATAAGCCATACCAACTTGGGTGTCATCTAAGTATACAACGCTCAAAATGTTTTTGTCTTACCATTCATCAGGTCAAGAATAAAGCACAGCTTGTCTGGTGTATGGAAAGCATAGGTCATACAGACGATAAAAGGACAATCCTGTGGAAAGAGAGACACAGATAGAAAGATCATCAAAATTATTTTGTTATCGAATATTGCAATAATACTATTGGATAAAATAACTAAAAACACAGATACTCTCATTTTTTAAAATCTAGAGTTTTAGTACAGTGGATTCCAGTTAATTGGGACACATTGGGACCAGTAAATTTTGGCCCAATCATACGAAGTTTCATGGAAATAGTTAAGCAGGTATAAAAAAGACAAACTACCATTTAACTGAGCAACAAATTATTTGAATGAAATACAGAACAAAACTGACCACCACCAATGCTACTGCAGTACTATAAAACTGTGCATTAGTTCCTAATAGTTATCAACAGATGAATTCAGGTACACGCTGCCGAGTATGGGGTGTCCAGGGAGGGGTGGTACCTCTGGTGAAGGGGCTTGTTGTGTCTATCCTGGGGCAGTTCACTCATCTTTGGTCCCTACTTGGTACTCAGCTCTCACCTGTGGCTTCTGGAAGCTGTCTGTATGTGACAGCGACCACACCCGGTACACCACTTCGACAGGTGGGCTAAACCAAGTGAAGGAAGCCAGCAGGTCTCATAATCCATTTAAATAGAGACATGCCCGTACTAGCGTGTGGAGTCAGCTCTGGCGGACTGGGTACATGAGATCAAGCAGAAGATCCAATGGCCAAGAAGGCAATTCTGTTACGTTTCAAGGAGAGCAAAGGTATGACAAGGCATAGAAGAAGCCATGGTTACCCACTGTAACCAAGGTAGATCCCAGTTTATGATAGCTACTCGTACCACTGAATCCGGACTTCCGAGGTCGAGAGAGTGGAACTGACCCAGTGAAACGTCTTTTCCACTTTAAAAACTCTCCCGCACAGGTTTCACTGTCATTGCTGGATATGATGAACAACCAACGTGCTGCCGTTTTCATTTGATTGACTGTAAATGAGCAAAATTATTGCAGACGTCTAGTGCTTTCATACAAAGTACTGAAGACTGCATCCTCTAAAATCTTCATTTTCATTGTAACATGAGGGGGTCGGGGTTGTTATTGTTGCTGTTTTTTTTCTGTGAGTGAATTGTTGCTGTTTTTTCTCTGGGGGGATCAGGGATTGTTATTGTTGTTCTTTTCTGCAGGGAGGGGGTGAGGGATTGTTATTGTCGCTGTTCATTTCTGCAGAGAGGGGATTCTAGGGTCTGCGACTTCTGTTTCTTTTATCTTTTCATGTGTATTTTGTGGTTGTCTTGAGAAGACAAATATCAGAGTTGTATTGTACATGCATACTTTGACAGTAAAATGAACCTTGAACGACACTATTTAAAAACTGTTTGCTCTAAGCTTTGTGTAGTGCCTAACAGCAACACAAGTTCATGCAAGTGACACCAGTTAGAAACTAGAGTCTAACTAGTGTACTGCCAAAGGGTTTCGGCCCGAAACGTCAACTGTACTTTTTTTCCATAAATGATGCCTGGGCTGCTGAGTTCCTCCAGCATTTTGTGTGTATTGCTCAGATTTCCAGCATCTGCAGATTTTCTTGTTTGTGATCTAGTTAGAGAAACTGTTCAGCGACAGTCTCTTGTCCCAATTAAGTGTCATAATGCCCCCAAAATAAAAGGAATCCTGGCTATTTTCTTCATTAGTTTTTGTTCCTTACAAGTTGCTGCAAATAAGCAGCTGCCCTGATTAACTGTTGGATCAATTATATGGAATCCACTGTACATGTAAATTCAAAGGGGATACGATGTCTTTATATGCAAAGATCTACCTAGGATTCCTCAAAAGAAAATTAATTAATATGATTATGCAATGTTTTGTCTTTTGTCTACTTTATCAGTTAAGAGGGGGAGCACATCCAGGATTTCACTGCCTTTCTATATGTTTTCAAGCTGCAGCCACTCTCAGCTGCTGCAATAGACATTTTACGGATGTGAAAACCTGCTACTGAGACACAATGTTTTGCATTCAAGCATGGATTTGAATGCATTATATTGGCTCTAATGTTGGCATATTGAGCTGAGATGAGCTAATCTATCAGGTAGCATATCTTTTGGAAGAATCAGTGACTCATTTACCAGTCTCAATAACTAATCTAAACTTTATTTGAAGGGTAACAGTTTCTCCACCTTTCTATTACAATATTTCTCCTTTAACCAACACTATTAAAAATGGATCACCTAGCTTTTCACTTACTGCTGTTTGTAGCATTTTGTTATGCATTAACATGGCCTTGATCATGGCCTCTTCTACTGCCATGATGAGTCCACTCTCAGTTTGGAGGAGCAACATCTCATATTCTGTCTGGGTAGGCTCCAACCTGATGGCATGAACATCAATTTCTCCAGCTTTTGGTAACTGATGCCGCCCCCTTCCCTCTTCTTCAATTCCCCACTCTGGCCCGTCTTACCTCTTCTCTTCTCACCTGCCTATCACCTCCCCTGGTGCCCTTTCTCCTTCCTTTTACCCATAGTCCATTCTCCTCACCTATCAGATTCCTTCCTCTCCAGTCCTTTACCATTTCCACCTGCCATTTCCTAACTTTTTGCTTCATTTCATTCCACCCCGCCCACCCACCTGGCTTCACCTATCACCTTCTAGCTTGTACTCCTACTCCTCCTCCCCCATCTTTTGATTCTGGTTTTTTCCCTCCTTCCTTTCCAGTCCTGATTAAAGATCTTGGCCTGAAATGTCAACTGTTTATTCAATAGATGCTGCCTGACCTACTGAGTTCCTCCTCCATCTTACATGTGTTACCTTGATTTCCATCATGTGCAGAATCTCTTGTTTGTGTTATGTATTAAACTGCCTGTCTTGCTTACCTAAGTGACAATGACTTCAATTCAGTATGTAACTATCTTTTAAATGCTTTGGCATATCTTCTGAATGAGTGAAGACATTGAATATATCAACTATGCACAGAGCTACAAAGAGCAGAATTTGTGATACAACTCAATGAGTCAACTGTGCGAGACAATGAGGCATTGCTAGTGGCTATGTAGAAATAACAGTCTCCAAATTCAGTGCTTTTTAGGGTTCTTGAAATAAAATTTTGCATGGAGAGGTGTTGCAAGTGCTGAAGTACTTGCAACTTCAAAAATCTTCATAAAGCAGCCATCCCAAAGTGGGTGGATTAGAAGTCAGTTCTCTTGGGGATATACATGTCTGGAAGAAAAAGCCGTGAAAATTACAGAGCAGAAGATGCTGCTGGAAGAGGGGTTTGGAGGATAAGAGGGGGTTTCAGCAAATGACAACATTCATCCAAGAAATCAGAATCAGGTTTAATATCACTGCCATATGCTTCAGAATTTGTTGTTTTGAAGCAGCATTACATTGCAATACATAATAAAGTGTTTGAGGATCCACATTAATGGAAGTACTCATAACAACAACCAGATAATAGTGTCTGAACTATACTGCCTGTGCTAGACATCCATGACAGTTACTAGCTTTTAAATTTTTGAAGTCAAAGACTGAAATTAAGGAAACGAGGGGAAATGGGGTTCATGCAGGAAAGCAGATGAGGTAAAAGGTCAGCCATGAGTAGCTGAAGATGTTTTTAAACAGAATACCGAATTCTTCACATTCTCCCTCGGAAAAGAGCAGCAGGAAAGGTGAATAAATAGCTCTACAAGCTTCAGGTTAGTGATGACTACATTTATGTTGCAAAGTCTGAGGCATTTCTATTTCAGTAAGGACGTTATGAATGAACACTGCCACCTTCTCCAACAGCAAGTGCAACATCAGAACAGTGAAAGAACCACTTTCCCAGAGGCACTGGGTTCCTTCCAGGCTGAATCGGACAACTTGTGGTCTAAAGTTCATTGTTGCATGAGAGAAGCCACTGATACTATGGAAAGATAATTTAGTTATATTTTACTTTCACTACGCAAAATGCAGCAGGCGGAGCAAATGTGTGGCTCCAAGAGACTACAGGGATTACAATGGTGCAGGATATGCCTCACTGCCAATGTGTCACTTTTCAAGTATTCAATGTCAATCCTGAGGATCAGGATACCCTAAAAGGATTTGCTGGGCATCTGAACATAAGTAGATCTCATCTTTCAATCATGACACCTTTATTCAGCAGTTTGCTGCACAATTTATTCATTAACCACTACAGTAAAATAAAAGGCAGCTTCTGGGAAGGCAAGAGCTCTATTGTAATGTTTTAGTAATGTGATCACTCAAGTCGAATAAGATGATCTCCTAAAGGGTTATCTATTGGTGGCTGTACAGGCCGATCCAGGATCCACATATTCTGGTGCAACATGGGCGAGAGTAAGTGGCGGCTGTGGTTAGTGTCCGGGTCTGGGTCGTTTGGTTGTACAGTCTCTCCTTTTGCAGCTGCTGCCTGTTCCCAGCAGAGATCACACTCACGTGTACAATCCACCTACACAACCACATGGTCACACAGAATAGAATAGATTTATGGCATGTTAACACTTAAATAGTAACTCTGCTGTCCAAAGGAATCCCATGATATACAGTGGAGTAGGTGTTAAGATTTTTGTAGTATGTTATATGCTGTATATTGTAACCATTAACCATCACAGAGAGCCAAATTGTCTGGAAATGTCAACTAACCACCCCTATTAGGTTCCTGTCTTCTGTGCTTCCTTCTCTCTGAGGCCATTTCTCAGGGACAAGGATGACTTGCCTTTATTCTAATTCCACGTGTTCTTTTTTTAGATATTTTTAATAAAATTTTTAAGAGAATTACATAAAATGAATAGAATAATAGAGTAATGAAAATTAATATTAGCCCTCCCCCCTCCCCTTAACCCTTCTTCCCTTAACATCCCTGTCTAAAAAAAAAAGAAAAAAAGAAAGAAAGAAGAAAGAAAGAAGGATTGCCTGGATATCGGAGGATCCCCACATGCTCCATGGAGTTCAAAATAACTTTAGTATATATCTTTATTTTTTCCCCAAATAACTAATAATTTTATCTTCAAAGAACCTATATATTTAATCCTATCTTTTGTAGATAAGGGTGCCAAATTTTCAAAAAATATATCATATTCATTTCTTAAATTATAAGTAATTTTTTCAAGTGGAATGCAGCTATATATTTCATTATTCCAACGGTCCATAGTTAAGTATGAATCTGATTTCCAAGTAACTGCAATAGCTTTTTTGGCTACTGCCAATGCAATTTTTATAAATTTTTTCTGATATTTATTCAATTTAGGTTTCGGTATTAACCCTTCAATATCGCCTAATAAAAATAATATTGGGCTATGTGGAAGTTGTATTCCAATAATTTGTTCCAGTAAAAGTCTTAGATTTATCCAAAAAGGTTGAATTTTAAAACAAGACCAAGTAGAGTGTAAAAAAGTACTGATTTCTTGATTACCGTAGATTTCGCACTACAGAGTGCACCTGATTAAAAGCCGCTGGCTCTAATTTTAGAAAGAAAATCAATTTTGTACTTGTACAAGCCGCACCGGATTTTAGGCCGCAGGTGTCCCACGTTGTAATATGAGATATTTACACAGAAAGATATTACACGTGAGGATTTTTTAACTTTTAATTAAATCCATATGGTAACATAAACAAATACATATTGCAAATGCTTTTTTTCGAACCGTGCCTGTAACACGGCTACTTTTAAATATACATACGTATCGGTAACACACAAATTACGTTGCGTATACATTCCAATATCTCCTAACGACTGGTAAAAAAATATATACTGCAGCCTACCAGGAAAAGTTATTGATCGCCTTTAACTTAAAAGCAGCGTTCTCGCTCGGGTCTAATGCCCCCACCTTCCCGTTTATCGCAAACCGGTATTTCCCACAAGACGCGGCGAAACCAGATGTGACGTCATAGTATCCCGGGATGTAGTACTTCTAAATTTAACTAGAAAATACTAACAAATGAATTACTAAGCGAAAATATTATAAACTAAATAACTGCCATAAAGGCAGCACAATGCTTTTCTTCGAGTGTACAATTTCATTGGACCTCTGTGAACTACTCATCAATTTTATTGGTCTACTGTTACGAGGCAAAATGTTTTTGGCGGCATGAAAAAAAATCATGCATTAGCCGCACCGTAGTAAAGGCCGCAGTGTTCAAAGCTGTTCAAAATGTGGGAAAAAAGTAGCGGCTTATAATCCGACATCTACGGTATATCAAAAACATTGGTTAGATAAATTTGGATTTAATCTATTTATTTTTTGTGGTGTAATATATAATTAATGTAAAAAATTGTATTGTACTAATCTAAGTTGGACATTTATTGTATTTGTCATACTATCAAGTCATAGTCTTGACCAATTTTTTTCATCAATTTTAATATTCAAATCAGTTTCTCATTTTTGTCTTGACTTATGAATTCCTGGTTTAATTTTCTGTTTTTGAATCAAATTATACATACAAGACGTAAATTTTTTAATTTTTCCTTTTTGAATTAAAGTTTCTATTTCATTAGGTTTTGGCATTAACATTGTTTGACCCAGTTTATCTCTTAAATAGGCCTTTAATTGAAAATAACAGAAAAGAGTGTTATTTAATATTTTATATTTATTCTTTAATTGATCAAACGACATCAATATACCTCCTTCAAAACAGTCACCTATATATATGATCCCTTTTTGAAACCAGTTATATAAAAGTTGATTATCCATTGTAAAAGGAATAAGTCTATTTTGAATTAGGGTTCTCTTTGCTAATAATGATTTCTTTATCTCATCATCCACATTTATATTATTCCATAAATCGATCAAATGTTTTAATATAAGAGATTCTTTCTTTTCCCGTATCCATTTGGATTCCCATTTATATATAAAATCTTCTGGTATATTTTCTCCTATCTTATCTAACTCTATTCTAATCCATGTCAGTTTTTCTTCATCAAAAAAAGATGCAATAAATCTAAATTGATTTGCTTTATAATAATTCTTAAAATTTGGGAGTTGTAACCCTCCTAGGTCAAATTTACATGTCAATTTTTCCAATGATATTCTTGATATCTTACCTTTCCAATGAAACTTCCTCACACATTTATTCAACTCTTGAAAAAACTTCTGGGGCAGTTGTATTGGTAATGTTTGGAATAAATATTGTAATCTAGGAAATATGTTCATTTTTACAGCATTAACTCTACCTACTAATGTCATTGGTAACATCATCCATTTATCACGATCTTCTTGAATTTTTTCAATAATGGCAAATAATTTAATTTATATAAATTCTTTATATCATTATCAACTCTTATACCTAAATATTTTATACCATTTGTTGGCCATCTAAATTGAGTTACTAATCGACATTGACTATAATTTCCTTTAGTAAGGGGTAAAATTTCACTTTTATCCCAGTTTACTTTATACCCTGATATTTTCCCATATTCTTCCAATCTAAAAGATAATTTATGCAACAAATGCAATGGGTTTGTTAAATAAATCAGAACATCATCAGCAAATAAATTAATCTTATATTCCTCCTGGTTAACTCTGAAGCCCACAATATCTGGATCGGTTCTAATTAATTCAGCTAATGGTTCTATCGCCAATACAAATAGGGCATGTGATAATGGACAGCCTTGTCTAGTTGACCTTGTTAACTGGAATGATGTTGAAATTTGACCATTTGTCACTACTTTAGCTTTGGGACTAGTATTTAAGGTTTTAATCCATTTTATAAAAGATTTTCCTAACCCATATTTTTCCAATACCTTAAATAAAAAGTCCCATTCCAATCTGTCAAATGCTTTTTCTGCATCCAAAACAACTGCCACACTCATTTCCTCCTTCTTTTGTGCCAGGTGAATTATGCTAAGTAACCGAGTTACATTATCCACCGATTGTCTATTTTTAATAAATCCTGTTTGATCCATATGTATTAATTTTGGTAAATATTTAGATAATCTATTAGATAAAATTTTTGCTATTATTTTATAATCCGTATTCAACAAAGAGATAGGCCTATATGATGTTGGTTTTAAAGGATCTCTATCTTTTTTTTGGCAATACTAATAGGATCGCTGTCGAAAAAGATTGTGGAAGTTTATGTGTTCTTTCTGCTTGATATATTAATTCCATAAAGGGAGGGATTAACACATCTTTAAATTTTTTATAAAATTCAGGCGGAAAACCGTCTTCTCCTGGAGATTTATTACTCTGGAGTGATCCTAAAGCTTCTTCAACCTCTTTTAATGTAAAAGGCATATCTAATCCTTTCTGTTCTTCCGAATTCAATTTTGGAAGAGTTATTTGTGATAAAAAAATTTCTATCTCAGCAACCTCATTTTGTGATTCTGATTGATATAATTCGGAGTAAAATTTTTTTAAAGTTTCATTCATTTCTAAAGGTTTATAAGTAATTTTATTTGCACTTGTTCTAATTGCATTTATTGTTTTGGAAGCCTGCTCTGTTTTCAACTGCCAAGCAAGAATCTTGTGTGATCTTTCACCTAGTTCGTAATATCTCTGTTTAGTTCTCATAATTACTTTTTCTGTTCGATATGTCTGGAGTGTATTATATTGTAGCTTCTTATTGACAAGTTGTCTTTGTTTTTCTTCTGTCATATATCTTTGGGATTCTTTTTCTAATTTTGTAATCTCTTTTTCTAATTGATCTATTTCTACCATATATTCCTTCTTAATTTTAGAAGTATAACTTATTATCTGACCCCTCAAATATGCTTTCATCACTTCCCATGATATAAATTTATCATCAACTGAATATGAGTTTGTATCCAAAAAAAATGGATCTGTTTTTTCATAAAATCACAAAAATCTTGACGTTTTAATAAAATTGAATTAAATCTCCATCTGTAAATCAATTCCTCCTTATCCATCATTATCATTGTCATTATCAAGGGGGAATGATCTGACAGTATACTCGCTTTATGTTCCACACTTTTCACTCTATCCTGAATATTCATTGATAATAGGAAAAAAATCAATCCTTGAATAAGTTTTATGTCTATTTGAATATAATGAACAATCTCTTTCTCTTGGATTAATTCTTCTCCATATATCAATCAAATTTAAGTCTTTCATCAATGATAAAGTTAGCTTTATTACTTTTGATTTTGTAACAGCCTTAGTTGACCTATCTAGAACTGGGTCTAAACAAAAGTTAAAATCTCCACCTATTAATATTTTATCATGTGTGTTGGCCAAATTCAAAAAAGCTTCTTGTATGAATTTTGCATCATTTTCTTTTGGTGCATAAATGTTCCTAAGAGTCCATAATTCCAAAAAGATTTGACAATGTATAATCACATATCTCCCCACAGAATCAATTAGTACATTTTGTATTTTAATTGGTAAGGTTTTATTAACCAAAATTGCAACTCCCCTCGACTTTGAATTAAATGAAGCTGCAATAACACTTCCAACCCAATCTCTCTTTAATTTCTGATGTTCTGTCTCTGTTAAATGTGTTTCCTGCAAAAAAGCTATATCTCCTTTCATTTTCTTAATATATGTTAAAACTCTTTTTCTTTTCACAGGTCCATTAAGCCCATTAACATTAAAACTTAAAAAATTGAGTAAATTAGTCATTCATAATACCTTGGGGAATCTCTTTAAAATTCTCCATGTTGCTATGTGTCTTCCCCCCCCCCAATCATCCAGGCAAAAAAAGAAAAATAGAAGAAAGATAGATAGTAAAGAAAAAAAAACAAAATACCCCCCCACTAATGTTGTGAATGAATAGAAACACAACATTACCCCCCTCCATTTTACAGGTCATGGCAATCGCCATGATTACACATGTGAATCCCACAGCAATCGATCAGAAGCTCCTCCAGCTCCCCCGTAACAAAAAAAAGATTTATGTAGGTGAAGAAGAAAAAAAATTAATATCTCTACTCCCAATTAATATTCCTCATTTTTAAATCTTGCTCTCCTTCTATCATATACTTAAAGTATATTTGTATATTCTTCTACTCTTAAATGTCCATCAAATCCAATCCCTATCTCAGTCTTCATTTTTAATCCATTTCATTTCCATAATTCTTTACTGCATCTCGCGAATATTAGGAAGTTCTTGTACAAACTCCTCCGCTTTCTGATGATCAGTAAAAAATCTTCTTTCTTCGTCATCCAAAAAAATTATCAGTGTTGCTGGGTAGCTCAATATAAATTTATAACCCTGTTCCCATAAGATTT
Source organism: Hemitrygon akajei (assembly GCF_048418815.1). Taxonomy (NCBI): domain Eukaryota; kingdom Metazoa; phylum Chordata; class Chondrichthyes; order Myliobatiformes; family Dasyatidae; genus Hemitrygon; species Hemitrygon akajei. Next base: position 30,919,677 of record NC_133137.1, read on the forward strand.
TTTTCACTGAATTAAATTCCTTCTGCCTCTTCAAAAGGTCGTAACTTGTATCAGGATAAAAAAGAACTCTTTTCCCTTCTATCATCAATAGCCCATTTCTCTTTCTGGCACCTTGAGTAGCTGCCTTCAAGATCTTTTCTCTATCTTATCTTAAACATTTTATCAAGATTGATCGTGGATTTTGATCTTGTTGGGGCTTTGGTCCTAAAGCTCTATGAGCTCTTTCGATTTCAATTAACTGACTTCCTTCTTCCATTTCCAAGACTTCCGGGATCCATTTTTGAAAGAATTTTATTGAATCTTCTCCCTCTATACCTTCTTTAAGACCAACAATCTTAATATTGTTTCGTCCGCTGAAATTTTCGAGCACATCTACTTTTTCCAACAACCGTTTTCTTTCTGATGTCCAGGCAAGGATATTATCTTCCATCTTGTCCATTCTTTCAATGGTGTCTCCCATTTTTCTTCCAACTTTTTAACTTCCTTATCCGTTTTCTTTTGTTTTTCCACAACCTTATCAAACGTAATCTTCACATTTCTAATATCTGTTTTTATTACTTTTAATTCATGCATTATTTGTATCAAGGCTTTTCTTATGTCTCCAGAAAGTTTTCCACCTTTAATTTCCTCCTGTTCTTCTTCTTCTTCATCTATTTCTTCATCTGTGTTTTCCAGAGAGTCTGATTCTACTTCCAATTCACTTTCATTTTCACTTCCAGTCGCAGCTGGAATTTGTAGTTTTGTTTGCACCTGTTTGTGCATACTCGTTTCTTCACACATGCGCAGCTCCCGCTGTTTCTTCTTAGAGACCGTTGATATTGCCGCAGCCTCCTGCCCTGCACCATCGGAGGCGACATGTACTTCGCCGGGAAGAGATCCAACTTGAGTACGAGGCTCCGCTAAAACGGCAGGCCTCTTTCCCCGCCAACTCGCGCTGTCTTCAAAGTAGTAATTCTCTTCTGTTTCTGTTTAGGAGGCATATCTAAAGATAGTCCTGAATTGTTTATAAGTAGTTTCTAGAAGGTATTTATTAACTCTTCTTCACTTAAACTTTGTTTTATTGGTTTTTACGGGACAGCTGGATTTCCACGTCTCGATCCTACGTCATCATGTGACGTCCCCCCAATTCCACGTGTTCTGAGGTGACTGTAAGGTCCTGTGCAGGGTGAGCAGAGCCAGTACAGGTGAGGGGAGTTATTTTGAATGTCATGTTGTTTGTGCTTGCCCTCCATAAGCTCCCATTGTTGATTTTCAACATGTTCAATGCCTAGGATGGTGGTGAATATTCGTAGCTCAGGTCGAGGCATTTGATGATGCGGTGTTTGCAGGGCTTGGCAATTAGCTTGCAGACGTTTTATCTCCAGTCAAGGTGATATCCTCAGCGTGCACTGAGGATGTCACCTCAAACGATGATGACTCATCTGCAAGCTAACTGCCAAGCTCAGTGAACACTGCATCATCAAGTGCTTTATGTCTTCCCAATGCTCATTCTTCATTTTAATAGGTCACATAGCAGAGACTCACTTTTATGTGTGAAGCACTGTGGAAAGAAGACTGCTAAACTTAACGGGGCAAGTTTTATGTTTACCACAGAGCTTAGATCAGGGTGCCAGGGGTAGTAGTGGATGCAGATACAAAAGGGACATTTAAGAGACTTTTAGATAGACACATGAATATGCAAGGCATGGAAAGATAATGAATCATGTGTGGGCAAGAGATCTGATTTAATTTGGCAGTGTTCTGTGCACACATTCTGGGCTGAAAGGCCTGTTTCTGTGCTGACTATATATGACCTGGAACATATATTACGATCTTAACCACTCATTTAAGACCCCTGTACTTTTTGGGGCTTATCGTTTGACCACCACAGTCATCATACCTTCAGTAAACTTTGTCCGGTGAATTTCCTAGCCTCTCATAGATAGTCTACATCATCCCTCATTTCCTTCTCCTGAACCAGGACTTCTAATGCTGCCCACTGCCTAGTGTATTGTCTATCTGTATGAGTTTCAGCTCAGCTTCCAATGCAGAATGACCCCCAAGGACCTGGTCATATATTTTAGTTCAAAGCACATGCTGGCTTTAAGCAGTGGGGTCCACCAAGAAAGCAGGCTGGCCGTGAAGCACTGCTGAAGCATGATACCCATGAACTGTATATAACAATCATGTACATGATCAGGGAGCAGGAATTTGGCCTGCAATCATACGCTGTGACCCCTTGTATCTATTTTCCGAAACATTGAACTTAGCTCCCTAAGTTTTCTGTAAATGAGAAGGCACAAAGTTGCAACAGACAATTCTTTAGTTTTGCTAGGATGAGTTATCAAAGCAACATTGGCATAGTTTCTGACAAGTTTATAGGCCTTCAACTAGTTTGAGAATCAAATACAGACTGGACCAATGGCGCTTACAGCAGGTGGTGCTGTTATGCTTTGCAAATCAATATGACCATGTCTATGTAAATATATTGCACAATGGATTTCTGTTCTTCCTCTCACTATATGTACATTTTGCCTGACATTATTGTTTAAACTTCGCAACTATGTGCAGAAGTACCATATACTTAACGTCAACTGGTAAAAGCACAAACAATGGTATAATGATTTAATACAATAAAAATGACTGCAAAGTACATAAACATGGAAGGAATGATGATGAGAGACTGGAGAGGAACAGATTTAAAACCAAACGGATAGCCCTCAGAATGTTTACATCTGGCTTTGGGTAATTACAGTAATGCCTATCTATATCCTATATTGTTGAGATTATTTACATTACTCATCTCAGGTTTCAGGTTAGCTTTGCACTTATGAAACATGCCTCCAAGAAAATGGACCACCACAGCATATTCCACCCAGCAAGAGCATCCTGACATAATTATACACCATTAATAATTTCAGAGCCTACAACCCAGGCCATGACAACATGAACTATGTGGAGGATGCAGAGAGTGTGCCTCATTCCCTATGCACACTTTGAAAGGGAGAATAAAACTACAACTGTGTCTATCTCTACAACATCTGGTGACCCTGTGATCTCTGACTTGGAGGCCAATGTTAGGACATCCCTCACATAAATGAACCCTTGCAAGGTGTCAGGTCCTGATGGTGTACCTGGCAGGGTACTGAAAACCTATGCTGATGCAGTAGATGGAGTGTTCAATGTTATCTTCAGTCCCTTACTGCTGCTGTCAAAGATTCTTCCTGCTTCAAAGGGGCATCAATCGAAGATGAGTTACCTCAACGACTCACATCTACTGTGATTAAGTGCTTTAATGAAGTTGGTCGTGGCTACAACTAACTCCTGCCTGAACAAAGAACAGGATCTGCTTCAGTTTGCCTACCACCATAACAGGCCTACGGAGGATGCAATCTCAATGGCTCTCATCTTGGCTTTTGAGCACCTGGGAACAGCAATACACATGTCAGGCTTCTGCCATCTTCAACAGGATCCTACCACCAAACACATCTTTGCCTCCTCCACACTCTCCGCTTTCCACAGGGATCACTCTTACCATAATTCCTGTGTTCATTTGTCCCTCCTCACTAATCTCCCTCCTGGCAAATATCCCTGCAAGTGGAAGAAGTGCTACACCTGCCCATTCACCTCCTCCCTCACCTCTATTCAGGGACCTAAACAGTCCTTCCAGGTGAGGCAACACCTCATCTGCAAATGTGTTGAGGTTGTCTACCAATGCAACATCCTAAGCAATGATGAGACCTGACATAGATTGGGGCAACACGAGTGGATCTGCAGACGCTGGAAATAAATAAAAACACAAAATGCTGGCAGAACTCAGCAGGCCAGACAGCATCAATGGGAGGAGGTAGTGACGACGTTTCAGGCCGAAACCTTTCATCAGGAGTGATTTCTCCAGAGATAGAAAGAGAAAGATCTAGAAAGGACCAGGTGAATTTGAGGGCGGGGTGAAAGTTGGAGGCTTCATCACTCCTGATGAAGGGTTTTGGCCCGAAACGTCATCACTACCGCCTCTCATAGATGCTGTCTGGCCTGCTGAGTTCTGCCAGCATTTTGTGTTTTTATAGATTGGGGGACCACTTTGTTGAGCACCTTTGCTCCAATTGCAAAAAGCAGGATTTCCCGGTGGCCGACCATTTTAATTCCAATCCCCATTCCCATATGTCGGCCTATGGCTTTCTCTACTACTCCAATGAGTCTGCTCCCACAATGGAGCAGCAACACCTCATAATCCGTCAATTTCAATTTCTCCAACCTTCTCTCCCCCCCCCCCTTCTTCCATTCCCCAATTTGGCCCCCTCTTACTTCTCTTCTCTTTCCCATCACCACCCCCTGGTGCCACTCCTCCTTTCCTTTCTCCCATGGTCCGCTCTCCTCTCCTATCGATTCCTTCTTCTCTACCCTTTTACCTTTTCCACCTATCACCTCCCAACTTCTTACTTCAACCCCGCTCCCCCACCCATCTGACTTCAACTATCACTTTCTAACTTGCACTCCTTCCCTCCGCCCCACCATCTCAGTCAGGCTTCTTTACCCTTACTTCCCTGAAGAAGGGTCTCGGCCCAAAACATTGACTGTTTATTAATTTCCATCGATGCTGCCTGATGTGCTGTGTCCCTCCAGCATTTTATGTATGTTACATAAATGTGGCTGCTGAGTATCAATTAAAGTTTGACGTTCAACAACATCATCCCCTCAGTACTAATCAAAAAGCATCAAAATCTGTGCCTCCCCATCTTCCATTACAACTGGATCCTTGACTTTCCCACCAGGACACCACAGTCAGTGTGGATTGGTAATAGTATCTTCTCCTCGCAACACTGGTGCTCATCAAGAATGTATACCTAACCCACTGCTTTACTCTCTCTACCTTTCACAGCTCAAATGCCACCTATACGTTCTCCAAAGATCTACTGTTGTTGGTAGAATCTCAGATGGCGACGAAGAGGTGCACAGGAGTGAGATAGATCAGCTGGTTGAATGGCATCACAGCAACAGCTTTGCACTCAATGATAGCGAGACCAAGGAATTGGTTGTGGACTTCAGGTAGGGGAAGTCAGCCGAAGACACACCAGTCATCATTAAAAGGTCAGCAGTAGAGCGAGTAGCTTTAAGTTCATGGGCATCAACATCTCAGAGGATCTTGAGATCTTGCAATCATGAGAAAGGCACACCAGAGGCCATACTGCATTAGGAGTTTGAGGGGATTTGGCATGTCATCAATTTATAGAGATGTATAGGGGAGAGCATTCTGACTGGATGCCTCACAGCCTGGCATAAAGGCTCCAATGTGAGGGATTGAAAGAGACTACACAGGGCTGTAGATTCAGCCAGATCCATCACAGGCACAACCGTCACCACCATCGAGGAGCTTTTCACAAGGCGGACCCTCAATAAAGTGGCACCCATCATTAAGGACCATTTGGGACATGCCCTCTTTTCATCTGTAGCATCAGGGAGAGAGTATTGTAGACTGAAGACCACACTCAACCTTTTAGGAACAGCTTCCCCTCCAACATCAGATTCCTGAATGGCCCATGAACCCATGAACTATTCACCTTTTTTGTAACTTACAGCACTTTTTACGCATTGCATTGTACTACTGCCACAAAACAACTAATTTCATGATACATGTCAGTGATAATAAACCTGATTCTTCATCTTAACTGTTTTCAGGGGATATAAATGGATTAAGTGAATGGATACTGATATGGAAGGTGGAATATAATGTGGAAAATTTTTAGCTCATTCATTTGGTACAGTAAATAGAATTTGTAGCATGTTTTAATTGGTGAGAGATTGAATGATGCTAGTGTACAAAAGGACCTGGATAACCTTGTACACGAATCATTAAAAGTTAATTTGGAATAACAGCAAGCAATCAGGAAACTAAATGGTTTGTTGGCTTTTATTGCTTTGGTTTATATAGAATCCATTAGAGACTCCATTTGAAATACCATGTATAAGCCTGGTCTCCTTACTGAAGATAAGAGTATAATTATGATAAAGAAAGCCTAGCAAAGTTTTGCAAGAATAATTTTTGTGACGGTAGGCTTGTCATATGCACAGATATGAAGCAGTCCAGGGCTAAACTTGCTAGATTAGAATAATGAGGAGATCGTGTTGAAACATATAGAATTCTTACAAAGGTTGATGCAGTTGATATAGGAATGATGTTTTTCCTTGCTGGGTTGTCTAGGATCAGGGACCAAAGTCTCAAAGTAAGAGCTCAGTCATTTAGAAATGCCTTCACCTAAAGAACAGCAAATCTTCAGTATTTCTTATCCACAGGATCTCTGGAGGCTCAATCATATATTCAAGGCAAAGATTCATATTTTTTTTTAGGTATTAGGTGAATCAAAGAACATGAGTTTAGTACACAATAGTGGCATTAAGGTAAAACGTCAGTCACAATCCTGTTGAATAGCAGAATAAGTACAAGGAGTCAAATACTTTGACTTGCGTTTCTTATTTACAATAAACATCAAAGGAAGCACAAAAAGAGAAATATGAACATTTGCACATGCAGGAACAGAAGCAATCTGCCACTAGCAATGATACTGAGTTAATTGAGCAGAAATTCAACTGAGTAGCAAACTTTTCCCATTATAAACAGATCACCCTAATAGGGCTTAATAAAAAAAGAGATTAAAGCTATTGAGAAACTCAAATAAATCCCCAGACACTTAGTTTTTAACGACACCATCTAGAATAAAAAGCAAGTATTGTTGGCCAAGAAGAAAAGTTCATCTCCAGGACAGTGTGAGGATTAGTCGATTTACTCAATATTTAGAGGAAAATTCAACTGAAGTATCAGTACATTGTTTCAGCATAGAGCCTAGTATGAGAATGAACAATAATGCTGTCTTTCAAGTAAGAGGTGCTGCCATTCCATGTACATGAAGACAATGCTTAGGTTAATCAAAGAGATGGTGTCCTGTTGTTCAGGGCACTATTTTTTCATTCAGCCAAAATCAAAAATTTCAGAAAAATTACCAGGCATTTAGCTATTTCCTGTTTATGGAACTGTGACGATTTTCAGTTGGCTTTGATGCTTTTCCCTGATACAAAAGCGGCTGTTAGAAATGCAAAGTTCTCTTCTGTCATAAACAGCTCCATTGGAATAATGACATGAATTATCAACCATGTTTGCTTTATACCGACCCTTTCATGATACCATAGCTGAAAAAAAAACTGATAAGGAAAGGCACAGGGGATCCTAGGCTTCATTAATAGAGTCGAGGAGAAATCATTATAAAGCATCTTTAATGCACACCCAATTCTGATCAGCACACTTTAGGAAGATTGTATGTTAGAAGAGAGGACTTAATAGAATAATTTCTTGGATGAGGGATTTATATCACAGGCAATGCTGGAGAAGCTGGGCATCTCCTTTGAAAAAAATACAGCGACAAAGGTTTTTGAGATAATGAGGGGTGTTGCTTGAGAAACCTATTAGTGGGAGGGTCAAGAATGACAGTTTGTAGCTTTGAAGTGAATGGTGATTGAAAATAATGTGCAATCACTTATTTCAAACAATAATACCCCTTTCTAGATTCTCTCTTAAGATCTCTAAGGAACGTGCATGTTTCAGACAAGTGTCCTCTCATTCCTTTAAACACCAATGGATATAAACCAAGCCTGTCCAGCTTTTCATCATGAGACATCTACCCACTTCAGGTATTGATCTACTAAACCCAGTAAGTTCCTTGTCTTAAATAAGAAACCATTACTGTACAAGGGATGATGATGATGATGGTGGTGCACATGGACATAGTAGCCACTCTGGTTCCGAACAACGGTAAAATTTCTCGTCCTGTTCATATTTTCTATGACCAAACAATGCACTGCTGATCATTAAGAACACTAAAATCTGCAAGTCTACCTCACTAGTGAGCAGAATAACGAAGATACTGTGCGGTTACGGAATAATGCAGAGAGCAGGATCTCACTCCACGCCACAGCAACTCAGGCAAGCAGCCGTCAGAAGGGGTGCGCTCAAATGCAGAAGCTCAGTAAGTGTGCTGGTATTAAAGCGAGACTTAATGTGGATCCCTGCAGGCCCGGGCTTCCCATTGATTCTACTTGCCAACAATCGAACATTGAAAAATAAACTGGATTACTTGTGTTTGTGTCTGACCAATGGGAGATGAGGGACTGTTGCATACTCATCCCGTCAGAAATGTGGCTTCCAGACAACCATTCCAGACTCTGCCATCCAGCTAGAAGGCCTAATTTCCTTTCAGGCACACACAAATGTTGCGACCTCCAGCAAGATCCATGGAGGAGGTCTGTATAAGAACTGGTGCGTGAGTGCCTAGGTAGTAACAGCCCACTGTTCACCACAGATAAGAGTTAGTAATGGTGAAGTGCAGGATTTTCTATTTACCGAGGGAGTTCACTACAGGTGTCCCCCACTTTACGCCACTTCGCTTTTACAAAAGACCTACATTAGAACCTGTTTTTGCTAACCAAAAGAAATCCAGAGAGGATTTTCGCTTTTATGAAAAAAGGCACCCGCTTTAAACTTGTGCTTACCCCGAGAAAGACTACCATGACTGTGAAGCCTTGCATGGGCAGGTGTGTGCGCATGCGTGTAGGTGCCGATTTTTCTCTACAAATTGGTTTTGGCTAAATCTTCCCGATTCTGGTAAGTGAAACTACACTGTACATACATTATTTCTATTTTATGTAGGTTGTGTATTTATCAGATCATTCCTGTTTTTACTATATGTTAGTGTTATTTTAGGTTTTATGTGCTATTTGGTATGACTTGGTAGGTTATTTTTTGGGTCTGGGAACGCTCAAAAATTTTTCCCATATAAATTACCGTAGATTCCGGACTACAGAGCGCACCTGATTTTAAGCCGCTGGCACTAATTTTAGAAATAAAATCATTTTTTTAAATGTAAAGGCCGCACCGGATTTTAGGCCGCACCGGATTTTCGGCCGCAGGTGTCCCACGTTGTACTATGAGATATTTACACAGAAAGATATTACACGTGAGGATTTTTTTAACTTTTAATTAAATCCATATGGTAACAAAAACAAATACATATTGCAAATGCTTTTTTTCGAACCGTGCCCGTTGGCGGCTACTTTTAAATATACGTTGCGTATACTTCTTTACTGAACAACATTCCAATATCTCCTAACGACTGGTAAAAAATATATATACTGCAGCCTACCAGGAAAAGTTATTGATACCTTTAACTTAAAAGCAGATTTCGCTCGGATCCAAAGCCGCTCGCGTAATCCGCTCCCCCCTCCTTTCCGTTTCATCGCAAACGGCATTTTCCCACAAGACGCCGCGAAACCGGGTGTGACGTCATAGCATCCCGCGATGTAGTACAGAAAACAAATATAGTTTAAACTAAGTAGGGTAGGTAGCACAATGCTTCGAGTGTTTTCCATGTTGATGAGGGTGAGTACAAATGACTGATTTACAATAATTTAATTGTGAAAGTGCGCTTGATTTATCGTACAATTTCATTGGACCTCTGTGAACTACTCATCAATTTTATTGGTCTACTGTTACGAGGCAAAATGTTTACGAGGCGGCATGAAAAAAATAATGTATTAGCCGCTCTGGATTATTGGCCGCAAAGTTCAAAGCTGTTCAAAATGTGGGAAAAAAGTAGCGGCTTAAAATCCGGAATCTACGGTAATGGTAATTGCTTCTTCGCTTTACGACATTTCGGCTTACAAAAGGTTTCATAGGAACGCTCTACCTTCGGATAGCGGGGGAAACCTGTACCATTGTGTTTGTTGCTGTTTACATTCCCCCTGTGCTCATGCTGGGAAGCACTGCTGGAACTCTACGGTGCAATCTGCAACCACAAAGCCATTTACCCCGAAGGTGTCTTCATTGTTGCTAGTGACTTCAATCATGCCAACTTAAAAAACTGAAGTCCTGCCAAAGTTCTACCAGTATGTCAGATCAAGTTCCCAACCAGAAGAGAGACCTAGTTTATATCAACGCTCGTGGAGCCTACAAGACTATCCCCTGCCCTCGCCTCAAATGCTCAGAGTACATATCCATTTTGCTAGTCCCTGCATACAGTCACTGGTTAAAAGAATTAAACCAGTTCACAGGGAGATCAAGACCTGGCCAGAAGGTGCCACTTCAGTGCTGCAGGACTGCATTGAAAGCACGCATATTCAGGGGGGCGGCTACCTACCATCATCACATCACAAATGAAAGTGCATTGAGGGCTTTACTGTGATTAAATAGTACACGGCCAAGGTAAAATAGAAACCATGGCTGACTGCAGATGATCATGCACTGCTTAGGGATCGGGACACTGCCTTCATATTGGGGGACAGGACAGCTCTAAAGTCAGCAAGAGCCATACTCTCTTGTGCCAGCAAGAAGGAAAAGTGGGAGTGTGCACAGAAAATCCACAGGTACCAGGGATACGTGGTTTACCGACCGCTCAAATCGGTCTACTGATGATGCTATTGGGTGCATTCCTGTACTGATAGGCTGAATGCTTTCTATGCACGATTTGACAAAACAAATGTTGTGACATCAAGGAAAGCCCCCTCCCTTCCTGAGGAACAGGCCTCAGCCAAAGTGAAGAGGTAAACCCACAAAGCTGCAGGACCGGACAATATACCTGGTCAGGTGCTGAGCGATCGTGCGGCCCAGCTAATGGAGGTCTTATTGGAGACCTTTAATATCTCTCTGAAGCAGCCCACTGTCTACAGGCTTCAAGGCAGCCAGCCACTGTCATTCCCAAGAGAGCAATGGCAACTGGCCTGAATGAATACCAACCAGTGGTGCTGACTTCAACCATCATGAAATGCTCCGAGCAGCTGGTAATGGATTGTATAAAATTCTACCTTCCAGCTACATTGGATCCTTTCCAGTCCACCTACTGCTCAAACCGGTCCGCTGATGATCCTACAGCCTTAACCCTCCACTCCGTCCTGTCCTACCTAGAAAGTGATGCCTCATACGCGAGGATGTTGCTCATCGACCTCAGCTCGGCATTTAACACAATCATTCCTCAGAAGCTGGTGGGTAAACAGTCACTGTTGCAATTCAACACCCCTCTCTGCAAGGGGGCATTGGTGCTCCTCCAGGGTTGCAAGGTCAGTCTGCTGCTGTCCAAGCTGCTCTCAGGTGCAGTTTAAATCACATCATGTTCACTGATGGTATAACAGTGGTTATCCTCATCAGCAACAATGATGAGTTGGCATACAGAGAGGAGGCAGAGAGGTTTGTCAAATGGTGTGAGAACAACAACTTGAGTCTCAACGTGGACCAGACAAAAGAGATGATTGTGGACTTCAGGAAGGCAGTGGTTGACCACTCTCCATTGCTCATCAGTGGCTCTGTATGGAGAGAGTAAAGAGCACAAAGTTCCTTGGTGTGCACCAAGGAATTAACCTGGACCCACAACACCTCCTCACTAGTCAAGAAGGTACAGCAGTGTCTACAATTTCTGAGGAGATTGAGGAGTACAAGGCCCCCTGTCTACAGGAGCACCGTCAAGAATGTCATTGTGTGGTATGGAAGCTGCATGGCAACAGACCACAAGACCCTACAGAGGATAGTGTCCATTTCGCTCCCCCTCATCCCCCAACACCAGGACCATTGCAGACAAAGCACCTAAAGAACTGTTGAGGATCCCTACCACACATCCCACAGTCTCTTTGACCCACTTGCATCAGAAAGGATGTACAGAAGCATGATTAGGACTGCCAGACTGTGTAACACCTTCTTCCCTCAGGCTGAGACTAATGAATACCCTGCCACACCGAGATCTTGTCCCTAGGACAGTGAGCTATTTACTGCTTACCTGTGCTCCACTTTATTTTGAATTAGTGATTTTAATGCCTTGTCCTTTCATGTGTTGATTCTCTGTATTAATGACTACACCAAGACACTTGATCTATTTCACACCTCTCTATGATACATTGATCTCTCTTGTTCTTATCACTTCAGAATGCCTTGGAGCCTCAATGTTAATTGTAATCGAATCAACATACCCCTTTGTATCAAACATCTCAAGATGGTACATTGCTCCTCTAGATCATATCACATTTACTCCGTCAGAATATTGAACAAATATATCTAACTACATGTATACATTGACAAACCAATCACTTCCTTGTATATTAGGATGATGCATACTACTTATGTTGAGCGATTTCCCACTGTGACAACGCAGTTGCTCCTTCAATAGAGAGCAGTCTTTGAATAAGCTGCTTGTTCTTGCAAGTTCAAAACCAATTATTGCTTGCAGGTTACACATGGTTGGAATAACTTTGTAGGCCATTTCTTCCTTGTATGTGTGCTTCCTATAGTAACTACGTATCACCTGACTAATGTTTGCTCTTATTTAACACACAGTCCTGATGAAAGGTCTCGGCCCAAAACATTGACTGTTCATCCCTCTCCATAGATGCTACCTGACTCCAACATTCTGTGCAGATTATTCCAGATGTAAACTCACCAATGCCCTATATAACTGAACCATAACCTCTTTATTTTGGTACTCAACTCCCCTAGCAAAATGCAAAAACATGCTGTTAGCTTTCTTAAGTACTTGCATACTGGCCTTTGACCTTCATGCACTTAATTATTCAGATCTTTCAGCACGCCAGACTTTCACAATCTCTCATCATTAAGAAAATATACATTTTGAAATTGGAATTGATTAATGTCACATGTACCAAGATATAGTGAAAAGGCTTGTCTTGCATATTGTCCATATAGATCAATTAATTACACTATGTAGAACAGTACTAGAGTGTAGAATAATGGTAAACAGCTACAGAGAAAATGCAATACAGGTAGACATTGAGGTAGATTGTTATGTCAAGAATTAATCTTATTGTACTAAGGAACCATTCAGTAGTCTTATAACAGCAGGGGAGAAGCTGTCGAGTCTGGTGGTATGTGCTTTCAGGCTTTTGTATTTTCTGCTTGATAGGTGAGGGGAGAAGAAAGGATGTCTGGGGTAGGTGACATCTTTGATGATGCTGGCTGTTTTACTGAGGCAGCGAGAAGTATAGACAGAGTCCAAGGAAGAGAGGGTGGCTTCTGTGTTGTGCTGAGCCATATCTGCAACTTTCTGCAGTTTCTTGTGGTCATGGACAGAGCAGTTCCCATACCAAGCTATGATGCTTTCAGTCAGGATGCCTTCTAAGGTGCATTCATAAAAATCATTAAGGGTTGACAGGGACTTTCCAAACTTCATTATCCTTCTGAAGTTGCAGACATATTGATGAAATTTCATATTTTGTTACATTATACTTCATATTGCCAGATCTTGTCCAATCATTTAACCTATCTATATCCCTCTGTTGCCTCCTTTTATCTCTTTCATAGCTTACTTTCTTAAGCAACTTTGCGGCATTAGCAAATTTAACAATCTTTTCATTGAATGCATTTTATATAAATTGTAAATAGTTGGAACTCCAGGACTAAAACCTGTAGCATACTACCCATTACATCTTGCCAACCAGAAAAAGACGCATTCATGTCTGCTCTCTTGTTCCTATTAGTTAGTTATACTTTGATGCCAATACATCACCTCCTACACAATTTTATTTTCTGCAATAACCTCTGACGCAATACCTTATGAAATGCTTTCTGGAAATTAAAGTATCACACATCCAATGGTTCCTCTTTATCAACAGCACAAAGAACTTACTAAACATTAAACACGATCTCATGCAATATTCTACAGTAACAAGGCTCACATCTTACTCATTTATTCTGAAAGAGCGAGCTTAATTTAGCTTTTATTCTTATATATACTTTACTTTTGGATAACTATAGGAGGCAGCTTGATTAGATCTAATGCTGGCTAGTGAGTGCATAAGAGCCACTTTGTTACCAATGAGCACTACATTTTTCAACAGGGTAATAAAGCACGACTCATTAAACACAGCAGCAGTGAGACACTCGTGCTTTCATCTGCCAAAGTACCCAGTGACTGCACAAATTAGACATCAAGTTGGCTTGCTAACACTTTGATGTCAGTAACTTGAAAACATTTACCTGGAGATTCTTTGTTAAACAGCATCACACATTAGACAAGCCTGATGTGCAGGAAATGGGTGGCAGGATAGAGATACGTCTCTACCAAAGGTAGATGCTCTTTCTCTCCACTAGTCTGTAGGCCACCCTTGGGCAGGGTGTAGCGCCTGCTTAGCCCCACTATTAGGATCACATGAAGACATGGGAGCAGGTGGTGGATGGTCATATGAGCAGTCAATGCACACCACAAATCCTGGTTATGCGACCACTGATGCGTGGCAGGTAGATAGAGTAGTTAAGAAAGCTTACGGGGTGTTATTAAGTCGAGGGATAGAGCTTAAGAGACGCGACGTAATGATGCAGCTCTATAAAACTCTAGTTAGGCCACACGGAGTACTGTGTCCAGTTCTGGTCGCCTTGTAATCAAGGGAATTAAAGAGGCATGAGAGAGGAGCTTGCCCAGATGGATTGGAGAAGGATACTAGCAGGGATGACAGCACAGCAGGGGTGGCTGAAGTTTCTGGAAATACTGCTCAAGATGCAAGATAGATATGTCCCACAGAAGAAGCAGTTCTTAAATGCCAGGGCTAGGCAACCGTGGCTGACGAGAGAAGTTAAGGACTACATAAAAGCCAAGGAAAGGGCATATAAGGTAGCAAAAGTGAGTTGAAAGTTGGTTGATTGGGAAGCTTTTAAAATCCAACAAAAGACAACTAAAAAAGCTATAAGAAGGGAAAAGATTAAATATGAGGGCAGACTACCCAATAATATAAAGCAAGATACCAAAAGATTTTTCAGTTATATAAAGAGTAAAAGGGAAGTGAGAGTTGATATTGGACCACTGGAAAATGATGCTGGTGAGGTAGTAATGAGGGAACAAAGAAATGGCAGATGAACTTAATAGATACTTTGCATCTGTCTTCAATGTGGCAGACAGTAGCAGTGTGCTAGAGGTCTGTGAGTGTTGGGGAGCAGCAGTGAGTGCTATTGCTATACCAAAGGGAAAAATGCTAGGCAAACTCAAAGGTCTCAAGATTGATAAGTCACCTGGACCAGATGGACCACATCCGAGAGTCCTGAGAGAGGTTACTGAAGAGATAACAGATGCATTGGTCATGATGTTTCAATAATCACTTGATTCTGGCATGGTCTCAGAGGACTGGAAGATTGGAAATGTTACTCCACTCTTTAAGAAGGGAGGAAGGCAAAATAAAGGAAATTATAGGCCAGTTAGCCTAGCCTCAGTGGCTGGGAAAACGCTGCAGTCTATTGTTAAGGATGAGGTTCCGGGGTACTTGGAGACTGATGATAAAATAAGTCAAAGTCAGCATGGTTTCTG
The DNA here is from genome assembly GCF_048418815.1 of Hemitrygon akajei. Taxonomy (NCBI): domain Eukaryota; kingdom Metazoa; phylum Chordata; class Chondrichthyes; order Myliobatiformes; family Dasyatidae; genus Hemitrygon; species Hemitrygon akajei. The sequence goes on from NC_133137.1 coordinate 30,934,991, forward strand.
TAAATGGAAATCCTGCCTCGTGACAACTTTGTTGGAGTTCTTCGAGGAAGTAACCAGCAAAGTGGACAAAGGAGAGACAGTCCATGTCATTTACTTAGATTTTCATAAGGCTTTTGATAAGGTGCCACACATGAGGCTGCTTAACAAGATAAAATCCTATGGCATTACAGGAAAGATACTGGCATAGGAAGCAGAACAGCTGACAGGCAGGAGGTAGTGAGTGGGAAGAAAAGGGGCCTTTTAACCTCCAGTGACTAATGGTGTTCCTCAGGGTCAGTATTGGAACCACTACTTTTCACATTGTTTGTCAATGATTTGGATAATGGAATTGATGGCTTTGTGGCAATGTTTGCAGATGTTACAGAGATAGGTAGAGGGGTAGGTAGTGCTGAGGAAGCAATGCACTTGCAGGAGGATTTAGATAAATTGGAAAAATGGGCACAAAAGTGGTAGATGGAAGACAGTGCTGAGAAATGTATGATAATGCATTTTAGTAAAAGGAACCATAGTGCAGACTATTACCTACATGGGGAGAACATTCAAACATCAGAGGTGCAGAGGAACTTAGGAGTCCTCGTGCAAGACTCCCAGAAGGTTAATTTATAGCTTGCGTCTGTGGTAAAGAAGGTAAATGCAATGTTGGCATTTATTTCAAGGGAAATAGAATATAAAAATATGGAGATAGTGCTGGGTCTTTATAAGATACTAGTCAGGCTGCACTTGGGAGTATTGTCAAAAATTTTGAACCCCATATCACAGAGAGGATGTGTTGTCATTGGAGAGTCCAGAGGAAGTTCACAAGAATACTTCTGAAAATGAAGGGGTTAACATATGAGGAGCATTTGGCAGCTTTGGGCCTGTACTTACTGAAACATAGAAGAATGCAGGGGGATCTCATGAAACCTACCAAATGTTGAAAGGACTAGAACATGGAGAGGATGTTTCCTATGATGGGGATATCTAGAATTAGAGGGCACAGCCTTAAAATTGAGAAGTGATCCTTTAGAAGAGAGGTAAGGAGGAATTTATTTTAGCCAAAGTGTGGTGAATCTGTGGAATGCTCTGCCACAGGTTGCAATGAAGGACAAGTCCACACGTATATTTAAGGCAGAAGTTGATCTTTTCCTGATTGGTCAAGGCATCAATGGATATGGCGAGATGACAAGTGTATGGGGTTGTTTGGGATCTGGGATCAGCTATGATGGAATGGTGGAGCAGACTCAATGGGCTGAATGGCCTAATTCTGCTTTTATGTCTAATGGTCAAATAACGAATGAAGAATGCGCAGGATGGGTGGGGAAGGGAGCTAGTACAAAATCATGGACTCAGACCTAGTCATTGTCTGTATTGGCAGTGGGTCTAAGTCAATAGGGCCATGCTTTGGAGCTGATTGTTGCTACAAGAAGGGTCAAAGATCAAGGCCAAGTAGGGTCATAGATTGGGATTGAAAAGAGTTATGTGATTGGTGGGTAAATTCCATATGTTACTAAAATATGCACATCTAAGTAATTAAATTAAGGGGACCCACCTGAGCTGGATTACCACAATGCCAGATCAGGGCCTGGACAGGGAGTCCCAGAGTAATGATTGTTCTGGGAGTGTCTAACTACTTGAGCACTGTACTTCAGTTTTCAAGTAATGTACTAGAGGACCATTGCACAGATGTTATTAGATTCACATCTAATGTAGAAAATGCTTCAACATCACCAGTCCAATTCATGATAGGAAGTTTTCGGTTGAATTTAGTGTGATTTAATGAATGATGCACCTTTTTATAGCTGAAAATGTATTATCTGCACAGTTGTCAAGATCTAGGAATGTCAAAATTCTTGAGGCCAAGTTTGACAAAAAGTATTAGCATCAAGTTAACTGGTAGTGGCAACCCCTGGGATTGAATGCTGAGCCAAACCCACGAAGCACTGGAGGGTTGTGATGATTATAGGCTTAGTGTGGGACATGGAGATGGCAAATCAGAGATCAGCAATGATAGGTTCCAGTGCCGGAGGTTGAGGGCTCAGAGCGAGATCAGCGGGTGCATTTTGGAGACTTAGAGAGGAGATACATTTACTTGTTTATTAAGATACAGCACAGAACAGGCCCTTCCAGCCATGCCATCCAGCATTTTCCTGATTTAACCCCCATTTAATCACAGAACAATTTACAATTCCCAATTAACCTACCAACTAGTATGTCTTTGGACTCCAGGAGGAAACTGGAACACCCAGAGGAAAAGGCAGAACGCACAAATTCCTCACAGGGCAGTGGTAGGAATTGGACCCGAATCACTGGAACTGTAAAGCGTTGTGCTAACCACACTACCGTACTGCCCTGATGTAGTTGGTGTTGATCAGGGACTGGGTGTATGATGAGAAGTAGGTGGGAGAGGCAGATTAATCCAGTATAAGGCTAAATCTGGGTACAAAGGAACATTCCAAGATTTAACTTATAAAGGAAACTTCTTCAGGTACAGTGTTAATAAAATGATTCTTCTTGTAATGGTTCATAGATTAAATTTCCTGACTTTCATCCCAAAAAAGATGTTGCGTGTGAAATATTGAGGGTAAAGTGTAACTGTAAGTGCCACATGAATATCTGATGTAGCAATAACTTCAACAAAATCATCTCAGCTGCCATTCAGTGACATTTCAATTCATGTTGGATCACACTGCACACTTATAAAGAGAACATGAGCCAATAGCTCATGCTGAGAATGTGGCAAAACAGTAGCACTGGAAAAACGTGAGGCCACTAGCTTACTATCTTCTAGCCTTGAGTGCTGGATCAAGCATCACATAATTTGCCCTGTCAGCTCCATCAATCTGGCAACTACTAGAAGTTGTGATGGGAACAGAACAGTACTAAGGGCAAATCAATAGTGAAGGGCTTTTAAAGACCCCATAGCGATAGTCCTGTTCAGTCAATAGCTTAGTGCCAGTCTAACAAATCCCAAGCAACAGGAGCTGCAGTGTCTTAACACTCTGCCCCCCTGAAGTTCACAATAACTAAAAAACACTTAGTTTCTCTCACAGGAAACAGAGAATGGCTTGACCAGGAGAAAGAAATGTAAATGTAATGAATTCTTGAACTGGAATGACCAATAAGCGGACAAAAATAGAAGATTAAGGGCCAACAGAATTTCAAAGGAAACGAGAGCAGGAGATTCTGTCACTGAGAATTACAACATTGATGTTTCAGTATTATAAGATAACAAAGTCTGAACATCCAACAATTCACTTTATTAAGAGCTATGATCATAAGAGAGGTCATTAAGGACAATGAGACAGTCGGCATCCACTGGAAAGAATGTTCCAAAGATCTCCTCACATAAGACTAGGTTTCAGATGTGAATTTCTTTGACTTCATCCACAGTGGACTAATCACCTCAACCTCAACACTAACCCAGTCCAGTAAGAAATCAAGTCAATCCTTCAAGTGAAAAATAACAGAGTCTCTGGAGCAGACAAAATCTTTGCTGTAATATAAATAACGCTGATGAAGAGCCAAATAGTGGTGCTACAAGCAAAGCAGCTGAATCAAAGATCTGACGACTTCGATTTGATTCCAACCTCCAGTTTGGAGTTTGCATTCTCTATTAGCACGTAGGTTTCCCCCAAGTGCACCTGTTTCCTCCCACACCCCTAATAGGTGCTGATTGGCAAGTTAATTGAGTACTGTAAAGTACTCTCGATGTAGGTGGCCGTGAGAGAATCAGTGGGCTGTTAATGGTCATGTGTGACAGAACAAGTTACAGGAAAATAACTCTGTGATTAGACTTTCTCTGACAGCAGTCAAAGACTGAGTTCATTTTATGTTGAATAGAAATATGAAGGAAGCACATCTGTAAATATAAATCCACAACTTCATCTCCTTCACCCCTGAAGTGAAGAGCATGCCAGGAGATTTCAAAGATGCTGTGCAAGAAAAAAGATTCCAACTGCATCAAACAATATATATCATCTTCTTTAACCGCATGAATGTTTTCAACACCTGTCAATGCACAGGTATAATGAAGAGTTCTTCGGACAACCAGCTGATTTCAAAAATTCAGTACCACCCTTGCCTGCTACATGATATGCAAGCACAGGCCTCAGCAACATTTCCAAAGCGGGCCCAATCCCATAGTGCTTGAAATGGGTCTAATACAAAAGATCCAGAAAATCAAAGTTCTTCAATAACCTGCCTCTGCTGCACAACACCATCCCCTGACAATCAAGACTAATGATGTGATACAGATCATTTCCCTCATCTCAGGAGTGACCTCTCAGCCAGAGAACTAGCGAATATAAAATGTATTATTGCATCCAGTGCACTAACTTGGGCACTGACTGCCTATAAAAAATTGTACTAAAAGTCAAATTGAGCTCCAAATTGATATGCTGAGAACTGTTTTCCTGCTCTGATGCAAAGACAACCTGTAGAAGTCATGGAAAAACACTTCAAAAATATAACCAATGCTCTCTATGTAAAATTCACCAAATCCACTAGCAGGAAAGGCAAACCAATGTTTGAAACATGAGAAAATCTGCAGATGCTGGAAATCCAAAGCAACACACACACACAAAATGCTGGAGAAACGCAGCAGGTCAGGCAGCATCTATGGCGAAGAGTAAACGGTCGGCGTTGCAGATGAGATCCTTCTTCAGTACTGAGAGGGAAGGGGGAGATGCCAGAATTCTGGTATTACTCTCATTCCAACTCAGACCAATGTCAGGATTCTCTTTTTGACTAAAATCACCAGTATCAAGACTCTGCTCATACTCAACCACTTTGATGAGCCACTATTTCCATAACCAACACCAATCTCTAGAAGCAAGTGCTTTTTTATTGTGGTCTGTGATGGCAAGAATTATTTGGAGGATAAAGAAAATAGTTCAAGGATGCCTTTTAAAAAAACCTGAATGAAATAAAACACACCAATTCGCATGGACCCTCGATGCAAGAGTGCTCAAAGTGATAATGTAGTAACAGGGGGAACTGGTGATCATTTTGTGTCTCACAAAATGGGAGCACATGGAACCCAAACACAAATGACAGATAGAGCATATAAGCAACCCATCTACGCTATCCTGTCAAGCTCTAGCTGGGACAAATGTAGAAAAGTCTGCAGATCCTGCCTGGTACTCATAAATCTTCTCAGAAACCACTGAACCATAATGGAGGCAGTCACCTTTTACCACAGGGGCTGTCTCAGATTGAGGAGACCCTGATGTATCAGTCTGCTTTGTTATATTTTAACAGAGTGCATTGAATAGTAACATAAAGAGCTTTCCCAGATTCTGAGCTATAAAATGAAAGCAAGATTCAAGGAGGGGTTTAATGGCATTAATGACATAATACCAATGGAGACAGATGGAGTTTTACTCATTTAACTACACCAAAGATAAATGGAGGACTTCACTTTAAATACATAGCATTTCGAGTCTACAACTTTTTAATTATTGCTAGATTGCTCAGTTGCTCTGCATATAGTACACATCGTTGCTTAAGTTCAACTGTGCCAAGTCAAAAATATATTCTACATTCTGCAGTCAACGTGCATATGAAAAAGAAACTGCATTTGGCCTTACCCCAGTGCTGACCAGTGACAACATAATCCGTTCATTAAGTGCTAATGTTTCTCCCTGCTTCATTTTGATTCGCTTTTTATCTAAGCACTTCATGGCATACCTGAAGATAAAAGTCAAGGAGAAAATTAGATAACCTATTCTACCGTAGTACAGTATTAAATAAACAAAGGCGATTAGATAGATTTCTGATCTAGGTACAGTGAGAAAACTAAAGAAGTGAGAAATGCAATCACAATCAATTCTTTCATTATTCATACCTACAGCAGAAAATCCAACAGATAGGCAAATTGCTTTTGGTTATAAACCAAACATGACTCTCCTGAAACAAAATAATATATTATTAAATTGGTAGCCTTTACTCTTTGGGTGGAAGTAGCAAAGAAGGAAAATGAATTTATTCTGAATTGAATTTGTCTATAAAATGATATTCACAGTATTAAAAGAATCAAGTTTTCATGTGGAAAACTATCTGATTAATGGAGCCATACTCAGCATACGGGAAGGTAATTATAGCTCAATCATCCCAGGACATAGCCGCAGTAATTCCTCAGCAAGATGTTAGGCACAACTACCTTCAGGTGCTTTATCAGTAACTTCAACTTTGTTATCAAGTCAATACAGAGATATTCACTGATACACAGTACATGGAACTGTTCAGATGGGGCAGCCTGCGCCCACTTGCAGGTTCTGGACAATATTTAGGATTAGGATGACAAATTTCCATCTAAGAATGAAGCAGTTCCAAGAGTGACCACCTCCAACTAAATAATTTACCATCAATACCTGATAGGGCAATTAACCAGAAAATCAACTGGATCAGCTTCTTATACACTGTCTTTGTCTAGCCTTGAGCAAAAGCTTGCAATTACTGGTTCTAGTGCTATTTACTTCTCCTAGGCAGTACAGTAGCATAGTGGTTAGTGAAATGCTTTACATTGTCAGCAATAGGTGTTCAATTTCTGCCGATATCTGTAAGGAGTTCGCGTGTTTTCCTCTAGATCATGTGTGCTTCCTCCAGGTGCTCCAGTTCTCCCCACCAACCACATTCCAAAGACAAGCAACACACACAAAATGCTGGTGGAACGCAGCAGGCCAGACAGCACCCTTCGCCAGGGTCTCGGCCCGAAACGTCGACAGTGCTTCTTCCTATAGATGCTGTCTGGCCTGCTGCATTCCACCAGCATTCTGTGTGCGTTGCTTCAATTTCCAGCATCTGCAGATTTCCTCGTGTTTACATTCCAAAGACATATGGGTCAGAATGTGGACATGCTATGCTGACGCCAGAAGCATGCTGACACATGCAGGCTGGTTCTGGTGCCCCAACACAATCCTCACACTATGTTGGTTGTTGATGCAAAAACAACACTTTCACTGTATATTTCAATATATATGTGACAAATAAAACCAATTTTTCTTTAAATCTTTAATTTGCACTTTTTTCTCCTCTCCTTTTCAACTTTTTTTGTAGCAATATCCCCCAACAATAATCCATCTTCCTCCACTTGCCCTTCCACATTTCAATGGAATCATCCCTCTGCGATATCCTGTAACTCAATTACCTTCTTCTTTCCCTATTTCAACTGTCAATGCAACTGCTGGAGGTGAAAATCTGCCCCTTCATTTCCAAAGGATTCTGAATATGCTCAGGAGAAAGAGCTGTTTACCTGTATTTCTTTCAATCGGCAATGTACTAGCCACACATACTCCATAGGATATGGGAGGAAACCAAAACACTAGAGGAGACTTAGACAGTCCCAAACAGAATGTGCAAACTCCCTAACACAAAACAAGAAATCAACACTGAACCAGTTGGCTGAAGCTGTGAAGCAACTGTGCAAATTCTACAAGAACGATTAGGTTGACCCATATTATTCTACTGCCATTACTAGGTGGAAACAGAATCTCTTTAAAATGTTAGTCATGACTGAGAAGTCCTAGTGTGATCAAATTAAACTAGGAGGGTTCCTGGCACAGATTAAACAGTCTACTCTTTTCAAATAATGGAGGGTTAAATTGGATGGAGGGAAATAAAGTAAAACACCAGTATATATAAAAATAAAAGAGCATTCCTTATCTGAAAGTTGACTGAATTAACACTCAAAACTGAAATTTTGTTTTTGAACATAGAACATGAAGAGGAACAGGCACTTTGAACCACGATGTCTGTCCCAACCATGATGTGAAATTCAACTAATCTCTTCCTGCTTATACATATCTATATCCCTCTATTCGCTATATGTCCACGGGCATATCTAAAATGCTCTTGAATGCAACTATCACATCTGTTTCCCTAGCACCATTGGCAGTACATTCCAGGCACTTGCCACTCTTTAAAAAAAATTTGTGCCCCAATCCCCTCTCATGTGAAAGCTATGCCCTCGAACATCTGACATATCTGTCTGGGTAAATGATTCTGGCTGCCTACCCCATCTATGTCTTTCATAATTTCATTAACTTTTATCCGGTCTTCGACATGCATGAGAAAACATTCCAAGTTTGTCCAACTTCTTCTTGCAGCCAGTATGTTATATTCCAGCCAGGATCCCGGCAAACCTCTTCTGAACCCTCTCCACATCCTTCCTGTAAAGGAGCACCAGAACTACATGGAATATTCGAAAAGCGAACCAATTAAAGTTTCATTCAACTGCAACTTGATTTCCTGATTCCTGTAGTCAATGTGCCTCATGATGAAGGTAAGCATGAAGGTATGCCTTCCTTACCACACTATCCACTTGTGTTGCTAGTTTTAGGGAGAAGTAGACTTGGATCCCAAGATTCCTTTGTATAATGAGTTATGAGTTCTGTCATTAACTGTATAATTTCCTTTACTTTGATCTTCAAGATGGCAGCACCTCACACTTGCCCACATGAAACTGCATCAGCCATTTTTCTGTCCATAACCGAAACTGATCTATATCCTGCTCTATCCTTTGACGACCCTCTTCAGTGTCAGCAACTCCAACAATTTTAGTATCATCTACAAACATATTGATCAATCCATGTACACTTTCATCCAAGTCACTGACATAAAGCACAAGCAACAGAGGTCCAGCACATCACTGGTCACAGACCTTCAGCCAGAATAATGGGAGACTTCATTCAGTGTGATCAGTAATAACATTTCCTCCTCACTGACTCTAACCACAGGCACATCAAGGATTCGTGTTTAGCCCGCTGCTTAGTCTCTCTACTGTGCGGCTCAGCACACCTCAAATGCCATCTATTAATTCACCATTGACATTACTGTAGTTGGTAGAATCTCTGATGCCAATGTGGAAGTATTCAGCAGTGAGACGGATCGGCTGGTTGAGTGGTCTTGCAACAACAACTTCACACTCTAACGTCAGCAAAATGAAGAAACTGATTGTGGACCTCAGGAGAACGTGGAAGGGTTAGTGGTGGAAAGCATGAGCAGCTTCAAGTTCCTAGGTGTCAATATTTCAGAGGAACGATCCTGGGCCCAACACATTGATGCAATCATGAAGAAGGTCTACTTTGTTAGGTATTTGGTATGTCACTTAAGACTTTTACAACTTTGTGTAGATGTATGGTGCACAGTATTCTGACTGATGCATCACATCCTGGTAAGGAACCTCCAAAGATTGGGGTCGCAAAAAGATGCAGAGAATTATAAACTCCAGCCACTTGCATCAGGTGCACAAACCTCCCCTCCATAGAGGACAGCTTCAAGAAGTGATGCCTCAAGGAGGTGGCATTCATTAAGGATCCTCACTATCAGGGAAACATAGGAGCCTTAAGATGGTTTCTCAATGATTCAGGAACAGCTTCTTCTCCTTCATCATTAGGTTTCCGAACAATCCATGAATACTACCTCATTTTATTCACTATTTATTTATTTTTGTAATTCATAGATCTTTATGCTTTTGCACTGTACTGCTTCTGCAAAACAAATAATCTCACCTCATACGGCAAGGAAGATAAATCTCATTCTGAAACTGCACTCATTATTACCCAAATACTGCTAGTTCTTAAACCTGACTGACTTTTCAAATGGAAAATATTACACTGGAAGGGAGGGTCATAATTTTAAAGTAATAACAATAGCACCATTTATGTTTTTGTTCATGTTGAGGTGAATAGTTAGAGCTAGGCCCATGGGTATATCAGGTCCCTGACCAAATTATATTTTGGTTCCCCAAGCTATGAAGCTGCCAGAAGGCGTTGATTACAATAGTTATGCATTATGTTTCAAAATCTAACAATCTAGTCTTCTTGTTATCCTAATTTACTTTGATATTTATTGATTGATTGATTGATTGAGCTGCCGCGTGGATTAGGCCATTCTGGCCTTAAGAGCCATGCTGACTAGCAATCCCCCAATTTAATCCCAGTTTAATCACAGAACAATCTACAATGCTCAATTAACCTACCAACTGGTCTTTGGACTGTGGGAGGAACCTATGTGGTTATGTGGAGAACAGTCAAACTCTGTACAGGGAGTGGCAGGAGTGCAATATGCATTAGTCTGTATATTATTTGTCATTTAATACACATTAACCAATACCTCAGCCTGCGTGCAATAACCTCAGCTTGGATTAATCCACTCTTTGTACTATCTTATACCAAGAAAGACTTTGAATTAAAGCAGAGGCTCTTGGAATTAAATACAAAAAAGAGGAATAAAATTACATTTTTCCAGTATCAGCTTTCCTGCATCCATATACCTCTCCGAATCCTCCCCGTCCAATTATTCGATGTACACTGAAGTCATTCATAGTTAGCTGCAAAGCAAATGAAATATTATTAAACTTATGTACTGAATAACACAAACACACTGCTTGCCCATTCGACTGGAGAGGTCTTAGTAACAATTTTCATGGAGAAAATCTTTATAAAATTTAATGCAAAATTATTTATTGTTCATAGGTTCTTATGTGAATGCTTTTATTATTTCAGAAAGGGAGTATAGAAGAAGTAATTTAAAACAGTTGCTGCAGGAGTTGGTATAAAAAGGGAATTATTAAAACAGGAACTGATACAGAGCAGAACTTAACTTCCTAAAAAGCAAAAAGATAATACTTCAAGAAGTGACGAGGTTCAGAAATTAGAACTACATATTGTTAAACAGAACTGCAAGTTCTTCACAAGAAGTGACGCAATACGTTTTAATGCACACATTTTATATCAACATAAGTGAACAAGCCCATTTAATGTAAAAGAGTACAAATGAATTGTTTATTGGAGCAAAGTGTCTTTGAACAATTTGCCATTGTTGCATATTTGCTGCAGCTGCCTTGGCAGGATCATCTTTTTCTAATCTACAAATACCTTGCGTATAATTCTCACCTTGTGCATGCATCACTAATTGCAAGTATCATTCCATGTAGCTGTGATTAGTGGCATCAAAATTATATAAAGCCAACAATTTGGCAGATCCGTTAACTCAATATAGGTGTGACCAGAATGTACACATATCATGTGACTTTGCCAATCCATACACACAATGACCTTCAGTCTATACTGTACCTTTATGCACAAACCTACCACAAAATTTGCACTTAATGTCAAGAAGACCAAGGCGCTTTATTAACATGCTTCAGGCCTTGCACCTGTCCCATCACAACCATTACTGAGCAATTCAACATTTCCTCAGCAGCTACCTCTTTGAATATGAATCAGAATCAGGTTCATTGTCATAAGTACATCAGTGTAATTCAGCATTTTTTGAGAGAGGGGGAGGAAACTGGTTCTGCTGATCATAGGAATAAATCTGCACCTATGTTGGACTTTAAAGTTCAAACTAAATTCATTATCAAAGTACATATATGTCACCACATACAATCCTGAGATTTATTTTCTTGCAGGCATTCCCAAATCCATAATAGAATAATATCCAAAATAGAATCAATGAAAGACCGCATAAGCTGGACGTTCAACCACTGTGCAACAAACCGTTCAAATACAAAACTAAAGAAATAAAAATAATAATAATAATAATAAACAAATACACAATAAATATCAAAAACATTAAAGAGGGAGAAGAGGGGAGCAGCAGTAATAAGGGACTCAATAGTCAGGGGAACAGACAAGAGATTCTGTAGATGTGAACGGGACACCCGAATGTTTTGTTGCCTCCCAGGTGCCAGGGTCAGGTACATCACAGATCACGTCCACAACATTTTGGAGGGAGGGAGAGCAGCCAGATGTCTTGGTACATATTGGTACCAATGACATAGGAAGGAAAAGCAAAGAGGTCCTGAAAGGAGAATTTGGAGAGCTAGGTAGAAAGCTGAGAAGCAGGACCTCCCAGGTAGTAATTTCTGGATTGCTGCCTGTGACACGAGCCAGTGAGGGTAGAAACAGGATGATTTGGCAAAATAATGCATAGCTGAGAAGTTGGTGCAGGGGGCAGGGCTTCAGGTTCTTGGATCATTGGGATCTCTACTTGGGGAGGTATGACCTGTTCAAAAGTGATGGGTTGCACTTGAACTCGAGGGAAACCAATATTCTTGTGGGCAGGATTGTTAGAGCTGTTGGGGAGGGGGATGGGAATGGGAGTAAAGGGACTCAGGATAGGACAGATGGTAAAAAGCAAAGATAGCATGCAGTCAGACTGTCAGGAAGGGCAGGCAGATGATAGGACAAAACTGCAGTACCAGTAGGTGCATTAGGGATGCAGAAGCACTCACAGTGTTATATCTCAATGCAAGGAGTGTAAGAATTAAGGCGGATGATCTTGATGCACTATTACAGATTGTCAGGTACGATACTGTGGTCGTCACTGAATCATGGCTGAAGGATGGTTGTAGTTGGGAGCTGAATGTCCAAGGTTACATGTTGTATCGGAGGGGTAGGAAGGTTGGCAGAAGGGGTGGTGTTGCTTTGCTGGTAAAGAATGGCATCAAATCAGAAGAAAGATGTGATATAGGATCAGAAGAAATTGAATCCTTGTGGGTTGAGTTAAGAACCTGCACGGGTAAAAGGACCCTGATAGCATTTATATACAGGTCTCCCAACAGTAGCTAGGATATGGACTACAGATTACAACAGGAAATAGAAAAGGTGTGTCAAAAGGCAATGTTATGATAATCATGGGAGATTTCAACAAGCAGGTTGATTGGGAATATCAGGTTGGAAATGGATCTCAAGAGAGTGAGTTTGTTGAACACATACGAGATGGCTTTTTAAAGCAGTTTCTCGTTGAGCCTATGAGGGCATCAGCTATACTGGATTGGGTGTTATGTAATGAACCGGATGTGATTAGGGAGCTTAAGGTAAAAGAACCCTTAGCAACCAGTGATCACAGCGTGATTGAGTTCAACTTGAAACCTGATAGGCAGAAAGTCTGATGTAGCAGTATTTCAGTGGAGTAAAGGAAATTACAGTGATGTGGGAAAGGAGTTGGCCAAAGCAATTTGAAGGAGATGCTAGCAGGAATGACAGCAGAGCAGCAATGGCGTGAGTTTCTAGGAAAAATAAAGAAGGAACAGGATAGTTGTATTCCAGAAACAAAGGAATACTGAAATGTGAAGATAGAACAACCTTGGCTGACAAGGGAAGCAAAAGAGAGAGCATACAACAAAGCAGAGATTAGTAGGAAGACAGAGGATTGGGAAACTTTTAAAACCCTACAGAGAGCAAAGAATCATTAGGAGAGAAAAGATGAAATTTGAAAGCAGACAACATTAAAGAGGATAATAATAGCTCTTTCAAGTATGAAAATAATAAAAGAGAGATCAGAGTGGATATAGGACCAATAGAAAATGAGGCTGGAGAAATAGTAACAGGGGACGAGGAGAAGGCAGATGAACTAAATGAGTATTTTTCATCGGTCTTCACCGTGGAAGACACTAGCAGTGTATCAGATGTTGAAGGCTTTGAGGGAAGAGAAGTGAGTGCAGTTACTATTACAAGGAAGAAGATGCTAAAAAAAGCTGAAAGACACAATGGTATCCAAAAGTCACCCAGACCAGATGAACTGCACCCTATGGTTCTGAAAGAGGTAGCAGTAGAGATTGTGGAGGCATTAGTAATAATCTTTCAAGAATCATTAGACTCTGGCATGGTGCCATAGGACTGGAAAATTGGAAATGTCACTGCAGTCTCTAAGAAAGGAGGAAGGCAGCAGAAAAGAAATTATAAACCAGTTAGAGTGACCTCAGTGGTTGGGAAGATGTTGGAGTCCATTGTTAAGGATGAGGTTATGATGTACTTGGTGACACAGGACAAGATATGACAAAGTCAGCATGGTTTCCTTAAGGGAAAATCTTGTCTGACAAATCTGCTGGAATTCTTTGAGGAGATTATACATAAGATAGCTAAAGAGGATGCAATGGATGTTCACTTTCAAAAGGCCTTTGACATGAGCCTGTTTACCAAGTTAAGAGCCCATGACATTACAGGAAAGTTACTGGCATGGTTAGAGCATTGGCAGGAGTGTTTGGTAGGAGGCAGCGAGTGGGAATTTCTGGTTGGCTACCAGTGACTAGTAGTGTTTTGCAGGGGTCAGTGTTGGGACTGCTTCTTTTAATGCCGTATGTCAATGATTTAGATGATGGCTTTGTTGCCAAGTTTGCAGATGATACAAAGGCTGGTGGAGGGGCAGATAATGTTGAGGAAACAGGTGGGCTACAGAAGGACTTAGACAGTTTAGGAGAATGGGCAAGAGAGTGGCAAATAGTCACGCACTTTGGTAGAAGAAATAAATGGAAGACTATTAATGTGTAGACTATTTTCTAAACGGAGAGAAATCCAAAAACCTGATTTGCAAAGGGACTTGGGAGTCCTTGTACAGAACACCCTAAAGGTTAACTTGTAGGTAAAGTCAGTGTTGAGGAAGGCAAATGCAATGTTCGCATTAATTTCAAGAAGTCTAGAATAGACATGCAGGGATGTGATGCTGAGGCTTTGCAAGTCACTGTTGAGACCTCACCTTGAGTATTGTGAACAGTTTTGGGCTCCTCATTGAAGAAAAGTTATGCTGGCATTGGAGAGGGTTCACAGGAGCTTCATGAGGATTATTCCAAGAATATAAGGGTTATTATACAAGGAACATTTGATAGCTCTGGGTCTGTACTTGCAGGAATTTAGAAGGATAAGGAGGGATCTCATTGAAACCTTTTGAATGTTGAAAGGCCTAGACAGAGTAGATGTGGAAAGGATGTTTCCCATGGCGGGGGAGTCTAGAACAAGAGGGCACAGCCTCAGGATGGGGCATCCATTTAAAACAGAGATGCAGAGAAATTTCTTTAGTCAGAGGGTGGTAAATTTGTGGAATTTATTACCACAGGCAGCTATGGAGGCCAGGTCATTGGGTGTACTGAAGGCAGAGCTTAAGAGATTCATGATTGGATACAGCATCAAAGGTTACAGGGAGAAGGCTGAGGAGGGAAGAAAAGGATCAGCCATGATTGAATGGTGGAGTAGACTTGATGGGCCAAATGGCCTAACTCTGCTCCTATGTCTTATGGAGATGAAGATTCCTTGAAAATGTGTCATTGGGTTCTGGGAACATTTCAGTGATGGGGCAAGTGAAGTTATCCCCTTTTGTTCAAGAGCCTGATGGTAATTACTGTTCCTGAACCTGGTGGTGTGAGCCTTGAAGTTCCTCTATATTCTTCCAGATGACAGCAGTGAGAAGAGAGCATGACCTGTGTTGTGGGGTCCCTGATGATGGATGCTGCTTTCCTGCAACAATGCTCCGTGTAGATGTGCTCAATGGTGAGAACAGTTTTACCTGTGATGGACTGAACAGTATCCACTTTTCATAGGATTTTCCATTCAAGAGCATTAGTGTTTCCATACTAGGCTGTGATGTAGCCATTCAATGTGATATCCACTACACATCTATAGAAGTTTGTTGAAGTTTTAGATATCATGCCAAATCTTCGTAAACTTCTAAGGAAGTAGAAGGGCTGTTGTACTTTCTTCGTAATTGCATCTACATGCTGGGCCCAGGACGGGTCCTCTGAAATGATAACACCGAGGAATTTAAAATTGCTGACCCTCTCCACCATTGAGCCTCTGTTGAGGACTGACTGATGGATCTCTGGTTTCCTCCTCCTAAAGCTAATAATCAGCTGCTTGGTCTTGCTGTCATTGAGTAAAAGGATGTTGTTGTGGCACCATTCAGTCAGATTTTCAGTCTTCCTCCCTATATACTGTTTTGCCACCAATTTACTAATATTATGGAAGCTCATAACATGCATACAGTGAAAAATTACTTTTGCATCAAATCAAATCAGTGAGGATTGTGCTGAGCAGCCTATTAAGAGTTGCTACACTTCCTGTCATCCGGTATGCCCACATCTCACTCACCCGAACCGTAAAGCTTTGGAACGTGGGAGGAAACTGGAGCTCCAGAAGAAAAGTCACATGGTCACTCGGAGAACCTACAAAGTCCTCACAGGCACCGGCAGGAACTGCACCACGATCAATGATTGCTGGTGCTGTAATGTATTAACGACCACACTACTATGCCACCCTGACATCCCTCAAATCATGTCTTTGAACCTTTGCAAAAACTTTTTGCAGAAAGAACAACTGTTCAGTCAAAGAATGCAGTGCCAGGTTCCTGCTAAGTAAGAACAGGGATATGCTGGGAGGGGTGGGGGGAAAACAGTAACTGGAGCAAAAGGAAAGGTAATAATCAGGCAATGGATCATCCAGAAGAGGATATTGCAGAGAATTCCACTGTTACTATTGAAGTCTAGGTCCACAGTCATAACATGCTTACGTATGAATACCAGCAGTATGAACAATAATAGATCATGTAGCAATCAATTGTCTTACTTCTCCATTAAAAATCACAAACAATCCAAATGCAATTAGCTAGTTATTCATCTCTTCAGTAGGGTCCTCCTGCTATGGGTGTGGTAAAAGAACTGGAGTTATTAGATCACTGAAAAAGCCTCCAAATACACTGGTCTTCTCACCGTAATCACTGTGAAAGTAGATTATGTTTCAGTGTCTTGTGTTTGGTTAAGAGGATCATGAGGGAGATGTAACAGGATCACTGAATTTTATTTAACAAAAAGGGTGTACAATTATACAGAAATTATCATAAATTGGTTTTTCATTAGACCAATTTGTCTACATTTGTGGTTTAAACAGCATCTTTGGGCTAAATTGCAATATACATCCAGAATTCTTATAAGGATTGTGAAGATACTTTCTATATAACCATATAACAATTACAGCACGGAAACAGGCCATCTCGGCCCTTCTAGTCCGTGCCAAACGCTTACTCAAACCTAATCCCACTGACCCGCACTCAGTCCATAACCCTCCATTCCTTTCTTGTCCATATACCTATCCAATTTTGCTTTAAATGACAATACCGAACCTGCCTCTACCACTTCTACTGGAAGCTCATTCCACATAGCTACCACTCTCTGAGTAAAGAAATTCCCCCTCATGTTACCCTTAAACTTTTGCCCCTTAACTCTCGACTCATTTCCAACCTTGAAATGGCACAACACTTGACATGTTGTGCAGGAAAAAAAGACCAAGTGTACGATGATAGCAAAAGTCAGCAAAAGGAAGGATTAAATTCTGAACAACACACACAAAATACTGGAGGAACTCAGCAGGCCAGCCAGCATCTGCGGAAAAGAATACAGTTGAAGTTTCGGGCTGAAACCCTTTAACTGGACTGGAGAAAAACAGATGAGAAGATAGAGTTAGAAGGTGTGGGGGGAGAAAGAAATACAAGGTAGTAGGTGATAGGCGATACCAGGTGGGAGAGGGGCGAAGTAAAGAGGTGGGAATTTGATTGGTGAAAGAAACAAAGGGCTGGAGAAGGGGGAATCTGATTGGAGAGGACAGAAGACCATGGAAGAAAAGGGGGAGGAACATGAGAGGGAGGTGATAGGCAGGCAAGGAGATAAGGAGAGAGAAGTAAATGGGAATGGTGGGGCAGGTATTACCAGAAGTTCAAGAGATCAATATTCATGCCATCAGGTTGGAGGCTACCCAGATGGAATATAAGATGTTGCCTGAGTGTGGCCTCACTGTGCCAGTAGAGGAGGTCATGGAATGACACTGAGGAGGTCATGGAATGAATGGCCACTGGGAGAACCCATTTTTTCTGAGGACAGAGCACAGGTGCTCAGCGAAACAGTCTCCCAATCTACATCGGGTGTCACCGATATACAGGAGGCCACACCAGGAGCACCGGATACAATAGATGATCCCAACAAACTCACAGGTGAAGTACGTAGTGAGGGAGGAGGTGTAGGGGCAGGTGTAGCATTTGTTCTGTTTGCAAGGATAAATGCCTAGAGGGAGATCAGTTGGGAAGGACAAATGGACAAGAGAGTTGTGTAGGGAGTGATCCTTGCGGAAAGCTTGGTGGTGGCATCCCAGTGGAGATGGTGGAAGTTACAGAGAATTATGTGCTGGACATGGAGGCTGGTGGGTTGGCTAAATTCTGGATGTGTCTTCTGAAAGATGTGGATTCTACATTAGAATCTATAAGCAGGGATTCCCAATCTGGGGTCCAAGGACCCCTCGGTTAATGGTAGAGGTCTATTGCATAAATAAAGGTTGGGAATACCGGTTCTGCATTATCTTTCAAGCAGGATTTGTAACGTCATACATTGTCTTCAATGAGTTGTACTGCTAAACAGACTGCATGGAACTGGCCCTACCTAGTAGACTTTATAATTCTCACTCATCAGCTGTCCAATGACTAGAGTGCCTCTCCTTCTTGGTGCATATTTATATTAGTAAGTAGAACTGGCTTTAAATTATAATGAAATAAGGTAACCAAATGAATCCTTTTCAGTAACCTCAGTAATATCAGCCCCGAGTTAAACTGACAATTCCTGTTGATAATTACAGAGCCCATTAATCCGAACACTGAGAGAAGAAAATAAACTGTACCCTATTGTGCCACCTTGGTGAAACAAGAATCACAGGCAGCAAAAAAGATAGACCACCAGTTCCAGGTTTAAAATGAAAGCTGAACAGTTTTAGGACGCGTGCCCACTTTAAGGCCACAGCAATCTTTACAAAAAGAGCAGCAGATGGTTGAAAATACTTAAAACTGGTTACAAACAATAAACCTTGGAATTCAAGATAGTATATTTTTTTAAATCAGCACAGATGGCTTCCCAATAAGTAAGATGAAACAAATAACTTCCATCTTTACAGCACCATATTCCATTACATCACTACTTTGGTGTGTGATCACTTTTGCAAAAAAAGGGAAACACCCTTATCATGCTTTGCACTAACCACTGGTCATGATTTCTTGTTTTTCATGTGGAGGCCTTCAGTGTGCGAATGATTAAGTTGATGGAGCTTCAGATAATACAAAACTAGTACTTTATATATATTACCAGACAGTAAAATAACACTACAAGTTGTGAGCACTGGTGTGGAAGACAACTCATACTGTAAATACCTTCATAGTAACTAACGTACTTACATGGATATTTAATTCTACGTTCTTCCATTGGCAGAAACGAGTGAATCTGTCACTGAAAAAGAAATCAAAAATGAGAAATCTGTGGATCAAAAAAAGCAAGCCTCAGATACTGAGACAATAAATTCATGAAGAAAAGGTAGACTTGGAAGTCAAGGATAATCTAGCAAGATTCGTTCTAAATTTCCAGATTTATTTATTCTTCTTGAAGTTATTGCTTTACATCTTAAATCCTTCCACTATGGATGTGCTAGGTAATTCATTTTCCAGATTTGTACGCCGAACTTATGATACAGTGTGTCATGGTTGTTTTCCTGCTTCTGTTGCAGTGCAAGTGGTTGCCATGATTACAGTAACTTAAGAGCACTGCAATGTGCTACATTAGACCAATAATCTGTCAAACAACAGATGACTGGGCTAGCTGAGATATTAATGTGGAGGAGTGGCACTGAGCCAATGGCAAACGAACTTGCTATCCTCTGTTATGAAGATGACATTCATTCTCTCATCCCAGACATCCACCAGTGCCCTGGCTATTTCCATCGACTTAGAATGCTGGGGTCACCATGCTGTCACTTATACATCCTAAGCCAAACGAAGAGCAGCTTAAGATCATCCTCCAGGATCACGCTCAACTGTCCTTCACCAGCCTGGCTGAAGTCACTGAGCAGATCCAATGGGCAGACAAATGGAAGACAGATACTATGGACATGCACCAAGGGGTTAACTAGCATACGTATTACATTTTACATGGTGTGAACTATAAGATTAGCTTTGTTTATATTATGTCATAAAGCTATAGAGTTGTATAGCAAAGAAAGGCCCCTTGACCCAACTCAGCCACGCTGACTGAGAAGTCTATCCACATTAATTCGGCCCTAATCCCTCCATTCTTTTTCTATCCATGTATCTGCCCCAAATCTGTTCAAAGAACAGTCTCAGCCTCATTTGTTTATTCATTCCATAGATGCTGCCAGACCTGCTGAGTTCCTCTAGCATCTTGTGTCTGTTGCTTTGGATTTCCAGCATCTACAGAATCTCATTTTTATGATTTGCTGCTCCAAATGCTATTTAAACACTACGATTGTATCTGCCTCTCCCACCGCCTCTGACGGCTTGTTCTATATATTCAGCGCACTGTGTAAAAAACTTTCTCTTCAGATCTCCTTTAAATATTTCCCCTCTCACCTTCGAACTACACTCTCTATCCTTGGAAAAAGATTATGACTCTCTACACTCTCTATGCTCCTCATAATTATATGAACCTGTGTAAGGTCATCCTTCAGCCTCCTGGTGCTCCAGTGAGGTCAGTCCCAGCCTATCCAATCTGTCCTTATAACTAAAGCCCTCCATTCCAGGCAACATTCTGGTGAATCTCTTCTGTGGTCTCTCAGGTACAACCACATCTATGGCATAGTGACTGGAGTGGCAAGCAATATTCCAAGTGCAACATACACAAGATGCTGGAGGAACTCAGCAGGTCAGGTAGCATCTATTAAAATGAATAGATAATCGATGCTTCGGGCCAAGACCCTTATTCAGGACTGAGAAGGAAGGGGAAAGGTACCAGAATAAAAAGGTTGAAGGGGAGGGGAAAGAGGCTGGCTGGAAGGTGATAGGCAAAGGCAGAAGTGAAGGAAAGAACATGGACTGGAGAAGAAGGAATCTGATTGGAGAGGAGAAAGGGAAGGGGGGGGGACACAGCTGGAAGTAATAGGCAGATGAGAAGAAGTAAAAGGTTAGAGGAAGGGGGCGTGGGGGGGGGGGGTGGAAATTTACCGGATAGAGAAATCAATATTCATGCCATCAGGTCAGAAGCCTTCAGATGGAATACAAGGTATTGTTTCTCCACCCTGAGGTTGGCTTTGTCGTGGCATGATTCCAATTGCAATCTAATCAATGCCCTGTAGAGTTACAACAAGATGTCCCAACTCTGATTCTCAGTACCCACGTCCATGAAATGAAGCAAGCTAAAAGCCTTCTTCAACACCATAATCATTTGTGTTGCAATTTTTAGGGAGCCCTGAAATTATATGCCAGGGTGATTCCACACATCAATGTTTCTGTGGTCCTTGCCAATTACCGTGCGTGTCTAGCCAGTTTTAGAGGACCTCCCATTTGACTGGATCATATCCCTTCTGCCACCCAACCTTTCAGCTGTTCCTTGTCGCTCTGTATCCTTAGGCATCCACCACACTATCACTATCTACAACTTCATCAATCTTCTTATCATCATCAAATGTACTTACCACACCACAAATATTCTCATGCAAGTCGGTCACAAATATAATAAAGTGTAAGTGCCAGTACTTGCAGTATACTATTGGTTACAGACTTCCAGTCAGAAAATCAGCCCTCCTATCACTAAACCAATTTTGAATCCATTCTGTCAAAATACCTCGAACCCCAAACGTCTCACTGAAGTCAATGTGTATAATGTCTACCTCCTTGCCTTCACAGCTTCATAGTCACCTCCTCAAAAACCCTCCTTGACACTGTTTTTCACGTATATTGCGCTGTGCAATATGATGAAGAACTGTTATTGTCAAAGTTTTCACTAACATTGAGGTCAAACAGGTGCAGTGCAAAGTTAGTGACCTTCCTTTTTCTTCTTCACACCCTTCTCCTGCTCCAGATCTTCAGCTGCTCTTCATTTTGCTTTGGTAGGGAGTATCCCATCATGATAGCAAGATTATACAACAAGCATTAGATCTTCAAAAGTGTTGAAAAGTTCAGACAATGTTTCAAACATTTAATTTCATACCTTCTGTGTGGCAGTTTGGCCCTTGGCATGAAATCAGTGTCATCTGGAATCCCACACACGAGTTCAAAGTTTGAAAATACCATTCTCTTTTTCAGTTCATTCGCCTCTGACACGTCTGTTACCAGGATAAGGCTTTCCTTTCCAGAACATCAGAGGTATCCTCCTTCTACAAAGGACAGGGTTTCCTTTCCTCTATCATTAATACTGCCCTCAACCATATCGCCTCCATTTTCTGAACATCTGCCCTCACCCCAACTTCACTACCTCCAGGCACATCTTTACCTCCCTCACACTCTCCACTTTTGGCAAGGATCACTCCCTTCATGATTCCCATGACCATTCGTACCTCTTCACTAATCTCCCCTCGGCACCTACACATTAATCTCCTCCCTCACTTCCATTCAGGGCCCCAAACAAATCTTCCAAGTGAGGCAACACTTCAACTGCATGTCAGTCAGAGTCATTTACTGTATACAGTGCTCCCAATACATGTATCTTTACATTCATGAGACCTAACGTAAATTGGTGGGATCACTTTGTTGAGTACCATTGCTCCATCCGCAACAAGCAGGATTTCCTGGTGCCCAACCATTTTAATTCCAATCACCATTCCCTTTCTGACATTCTCCTCTACTGCCACAATGATAATACTCTCAGGTTGGATGAGCAACACTTCATATTCTGCCTGGGTAGCCTCCAATCTGATGACATGAACATCAATTTCTTTAATTTTCGCTTGTTCTTCTCCTCACCTACCTATCAACTCCACATGGTGTCTGCCCCCTTCCTTCCTTTTCTCCTCTCATCAGATTGTTCCTTCTTCAGTCCTTTACCTTTTCCACCTATTAGTCCCTGTTCCCCTCCCCCACTTTTTTATTCTGGCTTCTTCTCTTTTCCTTTCCAGTCCTGATGAAGGGTCTCAGCCCAAAACATTGACCATTTATTCCTTTCCATAGATGCTACCTGACCTGCTGAGTTCCTCCAGCATTTTGCAAGTGTTATGAAAACACTTGTCTAGGACTACTCATGGAAGTCAACGTACAACTAGAGAAACCCTCAGAGCAGCCCAGATCTAATAGCACATCTGAATTGCTCCATTAGAAGAGACCAAGGAACTATCCCGATTTGAGATGCAGCAGCAAAGGAACAAGGTATCAGGAAGGTGAATGCCATTGAATACTAAAATTTGATTACCTCCTAGAACTTCATCAGTTCAGCAAGAAAAATTCCATACATATATTGCTTCATGCATTGCACCTCCATTAACACCTCAATTACAATTCTCATGTACTGCTCCAACTTTCATTCACACTGATATACTTACTACCAATCCTATACCTCAGCTATTCAGTCATGGCAAGCATATCACCTTATTGCAAGATTACATGATACTTCTCTGTCTCTTTCACAGAAGCAAATGGTGAACAGCCTGCAAATATAGCTACAGAGTAAATTATTGTCTGATGATACCCTGAGACAGTAGAATATAGAGAGAATGCTGGTAATCATGAGGTGGATGGCAATTCCAAGATGGTGGCGCGATGCAGCTTGCAGCGGCCACTCCAGAGCTTATTATCTGTTATTTGTGAAGCGGGGTGCCGTACGCAATCATAATCGGTTGAAAACGGACGTGGGAGCACGGAGGAACATCTGGAAATCTCCAGGAAGACCTTCTTCATTGCTGCTGCTGCTGTGAGGTCCAGGTCTCTGCTGGGAAGAACAGGCCCCCAGTCCTCGGGGTCGCGTTGCCGATGGCCGTTGGCGGGGGCGTCTTAATACGCTCGGCAGAGGATGGTGCTCGGAGAAGCTGTGCTGGAGGGGATGATCGGAGGCTCGGAGGTTCGACGGACTCAGAGTCCGCTGCGGTCAGGTCGCTTTCACTGTGTACCGCGTCTGCGAGGTTGGATTCGACGGAGCTTTGATCCGCTGTGGTCAGGTTGCTTTCACTGTGTACTGCGTCTGCGAGGCTGAGTCGGGCGGCGCCGTGGAAGTCCATAGCGGGGGTATTCCCTTCTGCTGCCGGCGTGGGATGATGAGTCAAAGCGGGACCCTGGGGACTTGTGGAATCTGTGTGGTGGTTTCTTTTGAACTTATAGTCTTTTATCATCTTTGGACTATTTTTACTGTGCCCATGGTCTGTTTTTTATCAATTATGCTATTGTTTGCACTGTTGTAACTATGTGGTTTTGTGAAGGTCTTGTAGCTTTAGTTTTTGGTCTTGTTTTGTCTGATGGGATTGGAGCTCCTTTCCAGGGAACGCGCTAAGATGGTAGCGTGATATTAATATGCAGCAGCCTCTCCGGACTCTGGATTGGGGATTGCCAAACGTTATGTGGATTTTCTGGTGTAGTCTGTTTTGTCATATGCTTTTGTGATATCATTCTGGAGGAACGTTGTCTCATTTTTTAACTGCATTGCATTTGTGGTTTTTAAATGACAATAAACTGAATCTGAATCAAAGCCCATGACTATTGAAAGATTGAGGTCACTAAAATTATGCTATGTGTATACAATGATCCTTAACATCAACACTCTTGGAACATACCCTTCTAACTTGCAGATCTGGAAAGTTTTATTGATACTCCATTCCCTATGTGCTCCATTTCCCACCATGACCATACCTTTGTATTTCTTATTTCAGATATTCAAGAATAATTCAAGTATAGATCCCATATAATGAATCACAAGAAACTGAAGAGAACACCTGTGAATTAACTCAGTTTTACGTTCCTCCTGCGCATAGATGTACCTGTGCATATTACACAAGAGGTACTGAAGGTGCTGGGAATCTAGCGCAATGCACATAACGTGCCGGAGGAGCTCAGCTGGTCAGTTTCAGCCTGAGACCCATCACCAGATGATGCCTGACCTGTTGAGCTCCTCTAGCACATTGTGTGTATTGCTCTAGATTTACTTAAAACCTTGGGCAGTTGCATAACATATACTCTATTCTCAGCAGTGTTTGCATAGGATGAAATACTTCATAAACATCATTCTTACAAATAATTTTATCAAGAAAGGCATTCACAGAATGAGAACCACTTTTGTCAACAACATTTGCCCAGCACACTTTGTAGTATTCCTATTGTATGTACATTTCTAGAAACATTATTTGTGTATTACATAGCTCTATGAACAACAGCTGCAACACATATACCTTCCTTAAACATTCGAAGTTTATACCTTCCACACACAGTGAACTTTGTACATACCTCTCTATAAATTTCTGAAAAATTTTTCCCCGTAGACTGTCACAGATCTCTTCAATGTATGGCTGTTAGAAAGAAATGACAATTGAGCAATAATTAACAGATTGCCAATGTTGGAATTTTCACAAGATTTGAGGTTGTTGATTAGTGCAAGCTTCAGAATACTGTACTCTCACACGTCCAAAAAAAGTTTGTTGATTCACATTATCTCTATTTTAACTTAATAACTCTAGCTGGAGCATTCTCCAGCATTTTAAAGCAAAAGCTGACATATAAAACATAGTAAAGCTCAGAGGGGGATATGACTTTGAACTGGAAATTTCGCCAGCCATTTCAATGTGAAGGCTGTGGGATGCAGATGCGTGGGTGAGGAGGAAGGAAAGTGCTGCCTGAGGCCCAATAATAGTGTTTATTGTGGAGACTCAGAAATTCAGAATCAATCTGTTGTTATTTAGGCAGGGTCATAGGAGCCAAAGGACAAGAGTGGATGATATAGCCCTACAAGACTGTTCCATCATACTATTAATTTGTGAAAGATGCATACACTAAAATCCATTTAGTCTTATTTGCATCATATCCCTTAACACCTTTGTACACACACCAAAAATAATCCTTTCATCTCAATCTTGAAAATTTCAGTTGACACAGTAACCACTAGCTTTGGAGGAAAAGAGTTCTAGATTATCATGCCTGTTTGTGCGGAAATAAAACACCCTGCGACTAATTTCTTAAATAGCTCCAAGTTTTAAATTATGCCTTCTTGTTCTGATTTTTTAACAATATGATCTCAGCAGATTCCTTTACTTCCAAACACTTTAATTCAGGACCATTCCAAACTCAATTTACTCTAACACAATGCTATACCTTCTTCAACACTAATTCATCACCTGACTCGTGGAGTTCATTGTGACACGAAGGACTCAGGCTAAATGATTTACTTGCCAGAATAATTCTGCACCAGTTCCCAAGGTGGATTTTAGTGGAATGGAATGAACTTCACAGCCTGCAGTAAGAGTCTGATAAATGTTCGGACTTTTACACAGAGAATTAATTTTAAAATGATCCATTATTTTCCATAAAATCGCTAAAAACTTGTCAATTTATTTTTTAATAATTGAAGTGTTTGGAAATTGTTAGAACACACACTTAGTGGCAACTTTATTAAGTATGCCACTGAATGTATGGTTGTGATCTTTTGCTGCTGTAGCCCATCCAATTCAAGGTTTGAAGTGCTGTGCATTCAGAGATATTCTTCTGCATGCCACTGTTGTAACACGTAGTTATCTGAATTATAGTCAGCTTCCTGTAAGCTTGAACAAAGTCTGGCCATTCTCTTCTGACCTCTCTCATTAACAAGGCATTTTTGCCCACATAACTGTTGCTCACTGGATGTGTTGTGATTTTTCCACACCCTTCTCTATAAAATCTAGAGTCTATTGTGGGTGACAATCCCAGGAGATCAGCAGTGTCTGAGATACTCAAACCACCCCATCTGCTCCAACTATCATTCCATAGTCAGTCACTTAGATCACATTTCTTCCCCATTCTGATATTTGAAAAGGAACAACTGAATCGCTTGACCATGTCTGCATGCTTATATGTATTGATCTTCATTTCTAGAAGGATTGAATTCAAGAGCAGGGAGGTCATGCTGCAAATATACAGGGTACTGGTGAGGCTGCACCTGGAGTACTGTGTATAGTTCTGGTCTCCATACTTGAGGAAGGAAATACTGGCTTTGGAGGCAATGCAGAGGAGGTTCACCAGGTTGATTCCAGGGATGAGGAGGTTAACCTACAAGGACAGATGATTCGCCTGGGACAATACTCACTGGAGTTCAGAAGAATGAGAGGGGATCTTATAGAAACATACTAAATTTTGAAAGGGATAGATAAGATAGAAGTAAGAAAGTTGTTTTCATTGGTAGGTGAGACTAGATCTAGGGGACATTGCCTCAAGATTCAGGGAGAAGAGTTAGGACAGAGATGAGGAGAAACTGTTTTTCCCAGAGAGTGGTGAATCTGTGGAATTCTCTGCCCAGGGAAGCAGTTGAGGCTTCTTCACTAAATATATTTAATAAAACAGTTAGATTGGTTTTTATATAGTAAGGGAATTAACGGTTATGGGGAAAAGGCAGGTAGATGGAGCTGAGTTTACAGACAGATCAGCCATGATCTTATTGAATGATGGGGCAGGCTTGATGGGCCAGATGGCCCACTCCTGCTGCTATTTCTTATGAGTTGCTGCCACATTAACGAGCAGCTGTATAGGTTTGCCTAATAAAGTAACCAATGAGTGTATTTACAACGGTTCAGATTACTTTGTCTCATTTTGGATGACTTGGAAATTGAATATTTTAAATCATTTAGGAGCTTGAAAGCTCTATCTAAGTCTATGAATTAACAGATGCCCATTTTTTTCTCAAGTTATAGACAAAGAATATTTTGTTTGCATCATGTGATGCACCTCAGAATGTGGAAGATGCTCAAAGTGCAGAAAGCTTCACCAGGAGAATGCTGTCAATAGTTTCCACATATTTTCTGAGAAGATTGCTAAAGCTAAGTTTCAATAATTTTGCCAAGATCAAGAGAGCTTGTTACTAATTGTAAAACTCAATCTTATTACATCCAAATGCAGTGGATCCATTTTAAAGCAAATCTGAAACAAAAGAGAAACACCTCCTTAATAAAACCTGTTTTATACAGGATCTAGTTGAATATTGCGTTACTCAGGCATTAGAGGCACAGTCCAGAAAGGATCTTAATAAAAATGTGTGGATCAATGCCCATCGACTGCCGTGATTCCTCTAAATTGTGTGTACTGGCTATGTGTGTCGAGTTGGCCTCACCCCATAAGGGTAGGTGCTGCTATGTGATGTTAAATATTACATTATGAGTCCCAATGTTAGGATGGTGTAAAATAATCCATCAGAAGTGGTTACAGTCATTAGATGGAAGACAAAAGAGATGACAGACTTATTTGTTTTCATTTTTTGTCCTGGACTACTGAATCCACATTTTAAAAAAGAGGCTAGCATGTAGCATAAGATGCCTTTTTAAGTAAATTTGCTATTGCTAACTTAGACACACCTGGAAGAGACTGGGTGGCAACTGCTTCTTAGCCAAATGGGTTTGCACATGATCCACTGCTCGTTTGGAGAAAGGCTGCAATAGAACAAGTAGTGGGTTTACTTTAACACCTTCTCTCATTTTAATGTATCAAAAACATTTCTATAAATAAATATTTTGAAATTCATGAGTCTAGCAAGAATGCTAACTCTACATCCAGCTTTTAGCAATTTATTGACCATCTACTTCCATTAACATGGATAAATTTTTAACTTCTCAAGACTCTCAATTCTGGTAATATTAGATGAATTAACACATCACTTTGGCATCAACTTTTTTCTCCATCATAAGCGCATTCTAACAAATTTAAACAGTATTTCAAATATAGTCTAACAAATTTCATCCTTTGATAAAACAACAGATCCTTGTTTTTGGAAATGTGACTGACTATTGATCTAGAACAGGGGTGTCAAACACATTTTAGGTCACGGGCCGAATTGAGCAAAATGCAGCTTCATGCGGGCCAGATCAGTCGGACGCGTGCGAACACAGCTTTCGTTGCCTCCGTTTTTTCAGCCTGCTCTCATGTGTCTCAGTCTCTGCTATAACTACAAAGTGTTTCACTTTACAAATTCCGTTTCTTATGAAGAAGACTGCCGAATAAACACTAAAAACCCTGAAAACCTGGTACCTGAATAAACTCAGCATTAGCCATATCATACGCCATAGGCGCTTCGATTACTGGGGCCAGCTTTAATAGTAGTTAGATATTATCTCGCGGGCCAAAGATAATTCCACCGCGGGCCGGATTTGGCCTGCGGGCCTTGAGTTTGACATATATGATCTAGAATGTTGGAACAATTAAGGTCTGGAATGGTGAAATTGATCATACTTTCATAGCAAAGCTAAAATTCCCCAGATGTGGATCTTGGTGTTTGTGGTTTTCTGCTGCTGTAGCCTATCCACTTCAAGGTTCAACACGTCGTGTGTTCAAAAATGCTCTTCTGCACACCAATGTGAGAACGCATGGTTATTTGAGTTATTGTCCCCTTCCTGGCAGCTTGAACCAGCCTGGCATTTTCCTCTGACTTCTATCATTCGCAAGGGGCTTTCACCACAAAACTGCTGCTCACTGCATCTATTATTTTTGTTTTTTTCTGTAAACTCTAGAGTCTGTTGTGTGTGAAAATCCCAGGAGATTAGCAGTTTCTGAAAAAACTCAAACCATCCCATTTGGCACCAACAATTATTCCACAGTCAAAGTCACTTAGATCACATTTCTTCCCCACTCTGATGTTTGGTCTGAACAACAACTAAACCTTTTGTCTGCTTGCTTGCACACACTGAGTTGCTGCCATATGATTGCTTGACTAGATATTTGCATTAACGAATATGTGCACAGATGTACCTAATATAGTGACACTGTATGTAATGCATACAATTCAAATCTCCTTGCAGTTGTAAAATGAAGTTTACAAAACAATTATTTCAATATAGAAGTAAACTTACATGTGAACAGGACAACAATTCTTTCATTATATATTTATCATAGATTTGTCGACTTCTACATAAACGATCTTCTTCAGAGTCCAACTTTTCATAGTCCTTTATCTGCAATGAAAAAGTATTACTATTTATTATAGTTGTCTTATAAACTGAACACTATTTGACGATACAATATGGAAACCAATGTCTTACATACATCCTAATTGTTGCTAGAAGTGAATATTTTCTCAAGAATATTACCTTTACAAAGTTATTCATGACCCAAGATGACTGTGATTTCAGTTACCTTCGCAAACACGAGGAAACCTGCAAGATGCTAGAAATTCAAGCAACACGCACAAAAAGCTGGTGGAATGCAGCAGGCCAGCCAGCATCTAAAGGAAGAAGTCCAGTTGACGTTTCGGGCCGAGACCCTTCGAGATGTTTCATCCTGAAGGGTCTCAGCCCGAAACATCGACTGGACTTCTTCCTATAGATGCTGCCTGGCCTGCTGCATTCCACCAGCTTTTTGTGTGTGTTGTTTCAGTTAACTTTCTGATTTTGTTAGTTAATTGGATTATCTGCTCAAGCACTTTTTAATTGGTTCTTTCAGCATCTTCAACTTCTTTAAAAGATGGGTAAAGGATTCCTTGGGCAATTTAAAGAAATATAACCCAACCTTTTTAGGCTATAATGATATTTGTAGTAACACTGGCTATAGTTGTATTTAATGGAGTGGAAGTTGGATCCAATTTATTGGAAAGGATGGACAATTAAGGAAAATAAAGAGTGGATTGTGGAAGAGCAAAACTCAAATTTGGAAAGGTAATCAGCACAATCAAGTACTTAAAAGCATTTTTCATGCAGCCCAATCACAATTTATAGGAAGCATAATAATATGTTTTTTCTCACTTCTAGCCTGGACAATGCTTATAGTACATTCATATCTTTGTTAACTGGGCAATAATGTGGCAGGTTGAGTTATCTTTATGTGTTACAAATTGTTTTACTTATGTCTCATTTATTTCAACTAAGCACAAGCAAGTGCTAAATCAAAAGACACATAAATTAAAAACTTTCAGTCTTGACTGTAGATGGGTCATTTGCACTGGCATATTACAATTCAAACAGTGATGGGGTATTCAGTGTTTACAGTGTAGCTCATTGCCAGCTAGTACTGCAATATTAGTTAATATACTACTCACAAATCAAAGAGTTGCCTGATCTGCCACCAACGTAACCAAATATTTTCTCAATCCTGTTGCATGACATGACATAGGGTGGGTGCCTTGTGTCTGTGCTGATACCGTATATATCACATATTTGTCAGTTCTGGGCAGTCATATGCCTAATCTAAAGTTGAGAAGTACATTAAGCAGTTGTGAACCAGTGGTCTGGCATGTGAAGTCCTGTGAAACCATGAATTTACAACACAACAAATTTACAATGAACGCAAGTATGGATATGCATTACATAATGAACGGCTGCCAACACAGGGATCAGGTTAAAAAGCTTCTATTTGCCCCCATACTTTGTTAGAATTTAACAATTCCTCCTCTGCTGGACCTATTGAGTTCCTCCACCAGTTTGTTTTTGCTCTAGATTTAGCATCTGTGGTCTCTCGTGTCTCTTGTCATGTACTTTGGACAAGTGCAAACATACAAATCATTTAAAATACTACGAACACTATATGATTTCCTGGGAATGAGGTAGGGTCCAGATGAAGGAAGTGGTTAACTTGGCACATTCATAATACTGAACTGCAAACCATTATGGGCATTCCTACTTTAGCTGTAACTGTGGTGTATGCAGGGTCACATGCAGGATGTGTTGTACTACGGAATGCCTGCATTTGTCCACTGTTGTTCAGATTTTCAAAGTACATTTATTATCAAAGAATGTATATAAAACCTTGTGATTTGTTTGCTTACCAGCAGCCACAAAGCAAAAAACCCAAAAGAACCCCAGACATCCCACCCCACAAAAACTCTTTTCAGGGAGATAGCACCACCCCCCCCCCCTCCCCGCGGTCAACCTCCAAGTGTGCATGTAATACTTTGTTTGGTGGTTTTGTCTAATCTGTAAACCAATTTGGGTATATGCAGAAAATGTGACATTAAAATATATACTTGTATTATATTACTTATATTATCATGCAGTCTTTATTTATTCTATTACAACTTTAAGCAATCTAGAGGGAGTTTGGCCTCATCACGTAGTACATCAACAGAGTAGCTCCTTAGCAGCTAGCCAGCTAGGTTAAATTATGTTAGCTATGCTAATGAACAAATGACACCTGTTAAACTCACCTCCCACCATGGGCAACTGTTGCAAACAGTGCAGCAAGCAACACTGTCATTATTTTTGAGGTGGACTGTAAAGCCCGCCCACAGAGAAAACTGATAGGTCTACTCAACACAAAGAGAGACCAATCAGGATGCTCCCTCTCGCTCTTCCTCTTCCTCTCCCTCTCAAAATAAAATGATTTCCGAGATACTGTATATAATTTGCAGGCGTCAGGGAGCCACTATCAATATGCAGGAGTCTCCCAGAACTTCTGGGAGAGGAGGGATGTCTGGAACTCAATTTCAAAAAACAATACAATAAAGACCAAACCCACTGCACTGACAAAGGGAAATATACACAAATCATGCAGACAACGGAAGCAAGCAACAACTTTCCAAAACAAAATGAGACCTTAGAGCCGAACCCTGAAGCAGCCCAGAGTAGGCCCAAAGCCTCAGAATCAGCTCATCATATTTTGGTAGCCATATGAACTTAACTAAGCGGGACTCAGGAAACCAGCAGCTGCCAGAAGTTTGAGGATCTGGATCCAGGGATAACTGAGAGTCAGGCTTTTTTTCACTTCAGGAGCATCTCCCATTATTATGACCCATTGCCACTCCACATGTACGATCTCTGCCTTACCAAGCAGTCTAATGCCTCTGTGCTCACTATTCCAAGATTTCTTCTGGTCCCACTCCTCTCTCAAGTGCCAACATCCAGCATCATCAATCCACTATATTTTCCAGTTGCCAGACTATCATTGTGTTATGTCCAAGTACAATTTTATTCTGCAAGATTTCCCACCTGCTTGTTGACTAAGTTAGTGGGTTGCTAGACAGGAAATGATTCCTCTAATAATAATGTCCTGTTGTTTGACTTATCAGCTATTCAATGCTGCTGAAAATTCTGCATTTCTTTAAACATGTATAACCTCCCTCCTACTATATACTGCATGAGAGAAACACAGATCTGTTTGCAATAAATTAGTCAGGAATGCTGTTATCTGCTCACATATTATTAACAGGAGAATGAAGTGTATAGATGGAGTCATGGCATGAACAGATGAAAGGGCATTCTTTTGTTTACAACAGAAACCAATTGGTGGTGGCTCAACAGGATATCAAGCAAACTTTTAGGGAGCTTGATAAGGAATTTGTGGTAAAAACTCCTCGTTTTTCTCTACCCCCAAAACTGTACACGGCCCACCTCAGTAACCTAGAAAGACCTGCTATGTTTTACAATACTGAGGCAGATTCAATAGGCTTCTTGGCACTATCTCAATTTATCCCTTTGTAACAGCATGAAGGTAATCTTTCTTAAAGTAGTAATACCAGGTTTTTGAGAGAAGGCCAAACGTAAACATCACCAATCACACTTCATAGGTGACAAAATAAAAGGTAAAAGGCTTAAGGTATTATTCCAAGTGAATTCAAGTAAAATTAGACTACCACAGAAATATACAATAGACCTTATGGAAGGGAACAAGGCAATTCAAGTCGACGTTGGATCACTACAAGAGCACTGCAGGTAGTCTCACTCCAAACTTGCCCAGCATCCCTGATTTTTTCTTCCACGATTTCAAGTACTGATCTGTTCCCCTTCAGACTCAGCTTCCTTTCTCCATGCTGGCAGCCAATGCATTCCAGATGTTGGATACTTGCTAGCTTCAAATAAGCCTTTCTTCATAAACACAAAGGACACTGCAGATGCTGTGGTCAAATTAACATGTACAAACAAGCTGGAGGAACTCAGTAGGTCGGGCAGCATCCGTGGAAACGAGCAGTCAATGTTTCGGGCCGAGACCCTTTGTCAGGACTGAAGGAGGAGGGGGCAGGGGCCCCATAAAGAAAGTGGGGGGAGGGTGGAAGGTGCCAGGTGAAAAACCAATCAGAGGAAAGATCAAGGCATGGGTAAGGGGAAGCAGGGAGGAGATAGGCAGGAAAGGTGAAGAAGGAATGTAAGGGGAAAGCACTATGGGTAGTAGAAGAAGGCAGAGTCATGAGAGAGGTGATAGGCAGCTGGAAGAGGAGGCAGAGTGAAAGTGGGATGGGAAGGGGGGGGAGGGAATTACCAGAAGTTGGAGAATTCGATGTTCATACCAAGGGGCTGGAGACTATCCAGACGGTATATGAGCTGTTGCTCCTCCAACCTGAGTTTGGCCTCATCATGGCAGTAGAGGAGGCCATGTATGTACATATCCAAATGGGAACGTGAAGCAGAGTTGTAGTGGGTGGCAACCAGGAGATCCTGTCTGTTGTGGCGGACGGAGTGGAGGTGCTCGATGAAGCGGTCCCCCAATCTGCATCGGGTCTCGCTGATGTAGAGGAGGCCACTCCGGGAGCATCCAATGTAATAGATGACCCCAGCAGACTCACAAGTGAAGTGTTGCCTCATCTGGAAGGACTGTTTGGGACCCTGAATGGTGGTAAGAGGGGAAGTGTAGGGACAGGTGTAGCACTTACACTTGCAGGGATAAGTACCAGGTGGGAGATCTGTGGGGAGGGACGTGTGGACCAGGCAGTCGTGGAGAGAACGACACTGCAAAAAGCAGAGGGGGTAGAGAGGGTAAGGTGTGCTTGGTGGTGGGGTCCTGTTGAAGGTGGCCGAAGTTGCGGAGGATAATATGCTGGATCCGGAAGCTGGTGGGGTGGTAGGTGAGGACAAGGGGAACACGGTCCCTGTTGTGGAGACAGGAGGAAAATGGAGGAGATGCAGGTGAAGGCATCATTGATGGCAGCAGAAGGGAAACCATGATCCTTAAAGAAAGAGGACTTTTGAGATGTCCTGGAACGGAAAGCCTCATCCTGGGAGCAGATGCAGCGGAGACGGAGGAACTGGGAATAGGGAATAGCGTTTTTGCATTTGGCAGGGTGGGAAGAGGTATAGTCAAGATAGTTATGAGAGTCCATGGGTTTATAGAAGATGTCAGTGGACAGTCTGTCTCCAGAGATGGAGACCGAGAGATCAAGAAAGGGGAGAGAAGTGTCCGAGATGGACCAAGTGAATTTGAGGGCTGGGTGAAAGTTAGAGGCAAAGTCGATGAAATTGACGAGCTCAGCATGGGTGCAGGAAGCAGCACCAATGTAGTCGCCAAAGTAGTGAAGGAAAAGTTGGGGAGCAGTACCAGTATAGATTTGGAGCATAGACTGTTCCACATAACCCATGAAGAGGCAGGCATAGCTGGGGCCCATGCGAGTGCCCATAGCTACACCCTCGGTGTGAAGAAAGTGGCAAGAGCCAAAAGAGAAGTTATTAAGTGTGAATACCAATTCCGTGAACCAGAGGAGTGTGGTGGTGGTGTTGGGGAACTGGTGAGGTCTTTTGTCAAGAAAGTAGCGGAGGGCTTTGAGGCCTTCTTGATGGGGAATTGAAGTGCATAAGGATTGGACATCCATAGTGAAAATGAGGCCACGTTGTTATGGAGTCTACCCTGACCTCATCCTGTCACAAATATTTCCTGTGCACTATCCATCCCTCCCACACCCCGTTGACAACTTAACGGAATCGTTTTCTCTTTTCCCCAGTACTGTCGAAAGGTTTTCCAGCTAAAACATTAACTCAGTTTGTCTTTTTAAAGATACTGACTGTGCTTCTGGGTGTTTCAGGTATTCTCTGCTTTTATTTCAGAGTTTAATAAAAGTTCATCAAAACATCTGCGATTTTTATACTCTGAGCCTCTCTTTATGAAGATCAGCACCATGGATTCTTGTATTTCTTAAAATTGCTTTCTTAACATGCCCTCCCACTTTCAAAGATTCATGTAGATATAGAGCCTGGTCTTCTTCTCCTGTAACCCTTTTAGAACGGAATCTTTTCTAACCTGTCCTTTCTCTTCCTGCCAACATTTCTTGATGTTGAACTTCATTAAACTTAATCTTCTGTATGCTTCTATTTCCAACAGTGTAACTCAAGGTCTATCATTATTCCACAAGAATATTAGACCACAAGTCCATAAGACATAGGAGCAGAATTAGGCCATTTGGCCCATTGAGTCAAGACTGACTTATTTTACCATTCAATCCCATTCTCCTGCCTTCTCCCTGTCACCTTTGAAACCCTTATGACACCCCCAATCCTCTTATCCATGCTCTCCAGTGAGATCATGTCTTGTTTTCTTTTGCAGCAGAAGGACCATAAATGCACATAATTCTTCAGTTGCATTTCCATTCACTTTTCAGTTGATTCATCCCATTTGCAAGTTATTGAAAATGATTATACATATAATTCAGGAAAAACAGAGCTCAGTACATTGTAGAACATAAATATCTACCCTCCTTCAATCAAAAAAAAAGTTCACTATTTCTTCCCACCACAGAAGTTAAATTTGTCTGTGCTTGCAGGGTTTATCCTTGCTCCATCTTTGGAAAAAGGAGGATTATTGCAATTGCCTCATCCTGAAAGATGACAAGTATTTTTGCAACTTCTACCTTTAACCTCCCCTTCAACCCAGGATGCATAAAATTTAGACAAATGGCATAACAACTAGCTTTGCTAGTGCTGCTTTTTTTTAATCAAAATTTTATCCACATCAACAACCTATTCTTTTAATATAAGTGTGGCAACAATTCTTCCCTTGATACAGACAAACACCAACTACTCATTTACTACCTCAGCCATGCCTTCCATTTTCAAGAATGGATCTTCATTTTGGACTCAAATCATTCCTACCTTACATCTTACTGCTCTCCACTATTTATATGCTAATAGAAAACTTCCCAATTCTTGTCCAAGTCAGGGATAAATCATGTTCTTATTCTCAGAAGGTCACAAATCTCTGGAACTCTTTTTCACAAAAGGTGGCCAAAGCAGAGTCTTAATATATTGAAAGTAGAATTAAATAGATTTGAAAAGTAAGAGTGAAAAATTGTTGGTGTTGACCAGGAATGCAGTGTTGAAGATATAATTATATTAGTGGTGATTTCATTATATCATACAGCAGGTTTAATCCTGCTCCTAATTCGGAGAGCTACAGATACAATGCAATTCTGACCATGTGGTCATATCAGGGACCAGGACTGGGACTATGGATACTCAATAGTCTTACATATGACATACACAAATAAGGTAGGAGAGAAGATTAAGCATTAGGATTGGAGAGGGGTGGCAATAATTGTTATGAAGAACATTGCGATGCATGAGGAAGAGGACATAATTTCACCAATGTCCTATACAAATAAAATATAACCTCCCTAGTTTTGCATTGTGTTCTGCAAGCAATAAATGATAATATTCTGTTAGTTTTCCTAATCTGTCACTGTTCTTGTACAGTACCCCTTTATAAACCATGCACTAGGATATTCAAATACCTCTATATCACAGAGCTCAATGTTCTTTCACCTCTTACAGTAGATAAAATGCTTTTGTTCCTCCTTCCAAGCTGGACAATTTTGCAATCTACAATTCAATCTATCCGTCTGATGGTGACGGAAGCAGAGACGATTTCATTATTCAATAAGCTAGACAAACAGTTATGTAAAAAGGAAATAAAGGAATGTGGAAACTGTGTAGACATTTGGGATTAAGAATTATGTTGGCACATTGGACTTAAAGACCTTTAATTTCTCTGTTTTTTTAAGCAACAATTGCTGGCTTTCATGTCAAATGTAGTTCCCCATTGGGTGGCAGGACGGAGATACATCTCTACCAAAGGAGGTATAAGGCGCTTCTTTCCTCCGCTAGCCTGCAGGCCACCCCCGGGGCAGGTGTAGCACCCATCTAGTCCCTCGATCAGAGTCACGTGAAGCCATGGGAACAGGTGATGGATGGTTGTATGAGCAGCTGGTGCATATCACAAGACCTGGTTATGCGACCACTGATGCCAAGCAGACAATCTTTTAAGAGTATTGATAATGGCTGGGGTCACCCGTCTTGTAAAGACACTGCCCAGAAGAAAACAATGACAAACCACTTCTGTAGAAAAATATGCCAAGAACAGTCATGGTCATGAAAAGGCCATAATCGCCCATGTCATATGATACAACAAATAACACAGTAACAATAGTTCTTCTTGACTTTCTAGCTTTTATTTTATTTGATGAAACTTTTTGTTTTATTTGGGGGGGGGGGGGCGGGGTGATGTTTAGCTCCTACTCGTTTTCTGAATGCTTGTCTATGATGCCAAGACCCAACAGCTAGAGGGGTAGGACTGAAAGCAAGATTCTGGAAAATGGTATCTGTGAGTAGACATGACTTGGATTGCAGAATACAGGACTTAGTCAGTTAATATTGCACTGCTATGGGGAAAAATAGCTGATTCTGAATGGGTTCCTCATCCTGGTTTACTCCACTTCCCCACTGTTCACACCATAAGTGACCAAACTGTGGGCAACTACTTTCAAAATTAAGTTC
This sequence comes from Hemitrygon akajei, assembly GCF_048418815.1. Taxonomy (NCBI): domain Eukaryota; kingdom Metazoa; phylum Chordata; class Chondrichthyes; order Myliobatiformes; family Dasyatidae; genus Hemitrygon; species Hemitrygon akajei. The sequence goes on from NC_133137.1 coordinate 30,973,108, forward strand.
AGCCTCAACTTTTGCTGAAATTGCAAAGCTCTGTTGCAAGACATTTATTGCAAGTAAACAGTGTACTGATGCAAGGTGCCAGAGGACTGGAGAGAAACCAACATTGTTTTGATGTTCAAGAAGGGCAATTAGGATAACCCTGCAAATGATTGGCTGTTGAGTTTCACAACAGTGTAAGGAAGTTACCTGAAAGGAATTACTCGCATTTGGAAAAGCATGGACTAATTAAGAACAGTCAGCATGGCTTTGTGTGAGTCAAGTCATACAGTCTTGATTACTTTTTCTTAAAAAAAAGGCGACAAAGATAATTGTTGAGAGTAGGGGAGTGGATGTTGTCTATATGGTCTTTAGTAGGCATCTGAGAAAGTCCCTCATGACAGGCTGATCCAAAAGATTAAGACACAGGGAATCCATGCGACTTGGCTTGGCCAAAGAACATAGAAGATAGTAGTAGAAGCAACACACACAAAATGCTGGTGGAACGCGGCAGGCCAGGCAGCATCTATAGGGAGAAGCGCTGTCGACGTTTCGGGCCGAGACCCTTCGTCAGGACTAACTGAAAGAAGAGATAGCAAGAGATTTGAAAGTGGGAGGTGGAGAGGGAGATCCAAAATGATAGTAGTAGACAGCAGGGGGAGGGATGAAGCTAAGAGCTGGAAAGTTGATTGGCAAAAGGGATACACTGCTGAAGAAGGGAAAGGATCATGGGACGGGAGGCTTAGGGAGAAAGAAAGGGAGAGGGGAGCACCAGAGGGAGATGGAGAGCAGACAAGGAGTGATTGTGGGATGGACAGAGAGAGAAAAAAGAGAGAGAGAGAGAAAAGGAGAGAAAAGAAGGAAAAAAGGGAAATCATAGATAGATAGAAGATAGATAAGGGATTGGGTAAGAAGGGGAGGGGGGCATTAACAGAAGTTAGAGAAATCAATGTTCATGCCATCAGGTTGGAGGCTACTCAGATGGAATACTTTCCAGCTCTTAGCTTCATCCTTCCCCCTCCTGTCTGCTACTATCATTTTGGATCTCCCCCTCCACCTCCCGCTTTCAAATCTCTTGCTAGCTCTTCTTTCAGTTAGTCCTGATGAAGGGTCTCGGCCCAAAACATCGATTGTACTTCTTCCTATAGATGGTTGGAGGTGTTGTTCCTCCAGCCTGAGTGTGGCTTCATCTTGACAGTAGAGGCCATGGATAGACATATCAGAATGGGAATGGGACGTGGAATTAAAATGTGTGGCCATTGGGAGATCCTATTTCCTCTGGCAGACAGAGTGTAGGTGTTCAGCAAAACAGTCTCCCAGTCTGCTTTGGGTCTCACCAATATATAAAAGGCCACACCGGGAGCACCGGACGCAGTATACCACACCAGCCAACTCACAGGTGAAGTGTCACCTCACCTGGAAGGACTGACTGGGGCCCTGAATGATGGTGAGGGAGGAAGTGTAAGGGCAGGTGTAGCACTTGTTCCGCTTACAAGGATAAGTGCCGGGAGGGAGATCAGTGGGAAGGGATGGGGTGGATGAATGGACAAGGGAGTCGCGTAGGGAGTGATCCCTGTGGAAAGCAGAAAGAGGGGGGGGGGAAGGGAAAGATGTGCTTGGTGGTGGGATCCCGTTGGAGGTGACGGAAGTTACGGAGAATTATATGTTGGACCCGGAGGCTGATGGGGTGGTAGGTGAGGACAAGGAGAACCCTATCCCAAGTGGGGTGGTGGCGGATAGGGTGAGGGCAGATGTGCGTGAAATAGGAGAGATGAGTTTGAGAGCAGAGTTGATGGTGGAGGAAGGGAAGCCCCTTTCTTTAAAAAAGGAACGCATCTCCTTCATCCTGGAATGAAAAGCCTCATCCTAAGAGCAGATGTGACGGAGACAGAGGAATTGTGAGAAGCGGATGACATTTTTGCAAGCGACAGGGTGGGAAGAGGAATAGTCCAGGTAGCTGTGAGAGTCCGTAGGCTTATAATAGATATCAGTAGATAAGCCGTCTCCAGAGATAGAGACTGAAAGATCAAGAAAGGGGAGGGAGGTGTCGGAAATGGACCAGGTAAATTTGAGGGCAGGGTGAAAGTTAGAGGCAAAGTTAATGAAGTCAACGAACTCAGCATTTGTGCAGGAGGTAGCACCAATGCAGTCATCTATGTAACGAAGGAAAAGTTGGGGACGGATACCAGTATAGGCTTGGAACATGGACTGTTCCACAAAGCCAACAAAAAGGCAGGCATAGCTGGGACCCATACGGGGGTGCCCATGGCTACACCTTTGGTTTGGAGGAAGTGGGAGGAGCCAAAGGAGAAATTATTAAGAGTCTAATTCCACTAGACGGAGGAGAGGGGTGGTAGAGGGGAACTGGTTGTGTGTGTTGCTTGAATTTCCAGCATCTGCAGGTTTCCTCGTGTTTGCGTTTTTAAAGATAACGGTAGATGAGTGTTTCTCTTTGGAGGTCTGTGATCAATAGCATTCGGTGGGAATCGGTGCTGGGAAATCTGTTGTTTGTGATGTATTAATGATCTGGAAAAAATGCAGATGGGCTGATTAGTAAGTCTTCAAATGACACAAAAATTGGTGGAGTTGTGGATAAGGACAAATTTGTCAAAGAATACGGCAGGATTAAGATCAATTACAGATATGGGCATAGAAATTAGTTTAGTTCAGGCAAGTGTGAGGTGTTGCACTTTGGGGGATCAAATGTAAGGGGAAATATATAGTAAATGGCAGAACCCTTGGGGCATTGGTTTACAGAGGGATACGATGGTGCAGGTCCATAGCCCCCTGAAAGTGGCAACGCAAGCAGATAAGGTGGTAAAAATAGAGAATGGCTTGTTAGCCTCCATCAGTCAGGGCTTTGGATATAAAAATCAGGAAGTCATGTTTCAGCTGTGTATAACTTTGTTTAAGCCATATTTGGAGAGTTGTGCAGTTCTGGTTGCTGCATTACATGAAAAATGCAGAGACTCTGGAGAAGATGCAGGAGGTTCATCAAAATGTTGCCAGCATTAGGAAAAATTGCCTATGAGGAGAGGGTGGACAAACCTGTATTATTTTCCCTGGAGGGGTGTCAAAAAAAAGCAATCTAATAAGAGATTTTTTTGAGAAGGTTTACCAAGAAAGTTGATGAAGGAAAGGCAGTGGACATTTTGTCTACATAGATTTTAGTAAGGACAAAGTCCTGCATGGGTGGCTGGTCAAGACGGTTCAGTCAATTGGCATTCAGGATTAAGTATAAACTGTATTTGAATTGGATTTATGGGAGAAGCCAAAGAGTGGCAGCAGATGGTTCTCTGTCTAACTGGAAGCCTGTGACTAGTGGTATGCCACAGGGATTGGGCCCGTTGTGGTTTAACATCTATATCAACAATCTGGACTATAATATGCCCCAAGCTAGATCAGCAAATTTGCAAATGGCTCAAAGATTTAGAGCACAGAGGACAGCAAAGGAGGCTATCAAAGCTTGAGGAGTGGGGATTAGAGCCAGCTGGAAAAAATCAGTTGAAATATGGCAGATGGCAATTAATGCAAGCAAATGTGAGGTTTGGAAGACAAACCAGGGTAGGACATACACAATAGAGCAATGAAGAATGTGGGAATAGAGAACAATAATTCCATGAAAGTGGCATAATTTTCAAGGATGGTAAAGAGAGTTTTGGCATTAGTCTTCATAAATCAAAGTAATGAGTACAGGAATTGGAAAGTTATGTTGAAGTTGTGTAAAACATTGGTGAGACCAAATCTGGAATATTGAGTGGGGTTCTAGTCACCTCTCTACAGGAAAGATATCAGTAAGATTGAGGGTACAATGAGTTTACAAGGATATTGAAGAGACTTGAGGACCTGAATTTATAGGAAAATGCTGAGTAGGTTAGGACCTTATTCACTGGAGTGTCGGAGAATGAGCAGAGATTGATAGAAGTATATAAAATTATGAAGGGTATGGATAGGGTTAATGCAAACAGGCTTTTTCCACTGTATTTGGGTGAGACTAAAGGTCATAGATGAAACAGTGGAAGGTGAAATATTTAAGGGAAACCTGAAGCGGAACTTTTTCACCCAGTGGGTGGTATGAGTGTGGAATGAGTTGACCAGCAGAAATGGTGGATGCGGGTTTCACTGCAACATTTAAGAGAAGTTTGTATAAGTATGTGAATGAGAGGAGAATGGAGGACAATGGTCCAGGTCGAAGGGATTAGGCAGAATAACAGTTCAGCACAGAGTAGTTGGATCAAAGTGCTCGTTTTCTGTGCTGTAGTGCTCTGTAACTCTACAACTATGAGCGCAGAGTTTGGGAGGAGTTCCGATAGAAGTTTATAAAATTATTACAGACATACACAAGGTAGGTCGAGTCTTTTTTATCCCAAGGGTGGAAATGTCAAATACTAGAGAACATAGCTTTAAGGTGAGAGGAGAACATTTTAAAGGATACATGTGAGGAAAGTGTTTTTTTTTTGCACAGTGTTAGAGTGCCTGGAATGCACTGCAGGGGATGGCGGTGTGTGGTGGAAGCAGATACGATGGTGACATTTAAGAGGCATTTAGTACATGCAAGGAATGAAGGGATATGGATCATGCGCATACAGATGGGATTAGTTTAATTTGGCATCACGGTCTGCACAGGGACTCTGGGCCAATGGGCCCGTTACAGTGCTGTATTGTTCTATATACATCATTAACTCACTAGAGCAATATCAGCACAGGCAAAAATAAGAACATCCTTTCCAATACTAACAATGGAACAGTGGCAAATAAATAATTTATAAATTGACAAAACACTCCTTTTAAAGCTTTCTACCACTGCCTTATTGGGTGACAGCAGCACTTACTCTCTGCCATGGAAACAGTTTTGAAAAAACACATGTCATTGAGAAACAATGTCCACAAGAGGCAATCTGTTGTGACCTGAATCTGCCAAGATTATACAGGGGCCAACCCATCTCCAGGATACTGCACAGCCCCCTGCAACACAGAGAGGGAGAATACCCAGTTGCTCAGCAACAGTAATCTTTTCCAAACTCAAAGTTCATATCCGTTAATCCTTCTACTTGCTGTGTGTTACTTGAACAGGTTTTGACCCCAGAATACAAAAAAAACTGAACAAGTGAACCTTGATTTTATCATTTTTGGAAAAAGCTTATTCTTTTCTTAAAGAAAATGCATTTTCATGACAGTTTAAGAATTACAAAAAAGCTTGTTAAAAGAAGTTAATTTTGAAAGGACTCTTAGTTAATACCATTGTATGCTATTTTGTTTAGCGACAACATCAAATGCAATAAGTGTATCTCAGAATGTTTTGCAAAGAAGATAAGGTTCGTGATTACGAATTTGTCATGGGAAAGGAAAGAAGAGACATAAGACAGTCAAAAAGATAGACATGGGCAGTTTTTGAACAGAACAAGGAAGAGTTAGTGGAGTAAAATGAAATTTTACTTCTTTGAAATTTGAAATTCAAGGATATTGTCATGCAGGCAGTGGGAAGTGCGGAAATATTAATAGAATCAGAGAGGAGAGACTCAGTGACAAAGAAAGACATGCAGCTGGAAAAGATTTCCCAGTGGGAAGGCAATTACGGAATTTAAAAAAAAATTCATCTTCAATTGTTGAGACAAGATGGAAAGAGAAAAGAGCAGTTGTGTATCTAGAAGTCTCTGCATTAATTGTTTGAGTTAGGAATAATGGAATAAAAATTCAGATCAGTGGGAGCCATTTGAGACAACCCAATGTCTTCCACAAGTTACTTGACTACAAGTTTCCCTCCACATTATCTATTGATCCTAAGCTTTCCCAAGGGTGGCAAAATAGCGTAGTAGTTAGTCTGATGTTTTACAGTGCCAACAATCCGAATTTAAATCCTGCCACTGCCAAAAAGGAGTTTGTATCTTCTCCCCATGACTGTCTGCGTTTCCCCCCACATCTCAAAGATGTATCATTAGTAGGTTAATTGATCATGTGGGTGTAACTGGGTAGCGTGGGCTCATTGGGTGGAAGGACCTGTTACCAAGTGGTGTCTCTAAATAAATAAATACCTTCCAATTTTCCTCGATCTTCCCCAGGTATAAATACAGGTCAAGTACCTATTATCCAAAATGCTTGGGGCCTGAAGTGTTTTGGATTTCATATTTTGAAATATAACTTGGGATAGCCATAATTTATGACTCTGAATTTATGTGCTATTGATAAGCAGTCTTTGTCCCACACTTGTTCATTACACGTATGTACTTAACACAGTAAAAATTATTACATACCATTAATATAATGCAAATATATTGTGTGTCGGGTAACAAAAGCAGCACAGCAACATTGGGAGAATACCTGAATCAGCTGTTGAACAACAACAAACAGCCTCCTCCTTTGATGCTGTGTATTAATTAAAAGGCTACAATACATTGAATTTATATTTTACTCTTTTAAGGTTTTATGTAAGATATAAAAACAACCAGCATCATAGACTTGTGCTGGTGTTAGATTTTCATCAGCGACGATCTTGGCAAACTCATCAAAGTGTTTCTCTGCTACGTCGTAATCAGCAGATGCATTAAAATTTAACACCGTGCCTTTTCTTAAATTTCTGCATTCAGCCTGCTGAATTCACAATTACCTTCAGTTTTTAGTTTGTCATGATAGATCTTAGCTTATTTCATGAACAGCATACCATTAAAGCAGTATATGTTCACTCTGTCGCTGAGGAATCCACTCGTGCAATACAATATCGAAATCTTTATTTTTCGCTTTATGCAGCTTTTCTATTTTTCTTTAACTTCTATTCATTAACTATGTCAGGTCACTTCTCAGAACTGTCTGTGATGTGCAGAGACCTGTGCGTTGTCTGGGAACCTTCCCAGCACCTTATGAAATTTTCCATTTATGATGTCATGTCAGTGCTTAAACAAAATTTCAGATTTCGGTGGTTTTCAGGTTTTGGATTTTCAGATAAGAGGTGCTCAAACTGTATTCCATTTTTAAAAGTCATTTGAACTGCATGAAATAGCATTATTCATAAATACTGCTGCTTCACAAATAGACACATCTTGCTGTGCTCTCTAATTTTATCAGCACCACAAGAAAACAACAGCTGACAGAGGCAAAGGCCATTCAAAGACAGAGGAGTAAAACATTGAGGATGTACCATGTACCCTTCAGTAGAAAGTATTGGCTGAGACCTTGTAGTACGTTATCTGAGACCTTGAAACGGGTGAACTATGGAATCTAAAGAGTAAACATGAGGAAACCTGCAGATGCTGGAAATTCAAACAACAACACAACCAAAAATGCTGGTGGAACACAGCAGGCCAGGCAGCATCTATAGGAGAAGCACTGTCGACTTTTCGGGCCGAGACCCTTCGTCAGACCCTTCCTGATGAAGGGTCTCGGCCCGAAACGTCGACAGTGCTTCTCCTATAGATGCTGCCTAGCCTGCTGTGTTCCACCAGCATTTTGTGTGTGTTGAACTACGGAATCTGTTCATTAAGTGTGATATTGTGGATGAGTGTTTCGTAAAACTAGTCACTCTTCAGTAAATAACAGACCAGGGCTGCATTGTTGTTCCTTTATTGGACCGAATATACAACTCCAATAAAGCACTTGTGTATTGTTTGCAAAAGTTCTACCACTTTGTTTTCAAAAAGAGAGTGGCATTCTTAGGAGGTATTTTACTCCAGGCTTCATTTAGTAAGTTAAGGGATTCTAGGAAAATAAAACCAATATATTCACTCATAAGTTTTGGTGGACAGAAGTCTGTTCTTTGAGAAAGCTCCTGGGCTTCATTTGTAAATTAATTAAAGTCAGGAGAGCTTCCCTTATCAGAATGACACTTACAAAATTAAGAAACACTGTCTCTTTCTACCCTCTTGCAGTACTGATCTTTGGTGAGCGAAAAATCCCACTGTACCTCATCCAAGCACTTACCTATTGGCCAGATATTCTAACAAAGAGAATTTCACAGATGAGCCTGATTTTGCCTTCAGAGTCATAAAACACAGGAACAGGTCCTGCATCCATGCAAATCATCAAATACCCATCTACACCAATTGCATTTACCATCATTCATTGCTGTTTATGTCTTGAGATTCATTGATCTTACATATCCAATAACACTTATTATCCAATAATAAGGTCACTTCCTAACCTCGGGATACTACGACCAAATATAGCAAACCCACTATTGCACTGGCTATATCAACTAATTATAATCAGCAATCAAATCAAAAGTTAAACCCAGTGATTCAGTATGTTATTGTGTAATACAGGACATGCCAATAGATGATACGTTTCAAGGTAATTAATTAGGAATGTGTGTTAAAAGCTGGACTCACCAACGAAGTCTCACATTAAATTTTTAAAAAGTAATACATTTGACTCTATCAAATTTGTGATCTTAGTTTTGCAGAGACTCACTGATGAAAATTTCACCTCAGTTGAAGCTATCAATTTAAAGAGCCACACAACGTCAAGACAGCTCAGCAAAAATCCCCAGCAGGACCAGTGCATGAAACCACAGACAGACAAGCTGTTTGTAAGAAAGCATGCTGAAATTCCATGTTTTTTAAGGTGTGTGATGATAGATGGGCCAATTTCACAATTAAAGACGTGCTGCACTGATGTGTCTTCATCATAATTTTGCCTCTTAGCTTGGCCTGGTGTTCATAGATCAAGAGGTCCATATACTGGGCTGTGCCTTGAGCATTGATTATTTTGGAGCTTAAGATTAACAAGGGGAAAAATAATCAACTGCTGAAATATGCAGAAGTACAGACTTCTGATACATCTCCTACCAACTCCCCACTCACCACAACCATATCAGCGGAAAATATTTCACCAAACATGGTACTGAAACCTACTCTCAAAACAAAACCTGAGGTACACCTCAGGCAAAATCTCAAGACCTAATGAAGTAGCTGCTTAAAGATGATAAACATTTATGTAAAATAACTTCAACGTTTCTTCTCCGCTTCCTTTGCAGGTGCGAGACACAAAATCTAAGAGCTATGAATCTTGTTAGCAGCACAGCCCAGTCATGGTTTTTGTTGACTTACATTTTATACTCAGATGTTTTATTTTAAAAATTCCTAAGAACACAAGAAACAGAAGCAGAACTACAAACCCCTTCAACCATACTCACCATTCATTAAAATCTTTGCTCATCTGGCAGATTAACACTGTATCTCTATATACCTTGATATGCTGAGCACATATAAATGTTACCAATCTGAGTGTCAAACGTACTTATTGTTTAAGTAGCCACAATTTTTTAGGACAGTTAATTCCAAAGACTGGGAACTTAGAGAAGAATTTTATCTTCATGTCAGTGGTAAATGGCCGAACCATTTTAACCATATAACCATATAACAATCACAGCACGGAAACAGGCCATTCCGGCCCTCCTAGTCCGTGCCGAACTCTTAATCTCACCTAGTCCCACCTACCCGCACTCAGCCCATAACCCTCCACTCCTTTCCTATCCATATACCTATCCAATTTTACCTTAAATGACACAACTGAACTGGCCTCTACTACTTCTACAGGAAGCTCATTCCACACAGCTATCACTCTCTGAGTAAAGAAATACCCCCTCGTGTTTCCCTTAAACTTTTGCCCCCTAACTCTCAAATCATGTCCTCTCGTTTGAATCTCCCCTACTCTCAATGGAAACAGCCTATTCACGTCAACTCTATCTATCCCTCTCAACATTTTAAATACCTCGATCAAATCCCCCCTCAACCTTCTACGCTCCAATGAATAGAGACCTAACTTGTTCAACCTTTCTCTGTAACTTAAGTGCTGAAACCCTGGTAACATCCTAGTAAATCGTCTCTGCACTCTCTCTAATTTATTGATATCTTTCCTATAATTCGGTGACCAGAACTGTACACAATATTCCAAATTTGGCCTTACCAATGCCTTGTACAATTTTAACATTACATCCCAACTTCTGTACTCAATGCTCTGATTTATAAAGGCCAGCGTTCCAAAAGCCTTCTTCACCACCCTATCTACATGAGACTCCACCTTCAGGGAACTATGCACTGTTATTCCTAGATCTCTCTGTTCCACTGCATTCCTCAATGCCCTACCATTTACCCTGTATGTTCTATTTGGATTATTCCTGCCAAAATGTAGAACCTCACACTTCTCAGCATTAAACTCCATCTGCCAACGTTCAGCCCATTCTTCTAACCGGCATAAATCTCCCTGCAAGCTTTGAAAACCCACCTCATTATCCACAACACCTCCTACCTTAGTATCATCAGCATACTTACTAATCCAATTTACCACCCCATCATCCAGATCATTTATGTATATTACAAACAACATTGGGCCCAAAACAGATCCCTGAGGCACCCCGCTAGTCACCGGCCTCCATCCCGATAAACAATTATCCACCACTACTCTCTGGCATCTCCCATCTAGCCACTGTTGAATCCATTTTATTACTCCAGCATTAATACCTAACGACTGAACCTTCTTAACTAACCTTCCATGTGGAACTTTGTCAAAGGCCTTGCTGAAGTCCATATAGACTACATCCACTGCCTTACCCTCGTCAACATTCCTCGTAACTACTTCAAAAAATTCAATAAGGTTTGTCAAACATGACCTTCCACGCACAAATCCATGCTGGCTACTCCTAATCAGATCCTGTCTATCCAGATAATTATAAATACTATCTCTAAGAATACTTTCCATTAATTTACCCACCACTGATGTCAAACTGACAGGTCTATAATTGCCAGGCTTACTTCTAGAACCCTTTTTAAACAATGGAACCACATGAGCAATACGCCAATCCTCCGGCACAATCCCTGTTTCTAATGACATCTGAAAGATCTCCGTCAGAGCTCCTGCTATCTCTACACAAACTTCCCTCAAGGTCCTGGGGAATATCCGGTCAGGACCCGGAGATTTATCCACTTTTAAATTTCTTAAAAGCGCCAGTACTTCCACCTCTTTAATTGTCATAGGTTCCATAACTTCCTTACTTGTTTCCCACACCTTACACCATTCGATATCCTTCTCCTTAGTGAATACCGAAGAGAAGAAATCGTTCAAAATCTCTCCCATCTCCCTCGGCTCCACACATAGCTGACCACCCTGATTCTCTAAGGGACCAATTTTATCCCTCGCATTTTCATGGGACTATGCCTCCTAATTCTATATTGGCTAGCCACATCACTTACCTCTTCATAAAACTTCAACTGGGGAACAGCTTCATCGATTTCATTCAGGCAAAAATCTTTAAACAGCAAGAACCCTGAAAAAGGCAAAAGACAATCGTTATGTGGACAAATAGTAATATGGTACTAATTATTCATGCTGGTAACATCATACTGATTCCTATGCATCTCTTTCATCAGAATACTTAAGTTCTGAATCTCCTTAGTTAATTTGGTGGCAAATTTTGTCTGATCAGTATTTTAATTATTTAGCCAGCTAAGGGCAATTATTGATATTAATATAAGAAAAAAAATTATGCATAGGATTAAGCAGATATCTGATAATAATCAGGTTGCTAGTTTAGTGCCTCACTTCTTAATTAAATAATCCAAATAATTTCCACAGTGCATGCAGAATATTTTTGACTCACTGCCTACTCTATTGTGGTTACAAATAAAATTTTTATGTTCCTTGAACCCAATCTATATTTAGAAGACCCAGCATTATGCTCTGGGGTCCACAAACTTTCCAATGTGTGCAACACCCATGTGTGATATGGCTTTGTTTCCATTCCACCAACCACTCCCCCCGCCATGCTGTTCTGTTTTCTTTTACATGTATTTGTTACATCATCATTTGTTCTTGCCTACCCACTGGATCTTCCCATATAAGCAGGGAAGTAAATCAGCAAACTAACAAGGTTTAACCACTTACGGAGCACCATACCATCTCCCTTCCCGACCCAACAATATACATTTCCATTCTCCCAAAACACATACTACAGAATTGAAAAGCCCTGGGAGAAATGAGACACCTGTTATCATGGGAGAGAATTTAGTATAGAGGAAACACAAACACAAGTGAAGAAATTGACCAGACTGGAACACTATGGAGTGCAAACATTAAGCTATTGCATCACATAGTCCAAAAATGTTGTTGGTTCCTTGTTCTCTCATTTAGCACGTATAGTTCAGTGGTTTCAACCAGAACCTTTAAAAATGGAGAAGTTTGAGAATGGGTCTCAGAAACTGCTGCATAAGGTGCAGTTAAGCAGATCGCAGCTGTACATGGTTCAGGGAAGCACATAAATAGATAAGCAGGGAAAAAATCAGTACTTTTTGGTGTTCAAGCACCTAGCTTAAAATTCCAGTCAAGGATCCCTTGGTCTGTTGTCTTAGTATCAGCAACAAAAGAAAAAGAAAAATCACATGTACGTAGATAATTATAGAAATATTTGGCCCTCTTCTCTTCAGGAAGGAGGCAAAGGAGCCTAAAGTGATTCCACCTCTTCAACCGCACCATCAGATTTCTGAGTAGCCATAAAAACACTACCGGTACTTCATTATTCCTTATTTTTGCACTGTTTAGTTTTGTAATTTATAGTAATTTTGTGTCTTTCCACTCTACATCAAATTTCAAAGCATACAAGTCAGTGGTGATAAATCTGATTCCAATATTCAGTTTAGCTATATAGTACTAACAGCGCAAGGATACCAATATGTTATAAGTAAAATCACTCACGCAGCATGATAACTTAAATTCTATTCATCTGTATATTACTTTGACCTGAATAAAATTCAGAATATTTAGAAGTGGGCACACATGGAATGTGAAAAAGCAATATTATTAATTGCATTTCTGGTGCTTTTAACTTGTGCTGGTGGACACTACTTAGAGTTGCAACACACAAAATGTTAGAGGAACTCAGCAGGCCAGGCAACACGATGGAAAACAGTAAACAGTCGATGTTCATGCTGAGTCCCTTCTTCTGGACACAAGTTTATGAAACTACTTATAATTGCACTGCTCTGGTGCTACACTGCATATCACAATATAATACAATTTCCAAAAAAATATTCCCCTCATGTGTGTCTGAAGGTTTATTAATCTAGGATGCTGTACAACATGATCCAATGAACGGAATGCGTTTTTTCCCTGATCATCTCTGCTTTGAACATAGTGAAGGAAAGGAAGGTTGTAACACCAGGAGTGGTTAAGCAAGACATTAAAAGATTCAGGTTTCAGTGACTGGTAGGTTAATATGATCACCGAAAGCAAATCCTACAACAGAAAATGCAGAAATTTTATCCTCTCTTAGGCCTAACCTTGTCTTTACTGTTGAGTGAATCAGTGGGGACTCTGAAATAATTATGTGAGCTTTGTGAAGATGGGCATATTCTCACTTGAATATTCTCAATTCAGTGACTTGATGCTGGGATTACTAATTAAATAATGAGCCCTGCCACACAGGGGATAAGATGTTCCCCTTACAAAGCCAGAGATGGGAGCTACTTTGGCACAAGCACATGCAGATTTAAGAAAAACAAACTCTGCATGCTCAGCTGGAGATGAGATGAACAGCAAGTAGGATAAAGTAGCTCCTTACTGAAGTAATGACCAAAGGGAAGTGCAATTCACCTCATTGTTTCTACTAATCAATTCCTAGCTGCTCCAGTCTTCCACTGGAGGAGACTGATTGCCATCTCTCAGAAAACATTGTACCTATTTTCAGGAGATTCCTGGTTGGCTTATGAAAGAAACTTATCAATTTACTCCATGAATCAGAAGAAGCAACTGAGAGATTGTAAAGTGTCGAGAGAGGGTCAGAGGCAAAAAGATCCAGAAAGGGGAGGCCCAAAGAAGGAAGTGGGTTAGGAGGGAGGGAGGGAGGGAGTGGGGGGAGAGAGAGAGAAAGAGAGAGAGAGAGAGAAAGATATCTCTCTCTCTCACTCTCTCTCTCCCCCTCCCTCCCACTCAGCCAGATTTTCATTCTCCCTCCTATATGTTGATGCATCACCACCTTTCATTTGGCCAACAACAGTGGTCTTGTCAGCAAAATAGAAAATGGCACTGGAGATGTGCTTAGCCACACAATCATAAGTTTAAAGCAAGTAGAACACGGATGACTCCATTCAACTTCACTTGCCCTATCATCAAAATGTTCCCATAACCAATGGACTCACTTTCAAGGTTTCCTCATCTCATGTTCTCAATATTTACTGCTTATAGATAGATAGATAGATAGATAGATAGATAGATACTTTATTCATCCCCATGGGGAAATTCAACTTTTTTTCCAATGTCCCATACACTTGTTGTAGCAAAACTAATTACATACTTATTATTAGTTTTTCTTTCTCTATTTGCACAGTTTGTTGTCTTTTCTACACTCTGGTTGAACACTCTAATTGGGCAGTCTTTCATTGATTCTGTTATGGTTACTTTCTATAGATTTATTGAGTATGCCCACAAAAAATGTATCTCAGGGTGACATATATGGTGACATATATGTACTTTGACTATAAATTTACTTTACACACACACACACACACACACACACACACACACACACACACACACACACACACACACACACACACACACACACACACACACACACACACACACCCCTCCCTCCCTCCCCCCCCCCCCCCCAGTTCCCCCAGTCCTGACGAAGGGTGGGTCTCAGCCCAAAACGTTGACTGCTCGTTTCCACGGATGCTGTTTGACCTGCTGAGTTACTCCAGCTTGTTGTATGTGTTGCACACACATAGAAAGCCTGGTCTCTAATGATCCTGAAAATTCTCACCACTAGCAAAAGGCTTTATTCTGCTATGTCTGTGTGGTGGTTAGTGTTGTCAGCGTTGCATGTTTGCCCTACATTTATCATGCACAATTATCTTACACTTCTTGGAATTAGGGTACCAATTCATCCATAATTCCAGGGACTGCTTATGGAGAGCAAGATAGACAAAGTACAGACGCAAGCAGAGAATGAGAAATATTCAATATGCAAGTAGCAGTACAGGCACAGACATGCACAGTAACACAAGCAGAAATTCCTTTGACAACCTGCATGTCTACTCAAGAAATGCAGCTGATATGACGCTGCACTGACATTTTTGTTCTGCCAGCTTTCTTATGCTGTTGTAAATGGAAGCCACAAATCCTGTTCAGTGCAGTTCTCCAAATAATTATTGGGTGGCAAAAACCATAAGCTTTTTCCCATTTGGCTCCATCGATCCTGACCAAAGCTCAGGCCCCATATCCAATTGAAGTTGTAAGTTCAGCCCCTACTGAAATTTGTTCTTCCATAAACTTAAGGGAGCATAAGAATTATTTTTCCATAGCAGAACAATCCAAGAATGATAATGACCACAAGAGTTTAGAAGCCACAGTTATCCGATAGAACAGAGGAGGTACCCTTCAGTACACAGTGCACTGTACAACAGGATGCAGGGTCAGGCTCCTTGAATCAGTGGCAAGTGGTGTTGGTGCGAAGAGTAAATGTACTTTAGGCCTGAAGTAGGAAGAAACTTTTTCCACATATTCACTTCAGCATTTACTGCCCAAGAACACTGTGAAGGCCCAGTACACTGACTTCAATAGGATTCACTTTTGCAGGCACAGAATAAAGAAAGAATATCAACGACGACATTTATTTAAAAAATAAATAGACTGCTGTTGAGATCGTAACGACTAGAGATTAAACATAAGCTTTCTGTCACATGCACATTGAAAAATAGAAACATTTCGTGAAATGCACCATTTGTGTTATTGACCAGCAGAGACCGAGGAAATGTTGGGAGCAGCCCACAAGTGTCACCATGTTTTCAATGCCAACATAGCTTACTAACCAGTATGTCTTTGGAATGTGGGAGGAAAGCAAAGCAGCTGGATGAAACCCACACAGTCATAGAGAGAACATATCAGCTCCTTATGGACAGTGGTGGGATTCGAACCTGGGTTGCCTTGCCACCATGCTGTCCTTTACTGCCATTGCCAATCCCACTGCCATTCTTTTAGAGCACAGTTTTATAAACACAAGAGATTCTGCAGATGCTGGAAATGCAGAGCAATACCCTCAAAATGTTGGAGGAACTCAGCAGGTTAAGCAGCACCTATGGAAATGAATAAACAGTCAACATTTTGGGCTGAGACCCTTCTACAGGATTGATTCAGTTCCATAGGTGCTGCCTGCACTTCTGAATTGCTCCAGCATTTTGTGTGTGAACACAGTTTTATGTAGGAGAGAAATGGAGAAGCAAAGAATAGAAAATGTTATGAGAAGAATTTTAAATGGTGAGAAGTACAGTTAATTAGCATGGATTTCAGCCTTGTAGGTAACCTTGGCTTTGTAAATTATATAAGCCCTATATATTTAAAACAAAAAGCTATAATGTCCTCCAGGTTTTTCCTCTTTTCCATAACATGACTCAAAATCCACACCAACCAACTCTTTAGCACTCTGAAGGCATGTTCAAGCTGGTAATTTCTGGCACAGCAATAACAAAACACAACAGATTGTTTGGGGGGGGGGTGGGAAACAACTTAGTGGTTGGAATAAAGAAAAAGATTTGCATTATGCAGAGCTTTTATTGCAGGTTGTCTCAGGGTGCTTTGCAATCAATTAAGTAAATGCAATTACCGCCTTTGTGTTTGAATGCGATAGTCAAATGGTGTACTGGCGAACTCCCACCCACGATAATGTGATAATGGCCAAAGATGTTTTAACAAAAGCGAAGGATTACTTATGAGCCACAGCACCAAAGGAATCACCACTGCTCCTCAAAACGGGGCCAAATTATCTTGTGTTTGTTATTGATACTTGTTTATTATTGTCATATGTACCAAGATACTGTGAAAAGCTTGTCCAGTATGCCATTTACACAGATCAAATCGTTGGGGAGACTGATGTGCTCAGCTGTGACAGCTCTCTGCTGCTTTTTGTGGTCATGTGCAGAGCAGTTGCCAAGCCATTATACACCCAGATAGGATGTTTACTGTGGTGCATCAATACAAAGTGGTAAGGGTCAATAGATCACATAAGTAGCTCCTCTATGGAGAGAATTAAAGTAGCAAGTTTTAAGGAGTGAACTTAACGATCTCACCCAGTCCCTCAACACCATCTCTTTGGTCAAGCATCTGCACTTCCTGAGGAGACTGAGGCAGGTGAGGCTCCAACTACCCTCCCCAACCCCACCCCCACAATCTAACCAACTTTCACAGGAGCACCATTAGGAGAGTCCTGACAAGCAACATCTCCATCTGGTACAGGAATTATACCACAAGACATCAGAGCATAATTAGGCTATTTGGCCCATTAAGTCTGCTCCGCCATTCTATCGTGGCTGATTTATTATCCTTCTCAACCCCATTCTCCTGCCTTCTCTCCATAACCTTTGACACCCTGACTAATCAAGAAGCTATCAACCTCCACTTCAACTCCAGCTTCAATGACTTGGTCTCCACTGCCATCCATGCCAATGAACTGAACTTCAATTGCAAGGCATCTGACCCCAAGTCCCCCAAAGGTTTGCAAGGAATGCTGAAAGGATCATCAGGGTCTTTCTTCCACCCATCCGCAGTATTTCTCAGGAGCACTGTGGACTGAGCATTGTCAATGATCCTTCCCATCCATCCAACAATCTCTTTGACCCCCTACATTCAGGTAAAGACTAAGACTGTTAAGATGGGAAACAGCTTCTACACCCAGGTCATGAGACTACTGAACTCGCTGCCACCAATCAGGTCTCATCACGATTGAAGCGCAAGTAACTTTATGCTGTTTACATTTTAAACGTGTTGTAAATATGCCTTATTATTTATTATTTGAGATTCAGCATGGGGGAGGCCTTTATGGTCCTTCCAGCCATGCCATGCAACAAATCCCCCAATTTAATCTTAGCCTAATTTACAATGAACAATTAACCTACCAACCGGATGCCTTAGGACTGTGGGAGGAAATGGTTGAACAACAATAAACTTGACCTTGAAGTGCTTAATTTCTTTAGCTTCCAGAGGAAGCAGCAGTGTGGTTAACTTCCTTGGCTGTGGCATCTACGTGGTTGGAGCATGACAGGCTATTAGTGATGTTCACTCCTTGAAGCACTCAGCCTCAACGCTGCTGATGTAGACAGGAGCGCACGTACTGTCCCACTTTCTAAAGTCAACCATCAGCTCTGTTATTTTGCTGACATTGAAGGAAAGGTCATTGTCATGTCACCATGTTACGAAGCTCTCCATCTCCTTCCTATACTCTGAATCATCATTATGGCCCACTGAAGTGGTATCATCTAAAAACTTGGGGATGGAGTTAGAGCAGATTCTGGCCATACAGTTATGAGAGCGCAGGGAGTAAAGTAAGGGGCTGAGGATGCAGCCTTGTGGAGCACCAGTGTTTAGAATGATCATAGCAGTGAGTTGTTGCCCATCCTTACTGACTGCCATCTGCTTGTCAGGGAGACTAGGATCCAGCTGCAGAAGGAGGCAAAGAATTTGCCTGGAATTATAGTATTGAAGGCAAAGCTGGACTCAATAACTGTTCAGATGCTCGAGAGATAAGCGTAGGGCCAGGGAGATACGATCTGCCTTAAACCTGTTTTGGCTGTCGGTAAATTGCAATGAGCCAATATCGTCTGGAAAGCAGGAGTTTACGCATGTCATGACCAGCCTCTTGAAGCATTTCATAACAGATGTCAGAGCCACTGGGAATTTTTGTTAAGGAACATTATCTTGTTTGTCTTAGGTACCAGGACAAAAGTGATCTTCTTAAAATTGAAGGGAACTATAGACTGAAGCAGAGAAAGTTTAAAAATGTCCATGAAAACCCCACCAGTTAACACGCACAGAATCCAAAGACACCACCAGGAATATCACCCAAGATGATGCTTTCCATGGGTTCACCCGCCAGAAGATTGATCTTACATCTGCAACAGTGACTGTGAGTTCAGATGCACTGGAGGCTGTCAGGCTGGGTAGTGACATACCCATTCCATTCTGTTTAAAATGAGCATAGAATGTGTGTTGGCAGATATTAAGAATGCATTTTTGATAGAAAGTAGTCTGAGAGGCTCAGGAAAAATGAAAAAGATCTGTCTGCAAGGTAAATCTAAAATAGCAGCACATGATTATACTCACATTATTAAACAATATAACTCAAGAGAATAACTGCAATTGTGAGGTATTCTGCACTTGAGCAATTTATTAATTAAGGAAACTTTGAAAATCTACTTGATAAAAAAGTCATTGCCAGCCCATGATCTGAAAGTGAAGAAGAAACAATTGACAAAGTACCAACAGTTCATGTCTCCTCAAGCGAATGTGGACGCCACACGCAAACGCGAAGGAGAATACAACATTCTGAACAATGCTAACACTTGCCCTGTAGTATACTCTATGAATTTTGCAAGGAATTCTTCAGCTGCCTCAGACACTACAGTACTCAAGTGGAAGTATGTCATCCTCACTCCCAGGAGGACTGCCTAGCAGGAGAAGTAATTAAAGCCTAGCTCAAAGTTCAAAGTAATAATTATTAAAGAGAACGTACATGTTGCTATATATAACCCTGAGATTCTTTTTCTGCAGGCATACTTAAAAAATCTATAGACCAGTAAACTGTAAACATCAGTAAGTGTTAACTGTAAACAAACCATGAAAATGTAGATATAAATAAATAGCAATAAATAATGAGTATGAAATAACAAGATAAAAGAGCCCTTAATATGAATGTAGCTATCCCCTTTTATTCAAGAGCCTGATGGCTGAGGGGTAGTAACTGCTCTGGAACTTAGTGGTGGAGTCCTGAGGCACATGTAACTTCTTCCTGATGTCAGCAGTGACCAAAAAAAAGCATGGCCTGGGTGGTGAGGATATCTGATGATGGATGCTGCTTATCTATGACAACGTTTCATATAGATGTTCTCAATGGTTGGGAGGGTTTTACCCGTGATGTACTGAGTTGAATCCACTACCTTGTGTAAGATTTTCCACTCAAAGGCATTAGTGTTTCATACCAGGCCATAATGCAGTCAGTCAGCACAACTTCCACCACACATCTAGAGAAGTTTGCTAAGGTTTTCAGTGACATGCCGAACCTCCACAGACACCTGAGAAAGTAGAGGCGCAGTCATGCTTTCTTTGCAATAATATTTATATGATGGGTCCAGGACAGGTACTCTGAGATGGAATTTAAAGTTATTGACTCCATCTCTGATGCTTGGATGATTACTGGCTCATAGACCTTTTGTTTTCCTTCTCTTTAAGTCTACTATCAGTTCCTTGGTCTTATTGGCATTGAGTGAGAAGTTATTGTTCTTACACCACTCAGCCAAGTTTTCAATCTCCTTCCTATATGCTGATTCATCACCCCCTTTGATACAGCCCAGAACAGTGGTGTCATCAGCAAACTTGTATATGCTGTTGCAATTGTACTTAGCCATGCAGTCATAAGTGTAAAGCAAGTAAAGCAGGGGGCTAAGTACACATACCTGCAGTGTTCTTGTATTGATGGAGATTGTGGAGGAGATGTTTTTGCCAATCAGAATTGACTGGGATCTACAAGTGAGAAAATACAGGATCCAATTGCACAAGAGGTAATGAGGCCCAGGTCTTAGAGTTTACTGATTAGTTTTGAGGGGATGATAGTGTTAAATGTCTTGCTATAATCGATGATGAGCATCCTGATGTATGCATTTTTGCTGTCCAGATGTTCCAGGGTTGTGTGAAGAGGCAACAAGAGAGCATCTGCTGCAGATCTGCTGTATCACTCTGGATGTAAGTGCTACTGGGCGACAGTCATTTAGACAGGTTACCACGCTCTTCTTGGGCACCGGTACAATTCAAGCCTGCTTGAAGCAGGTGGATACCACAGACTGCCGGAGCAAGAGGTTGAAGATATCCGTGAACACTCCAGCCAGTTGGCCTGCGCAGGTCTTCAATACTCGGCCAGGTACACCGCTTGAACCGGATGCTTTCATCTTCAGAAACTGTAACCAAAGGATCACTGGGAGACATGGGGGTGCACAATGCTTCCTCCCTGTTCTGGTGGTCAAAGTGAGCATGGAAGGCATTGAGCTCATCTGGAAGCGAAGCTCTGCTCTTCCTTATGTCACAAGATTTAGCTTTGTAGGAGGTTACGGCATTCAAACCCTGCCACAGCTGCCAAGCATCCCCTGTTGATTCCAGTCTAGTCCGGAATCTCCACTTCACCCAAGAAGATGACTTTTGGGAGATCGTACCTACACCTCTTGAAGTATTCTTGATCTCTAGATCTGAATGCTTCTGATCTGGCTCTCAGCAAGTTCCAGATTTCACTGTTCATCCAGGACTTCTGACTGCGGAAACGCTGAATGATTTTGCGGGGCCACACTCATCTACAGCTGTTTTAATAAAGGCTATAACAACCTGGTGTACAGATGAGTTCCTGAACATGGCCCAATCCACTGACTCAAAACAATTCTGTAACCGTTCCTCCCGCAACCGCCCTTGGTTGTCGATCTCTGGAGCCTTGCTCTTTAGGCTCTGTCTGTATACAGGTAGCAGGAGTACAGCCAAATGATATGACTTGCCAAAACGTGGTCTCGGGAGAACGATAGGAATTCCCTATCATAGTGTAGCAGTGCTCCTGTGTGTCGGGACCTCTGGTGCAACAGGTTACTTGCTGGTGATAATTGGGCAGGGTTTTCTTCAAACAGGCCTGGTTAAAATCACCGACTATAATACAAAATACACCAGGATGGGCCGTTTCTCATTTACAGACAGCATTGTGCAGTTTCATGACAGCTTGCTTATAATTGGCTGCTGGTGTATGTAAACTGCAGTCAGGATCATGGATGAAAACTCCTGAGACAAATAAAAAGGTCTACATCTAATTCTTAGCTTTCCTAAGTCAGGGGAACAAGAAATCAACATAATCCCAACGTCTGTGGACCAATGAGAATTGACTAAAAAGCATATGCCACCACCTATTTCCTTAACAGAATTTGAGGTTCGACCCATTCTGAAAATCATAAACCTTCTGGTCGGATAGCTGCGTCCAGCGTGTTCTCTGTTAACAAAGTCTCAGTGCAACAAACAACTGAGATCTGTCTGCCTCATCTGCCTCTGATACAGCAGCCTTGCCCTGAGATTGTCAATCTTTTTTTCAAGTGACTGTACATTTGCTGACAAGATGGTAGGCAGAGGAGGCCTCATTCCGCTGTGCTTAAGCTCACAGTCCAGATCTGAGTTCCACAATCAATCACCATAAACAAAAGCTACTGATCTTTCAGCACAAAACTACTCTGTGTTACTTACTTACAGTGGCCATTTATTTTATTGTTCTGAATGATAAGTGAAAGTACTGGTAAAATCTGAACATCCTATTTGGTCTAACAAGGCAAGACACTAAAATGGATAAACACAAGGCATAAGTGCTAAGCTCATTTTCACACAAGTCATTATCAATATTGCAATAAATGCCACAATATTGTAAAGACTTGATCAATTGATTATCTCAAAGAATACCCACACAAGAGAATTACAGGGGAAAATTCTTACAGTTTTCATCCTCAGAATCCGGTTTAATATCATCAGCATATGTTGTGAAATTTGTTAACTTTGCAGCAGGAGTACTATGAAGGTAAGTGCCCATGGTGGAGCTGACTAATTTTACAATTCTCTGCAGCTTACTTCAATCCTATGCAGTAGCTGCCCCCATAGTAGAGGATGATGCAATCAGTTAGAATGCTCTCCATGGAACACCTGTAAAAATTTGCCAGTGTTCTTGGTGACATACCGGTACTAATTCTCCTCAAACTCCTAATGAAATATAGCCGCCGCCCTGTCATCTTTATAGCTGCATCAATATGCTGGGTTTAGTTTAGGTCCTCAGAGGTATTGACACCCAGGAACTTGAAACTGTTCACTCTTTCCACCTCTGATCTCTCTATGAGGACTGGTGTGTGTTCCTTCATCTTACCCTTTCTGAAGTCCACAATCAATTCTTTGGTCTGATGATGCTGAGTGCAAGGTTGTTGCTGTGACACCACTTACTAGCTGGCATATCTTGTTCCTGTATGCCCTCTCATGACCATCTGAGTTTCTGCTAACAATGGTTGTATCGTCAGCAAATTTAGAGATGGAATTTGAGAAGTAGACAGGAAAATTACAGCAGTTTTCCACACTACTAAGATCAAACAAAGGCCAGTTGAAGACAAATTTAAATTGATATGAAGGATATGATCAAATTCTTTAATCTTTTCACTGACTTAATGCTTCATGAATAATAAGCAAATCGTACTGTAATGATCTGCAAGTCTACTGCCTCCAGAACAAGTGTCTGAAATAATAAATTCTACATGTCATAAAGACCAATGGAAAGCACTCACTGAAGTTAGTTAATGTGTTGGAAATGTGTTCACGGATTGCTCATATTTACTCAATGGTTGCTGGTGAATGTTCTGGAAACTGAGAACTTCAGTTTCCTCTGATTGACTCAAAATAATGGGTATAGTTTGGAAAATAAAAGCCAGAACAGTACAACTTGAGTCAAAGGTTCATAAATGTCTGATTGATTGGCAGCATTCTTTTTTGTACTTGCACATGGACATTAAAACTAGGTGCGAGAGGGAAGGTGTAATACTCGCAAAATCAGAATTTGATCCTCTTGAAAAGTTCTATGCATCATCAAACTGGAAAAAAATAAATTGTGAAATAAATTATTACAGAAAAAATTCAGCTTGACCAAAAATATGCTGTAGTGTTCTATGACTACCGTACTTTGGGTGAGACTAGAACGAGGGCTCAGGTGTTAAGGGTGAAGGGTCAAATGTTTAAGGGGAACATGAGGAGGAACTTCTTCACTCAGAGGCTGGTGAATGGTGAGAGTGTGGAACAAGCTGCCAGCAGAAGTGGTGGATGCAGATTTGATTTCAATATTTAAGAGAGGTTTGAATAGGTATGTGGATGGAAGAAGTATGGAAGGCTATGGTCCAGGTGCAGGTAGATGAGAGTAAGCAGAATAACAGGTCGGTATGGACAAGATGTGCCAAATGGACTGTTTCTGTGCTGTAGAATGCTATGACTGCATAAATGCTCCAAAATTGATTACATAGATATACATGTACAAAAATATTAGACACAATCATCAGATGCTGCAAAATTTGCCCAACTGTTAAGATGTCATTGACCATGTCCGATAGTAAATTAAACTGAAGCAAAAAAAAAACATAACATTGTATGTACTGAACAGGTTAAGCAGCATCTGTGGAGGCAAAAGGAGCGAGTCAGCATTTCGTGGCATCTCAAAGTGAACTGAAACTGGCACAAATAAATGAACCCAAATGTTGTAAACATTCCACTTAGTTAACTTGCATTTATATAATGCCTCATCATTCCACTTTCACATGAATGCTTACAAATTGCATGTGAGCAGTCAAGATATTCTGCACTTCAGTAAATTACTCTACTGCTGAGCTGAGAAACATGACTCATGAGCATTTTGCTTTTTTGTAAAGGTAGAAATATGCCACAAGGAAACCATAACTCTCCTACTGATGCTGTTCCTCCATCAAAGTTCAAAGTAAATTTATTATCAAAGTCCATATATGTCACCATATAGAATACTGACTAAGATTCATTTTCTTGTGGGCATACTCAATAAATCTACAGAATAATAACCATACAGAATCAACCAGGGTTTTCAACCAGAGTGCAGAAGACAACAAACTATACAAAAACACAAAGAAGAAATACTAATAATAACAACCAGGTAAGCAACAAATAGAGGAAACATGAGATGAAGAGTCCTTGAAAGTAAGTCATTAGGTTGTGGAAATGTTTCAAATGAAGGGGTAACTTAAATTGATTGAAGTTGTCCCCTTTGGTTCAAGAGCCTGATGGTTGAGTGCTAGTAACTGTTCCTGAACCTGGTAGTGCGAGTCAATGTACCTTCTTTCTGATGGCAGCAGTGAGAAGAGAGCTGGGTAGTGGGGGTCCCTAATGATGGACGCTGCTTTGCTGCGACAGTGTTTCTTGTAAATATGATCAATGGTTGGGAGGCTGAGCCATTTTCACTACTTTTTGTAGGATTTTCTGTTCAAGGGCATTGGTGTTTCCATACCAGGCTGTGATGCAACTAGTCATTGTACTCCCCAATACACATCAATAGAAGTTTGTCAAAGTTTTAGATGTCATGCCAAATCCCTGCAAACTCCTAAGGAAGTAAAGGCGCTACCGTGCTTTCTTCATAATTGCACTTGCATGCTGGGCTCAGGACAGCTCCTCCAAAATAAAGACACCTAGGAATTTAAAGTGGTTTATTTCTTTGCTCTAGAATCCAACATCTGCAGTCTCCAACTAATCACTCTTTTCTGCAAGGAAAGACATGTATTGCCAGTACTCCATGACCAACCACCTTCGATCTTCTGCCTACCTCCTCTGTTACACCCATTCATGGACATAAGACTTGCTCAAATTAGGGACTGGTTCTGAAGACAACCTGGAGTCTGTACTTTGGTGGTTGCCAGATGTTTTAGAACCAAATTTTGGGATTGAAATAATGGTTGTGGGTTGTGAATGAGGAAATCATTTGGGGTAAAAGGTCATCACACAAATAAGGCACCACATGCTGACACAATTCACCATCTACTTCAAACTCTCAGGCAGCGTACTCATCTATGTCCCATAGACATAACCTAGACTGCTCCTTCACTTGACTGCGCACAGTCTCTCAATGATCAGGGGTATCTGTGTAGACAAAGGGAAAGAGAGGAGCCTTCAAAAACCAAGACTGAAGCCATACATGGAACATAGTGACTTGATGCTTGGCACTGAAATCCATTATTAAAGTTATGAAATAAGATAGAGCCACTAGTTGTATGAATTGACATTCCTGAACTGCCATAGAATGATTTAAACTCATGTCTCCAGGCCAAAGGTCTGTACCTAACACACTCCATTAGCATACATTATGAGAGGATTGCAGACACATATGAGTGTAATGCAATACTGCACTTCTACCGACTGTGTACCGTTATGAGCCCACCAACCCAAGAATGATGAAACAACACATGGTTCTTTCAAAATTGTTGCACCCGGTCACTTCTGAATATTTATTCAGGAAGAACTCTCAGATATCAAGTCATAAAGATATGTTTAATCCTGAACTCAGCATCAAACACTTGACTTGACCTGTTTCAATACATTTAATTCAGGAAAGTAGCTTGCATACAACTCCACTTTACTGTTGCCCAGAGCCTTTGCCAATGAAAATAGAAGTTTTAAATTTTCTCAATAAATTTCTCAGCTTCTAAATTGTCAAAAATTATATAGCTCGTTAGTTACTACCTGCTATGCCACTGGCATTTCAGGCAACAATAAAGGTTCTTCATCTCTGTACCACGGCACACAGATGTAGAAGGATTCTTCATTGCTGTTTCCATAACAATTTTTTTTGACCAGTCAAGATTGTTAGCCCTGAGCTGAACCCCCAAACCTGAAGGACCGGTAGACCACTCTTAGTCTGGCCTCTACTTTTTGATACGTTCAGCATAGCTGATCCTACCAAGAGTCAGAGCACAAGACCCTGACTCCAGCCAATGTAATTCTCCGGTCATTGAGGCACGCAAGCCCCTAAACCCTAAGACAAGGTTGTGGTCCTCTAGGAGGTATGTAGCTTGTAATTTTGCTCAAATCCACATACCAACCATTAGCTCCCTTATCCCTGCATATTCATTAAAAAATTTTGGATTTAATATTGTTTGATGGAATTGACCTACTTTATTCTTCACTCAATTCTCCAGCACTTTGATTTTAGTCTTGTATACATACCTAATTCACTCTGCTCAGCTCATCTATTGCAAGGTTTTCAGTGAGAAAATTCTTGCATCTTGAAATTCTCTTCCTAAATTTCTGTGCTTATCTACCCCTTTTTTGCTTTTTAAAATCTTTCTCAAAATATATATTGCTGTGACCATGCCTTTTGGTCATATACCCTACTTCCTGTTGGGTCTTCACCACTTCTACAAATTGTTCCTGTCTGTGACAGAAAGGTGCTCATATTGGTACAATTTGGTATCAGTATTGCTGTTCTCACTCACTCTGCTCCCAAAGCAAACATTTTGGCGTAGAGGTCTGGCACACAACTGGGTTGCTCACCCACTGATCCACTAATGTTGCTTTACCTACACCACATTGCCCTTAAGGAGAATCTTACAAAACAGAAAATCCACAGCTACTTTCATTTCCAACATACATTTGACACCAAAATTAAGACCATCTGTTCACATTTCTCTTCCATATTCCCTCCCGGGCTAAGCCTCCATTGAATAGGTGGAGTGAACTTGGCCTTTTCTCCTTGGAGTGGCAGAGGTTGAGAGGTGACCTAATAGAAATGTATAAGATGATGAGAGTCATTGATTGTGGATAGCCAGAGGCTTTTTCCCAGAGCTGAAATGGCTAACATGAGGGGGCATAGTTTTAAGGTGCTTGGAAGTAGGTACAAGGGGGATCTCAGAGGCAGATACAATAGGGTCTTTTAAGAGACTCTTGATAGGTACATGGAGCTTAGAAAAACAGAGGACTATACAGTAGGGAAATTTTAGGCAGCTTCAATCCTGCTTTTAGTCCTATGTTATTCTAATTTCTCTCCTAATCCTTTCATTGCACTCTCCAAACCTATCTTGTTCATGAGACTAAATTGACCACACACTTAGTGACTGTTGTTCCTTTCTGTACCTTGTGGTGCATCGGGCAGCAACCTTGCTGTTTCTTTAGCGTTCACCTGTTTTTTAAGAAGCCAAGTTGCAAGCTCGATGCTCAACTCAGCACAGATGGAAAGCATGCAAAGAGCTGACTGGATTCTAATCCGGGGCCAGTTGTCTCAAAGTCTGGTGCAAATGACACAACACCACCGGCCAACACTTAGTGATGCACCTTGCTAAATGTCATCTTTACTATCATGATAGCTGATTTTCTAAATATTTCCCTTTTAAGGACTGACATCCTCTCTTCAATACACCCCTTAGTTAAAGAATCCACTTTTAACTACCCGCCCTAACAAAATACTACTCTATTTCCCAACACTTGAAATGTCATTGCCTTCCATTCTACTTTCTTGCAATTCTATACATGTTTCTCTAATTATGACCTTGATAAAACGTCAAAATGGTATTAGTCATTGTGTCAAATCACCAGATCTCATTTGTGAAAGGTCACACATACCTTGTTAGCACGATTTGTTATGATCTAGAATCAATAACAATGGATCCTTTATGATATTGATGCACTAACAACTAAAGCTACAGTGCTAGATCTATACAAGGCAAATCTGATGCAAAATTTTAAGCTGTTCTCCTGATGCCAAGTCTGTTTTTAAATGCACACTACTGTTGTATCTTACCAGATAGTAATCACAGCGCAACGGGTCTTTCTAACATAAATAATAACTCTGCATTTGAAATTCTAAATACAACTGGTTTGTTTTAGGTTGGAAAACAAACATTAACTTCTCATCCTCTCCCTCTCTCTTATTTTATATGTCCCAAATATGTCATCTTAAACTGATTTAAAGTGGCAATGGATCATACACAACAGCCTTTTTAGATTTAATGCCGATATGATTCAATTTTTTGGATGATATTCCATTCGACCTGGGTAACTTCCTGTACCTCTGCTTCTAAATTTTGTAATCAGTACAGGCTGTCGCCGTGTTACTTATACCCGATTTATAGACTTAGTAAATTCATAAGTTCGTTCCTCCTTATACAAGGTTTGGTCTTGTATCTAGAAACAACATACTTAGTTTTGTGCAGTTTATGTTTTGAAGTGTCTGCATCTGTTACTGTCATAAGTCTTGCCTATCAGGCCATTGAGCTGGTATTATTGGCTGCAATTGACCCAGGCCCATGTGTCATTTCCTTGTCATATCATGACATCAGAAAATATACAATGAGCATCTCTGACTCACCAATTAATACAGTTTTTAAGATAAAGAGCACATCTTGCAGAAAGACAGAAACAGCATGTGATTAAAGAGGTCTCTGATGGCTCATCATTTTTTCCCCATTGACTACCAGACTTCCCACGGCTGCCATTAGGTGCTGCCCTTTTGCAGACAGGTAATAATAGCAATGATTGCAGTATCTGGGCAGTAGATGCTCTGATCTGAAACTGCAGTGACTGCTGTGGAGCCCTTTCATAACATAGGGTTCATCTGTGGGATGGAATACAGTCAGGTCACACAACAACATGGGGGAGCCACATTAGCCAACAATATGCTTCTTAATAATTAGAAAAGATTAGACTAGATTAGATTTATTTGCTAATCATGTTAATCTAAACACACAGTGAAATGCTTCATTTGTGTTATCAACCAACACAATCCAAGGATGTACTGGGGCAGCACTCTAAGTGTCGCCACAAGTTCCACTGACAACATAGCTTGCCCACAATGTTTAGCAGAATGACGATCAGCCAACATACACCGAGCAGCAACAACAAAACAAATTCCTTTCCCATGCCTTGGCGCACAAACTAGACGGGTCCCCAACACCAGGATAGTCAGCCCCAAGGCCTCCAACCAATAGACTACAGCCAACTTGACCAATTGATGCACCAAAAATGAGTGAAAGGAGTCTCAAGGCCTAGACTTCTACCTATTTAAAAAGAGATATTCTTGGGCCTAAATGCACCCACATGCAGGTAGCTGAAAACAACTAACAATCAAAAACAGGCAAAAAGCTGTTGAGACACCAGAGTGTTGCCCCAGTACATCCTTGGATTGTGTTGGTTGATAACACAAATGAAGCATTTCACGAGCAAACACGAGGAAATCTGCAGATGCTGGAAATTCAAACAACAACACACACAAAATGCTGGTAGAACACAGCAGGCTAGGCAGCATCGATAGGGAGAAGCGCTGTCGATGTTTCGGGCCGAGACCCTTCCGTTGAAGCATTTCACTGTGTGTTTAGATGTACATGATCAACAAATAAATCTAATCTAGTCTAATCTTTTCTAATTATTAAGAAGCATATTGTTGGCTAATGTGGCTCCCCCATGTTGTTGTGTGACCTGACTGTATTCCATCCCACAGATGAACCCTATGTTACGAAAGGGCTCCACAACAGTCACTGGAGTTTCAGATCAGAGCATCTACTGCCCAGATACTGCAATCATTGCTATTACTACCTGTCTGCAAAAGGGCAGCACTTAATGGCAGTCCTTGGGAGGTCGGGTGGTCAATGGGGAAAAAATGATGAGCCATCAGAGACCTCTTTAATCACCTGCAGTTTCTGTCTTTCTGCAAGATGTGCTCTTTATCTTAAAAACTGTATTAATTGGGGAGTCAGAGATGCTCACTATATATTTTCTTGATGTCAAGATATGACAAGGAAATGACACATGGGCCTGGGTCAATTGCAGCCAATAATACCAGCTCAATGGCCTGATAGACATCTGCTTCAAAATATAAACTAAGTATGTTATTTCTGGATACAAGACCAAACCTTGTGTAGGTTGCCAATTTACTAAGTCCATAAATCAGGTGTAAGTAACACGGTGACAGCCTGTACTGATTACAATAGCCACCATATATTTCTACCAGCAGTCAAAGCAATTTGTGGCATTTTGTGGCATTTTCGGGCTGGGGTTTCCTCGGTGCATTACTGGACTGATGTAGTCAGGGGAATATTGTAGGGTCTCACCCTGAAATGTTATATGTTTATTCTTTTCCTTAGATACTGCCCGACCTGCTGAGTTCCTCCAGCATTTTGTGTGTGTTGCTTTGGATTTCCAGTATTGGCAGATTTTCTCGTGTTTGGAAGTTTGCAGCTGACAGTTTTGTTGGTTGAGTCAAGCCCAGTCAAGAGTCAGCTCATCCTCAGCACCATGCTCTCACCAACAGATGCAATGTCATCACTTAGGTTCCTCCCATTTACCAGATCCACAATTAGATTTTATTGCACTTCACAAGAATTATGCATTCCCGCGATGCTAAAAATTCCTGCAGCATTATAACTATTT
Organism: Hemitrygon akajei; assembly: GCF_048418815.1. Lineage (NCBI taxonomy): Eukaryota > Metazoa > Chordata > Chondrichthyes > Myliobatiformes > Dasyatidae > Hemitrygon > Hemitrygon akajei. The sequence continues at coordinate 31,004,026 of NC_133137.1, forward strand.
GAAAAACGGGCAATTACAATGTTGTGGTAAGCTCTGCAGTTCTCTACAAACTCCAGTACACCATTTTGATGCAGAAAGCCAGAGAGATCTTGGTCATTAGTCCACTGAAACAGACTTCAGTTGTGACTGAAACACAAGGCAACAGGTAAAATGATCAGAACTGTGGCTAGGCAGAGCATTGAAACTCAGTACCAGAAGTAAGAGGCCAGCATAAGTCGTAGTGGAATGGGGAGATCATATCACAGCAACCTTGTTGAGTAACCGCAATACACTTTCCAGCCATGATGCACCAACAGTGGATGAAACAAATATTTTGAATGGTTGATGTGGTCTAATAAGGAAGGCTGCTTTGCTCTGTAAAGTGTTAAACTTATTGAGAATTGGGTATTCATCAGGCAAGTAGAGAATTTCATTCACAGTCATGACATTCTCGAAGAGGACCACGATGTTGTCGTAGGGTTAGGAGGCTTGCATTCCTCAATAAACTAGAGAGCTATGTTGGCTGGAGTTCAGGGCATTATGCTTTGGCTCTTGGCAGGGTCACTCATGCCAAACAGGTCAAATGTTAGAGGTCACACTAAGAGTGGTCCTCCAGGTTCGGGGGTTCAGCTCAGGGCTAACAACCCTGAATGGTCTAAAATAATTAGTTACGGAAAGAGCAATGAAGAATCCTTGTACTGTATATCTGTGTATGATGGTACAGAGATGGAGGAGAGTCACTGGTGTTTAGGGCAGTAAGCAAGTCATGATTTATGGTTTGTAGATGGTAGAAAAGATTTGGGGTATCAGGAGGCAAGTTACTTATGACAGGATACCAAGCCTCAAACCTGTTCAGGTACCGCCAGCATTTATGTGATTAGTCCAGGTGAATTTCTGGTCAATGGTGATCTCTAGGATTTAATGGTGGAAGACTTGGCAAACAGAAGTGTCATTCAATGCCAAGGGGTAGACAGACATTTTTTTTGTTGCAGCTATCATTGCCTAGGACTTTTACAACACAAAGGTTAAATGACACCTACCAGCACAGTTTGAATGCTGTTTAGGTCTTTTGTTGAGGAGTTTAGAAGAAAAATAAAAATTGGCAATCATTATAAAAAAAATTGTAATTTCTGATCCATGATGATGAAAGGAATGTCATTGATGAAGCAGCTGAAAGTAGTAGGCCTCAGGTTACTGCCTTAGGAATTCCTGATATATTAGAGCGGGGGTTATCAATTTCCAACAACCAACCTTCATGTAAGACATGACTGCAGCTAATAAAGTGTCTTTTTTCTTGATGCCCATTAACTTCAGTTTCACCAGCTTCCTTGATGTCACACTTGGCGAAATATTGGTATGATGTCTGCAGTAATAAAGGAAAAGGCTAGAGACATTAATGGGGGAGGGGGTATCTCACTGAACCTACCAAATATTGAAAGGCTTAGATAGAGTGAATGTGGAGAGAATGTTTCGGGAGAGTCTGGGATCAGAGCGAAAGCCTCAGAATAGAAGCTTGTCCTTTGAGAACAGATGAGGAGGAATTTCTTTTAGCTTGGGGGTGGTGAATATGTGGAACTTAAGCCAAGTCAGTGAGTATATTTAAAGTGGAAGTTGATAGGTTTTTGATTAGTAAAGGTGTTAAAGGTTCTGTGGAGAAGACAGGGGGATGGGGTTGAGAAGGAAAATAAATTAGCCATGATCAGATAGTGGAGCAGACTCAATGGGCTGAATAGCTCTAATGGTCTGATAGAAAGCAGTGGCACAGATCAGTGAGTGGCCTGGAATGGGCCTGAGACCAGGTTAAGAGAGGTGGTCATATTGACTTCATCTATAAAAACATTACAAGCATGTATGTACCCAAGATCTCAGGAGCTCACTGCCTTTGGTGAAGCATAGTCAGTTTAGCAATGCTCTGTGAAGGTCTGGATAAGAGTTACCTGTAAACTCTATATATTTTTATTGCAACTTTTGGTAATTTTTAATGTTTTGCACTGCACAACAACAAATTTTACAAATATGTCTGTGATAATTAAGCTGGTTCTGATAAGATGGACAAGCCCATCCATAACTCCACCTGCCATCCTTCCTAAGGAACCGCAGATTGATTGTTGGCCTTTAAGTTCCAGGTTTTCTGAGAAATGTTCATTAAGCTGGTTGTGTATGAATGAAAACTGTCATCTTTCAGACAAATTGAAATTGGAATCAACTCAGGAGCTGAAATTTAGGCATTGCGATATTGTCAAAGTTATTTGGGACCGTGAACTTGCTAATGTTAATGAAGATCTAGACAGAAAGCCAGAGTTAAATGGCCTGCTGGAAGCAAAATTAATCCTGGAAATGCAGTTTTGCTCTGGAATAAACTCATTTTAACTGCACAGAGCTGGGTTTACTTTTCAATACTGTGGGAGCAAACTTTAATGGAATTTTCTTAAATCATTTAATCCCCTGAGACAAATTATATTCAAAAGGAAGAACTTTCAAGAAAATAACTCGATTAAATCTGTCTCTGATTTGGGTCCCCTTTACCCCCACCCAAAAGAAATACAATCTGACAGGACTCTATATAATTAACTGCATTCCAATGATGATACTCTTATTGTCCCAAAAGAAATGTAGTAACTGTGACCAACAAGAATATACAATCATTACCCTTTGGTCACATTATGAACATGAAGCTCAATGACCTCCTTTATAAGCAGTTTTGCTATAGTTTCAAAGGACCTCTGACTGCATCAATTGAGTTTAAGCCTGTGGTGTTTGTGATGCAAGTCTGCAGACAGTTTATCACTAATAAAGTAACAAAGTATACATTAACATAAAAGCTTTTACCAACAGACAAGTCCATTAATTGACTTGAATACAACTGGAAAGCAACTGCTGAGCAGGCCTGAAGGTAGAAGTTCGAGCCAAACAGATCAGTGCTGCACACAATGACAGATTTATTGAGCAAAGAAAAGGCCTTCAGTGCTGTTGCTGAGAAATAGAGATTAATCTGAAAAGGCTTCCTATTTTTAAACATCAAACACCACAACAGAAGTAGGAAAACAATCAAGACTTTTGTCAATGATTCACGCAACATTTGGGTGACATGCCGGAATCTTTGACATGGATGTATTTATCAAAGCTTAAAAAAATATTTTGCCCCTCTCTATCTCTAGTCTAGCCTTCATGCTTCGTCCTTGATCCAAGATGGCAGATAGCCAAGTCACTTTATGACCACTTGGAGGTGCAAGAGATTATCTACCAAATTCCAAACAGCAAGGCCTATCTTTAAATTGAAGGCAAGATTAAGAATTTGGTACAAGTATGCTGTCCAAATCAAACTCCCACATGCCTCAGTCCAATATATATGTAGCTAAGAATTACTTTTAAATAAACCCAAATGATCAAAATTGAGCTGTATTTCATTAAAAACACACTTGCTTTCTGTGAGGAATGAACAATCATTTTTAATCTCAGTTAAACCTACAATGCTGTTTTATGTGATAGGCAGACATGCAATGTCAGGCTGGAGATCAATGGAAAAGAACATGGACAATGGAAAATGTATAGGCAATGCTCAATCCCTCTGCTGGTACTCCAATTGACTCTCCTAATTATGTTCCTCTTTTCAAAATGAATCTTCATGTTAACCTTATTATAAATAGATATCATCCACAGAACTTGCTTATGAAAGAAGAAGCATTTTTTTGCCAAAGCATCTTTTTCATTAAACTACCAGAGGTCAGTGGGAATAGATCTTACAAAAAAGGAAAGCCAATGAACACAGAACAGAAATACTTTAATGAAGGTGCTAGATTTTGATGTTAGGTGTGTTCGGACTGAAAGTCATCCCCATAGGATTGTGGGTACATATTTCATGAGCTCTGCAATTTGAAGTTTTTCCTTGTCATTGCCTTGGTCAATCCCAACACTTAATTTGCTTTACAGGGTTCCCCCGCTATCCGAAGGTGGAGCGTTCCTATGAAACGGTTCATAAGCCGGAATGTCGTAAAGTGAAGAAGCAATTATCATTTATTTATATGGGAAAAATTTGTGAGCGTTCCCAGACCCAAATTATAACCTACCAAATCATGTCAAATAACACATAAAACCTAAAATAACAGTAACGTATTGTAAAAGCAGGAATGATCTGATAAATACACAGCTTATATAAAATAGTAATACTTTTCTGCAATCATCGCAGCACTGTCTAGCGTAGCGAAAATCTCACGCAAGCGCTCTTGGCAGCACTATTCAGCGCAAGCGCTCTCAGCAGAAACACTCTCTCTGGTAACCTTTAAGCTATGAAGCTGCCAAATCATACCCAATAACACATAAAAATACACAGCCTATATAAAGTAGAAATAATGTACATACAGCATAGTTTCACTTACTGGAATCGGGAAGAAAGCAAGCACACTGATGATGGTGTGCTAGGTTGAGTCATGGGAGGTTGGGATGGTGAGATACTGGGGTGTCATCTCATCATTGTCTGTTTCCATCAGAGCAGGCAGGTCACCTTCTTCTATGTTTGCCTACCTCGATGTCGAAGGTCAAGGCTCGTTGTGGCTGATGTAGAAGGCTTGAAAGACGACAGTATGCTTGACTGCTTAGCCTCGCACACTTTACTACCATATAGTTCTTTGTAAGCACTCAAACCATCCTGCAAATATGCCCTAAACCTATGTACCCTTTCAAAATTAAAGTCATACTTTTCTGCAATCATTGTAGCATTATCAATCGCAGTGAAAATCTCACTCAATTGCTTCATATTCAGTTCCTGGATGACTTCACTTTTGAGCCGTTTGCTACTGTGTTCAGTTTCGATTGTTATCCTTTCCTCTTGCAATTGTATCAGCTCTTCATCTGTCAAGTTCTTGGTCATGGGATGCCAAAACCTCTTCAACATCATCTTCGTTAACTTCCACAAACCCAGCCTCCTTAGCCAAACTCACTATGTCCTTACTTCGTTCACCACGATTAAAACGCGTAATTATGTCTAGTTTTATGCTAAGTGTAACACCCTTACAAGCTCTTTTAGGCTTCTCCGATACCTTAGAACTTATCTTGCTAACGGATGCACAAAATAAATCGAAATAAAGCACAGATGCTCACAGGCACGTGTTTAAGCAATACCAACTAGAATGCAGTTCTGGGGGAGGAGCTTGGCTGCTCCCTTTTCTCGTAACAGGAAAAACACCTTCTGTTAGCGAAAACAGGTAACTACTATAGGTCTTTTGTAACAGCGAGGTGTCATAAAGTGAACGTTCGAAAAACAGGGTCCACCTGTATTTGAAATACTTCAAGAAACATGTCACTTTAAAAACCACTGAGGTGAATGTGGAAGGCAAGCAAGGGTTCAGCGCTGACTGCCTGCCTTTTGAACACTGATGGAATCCCTCTGCTGCTGGAGAAGGAGACTGGGTGGTGGCTCACTGTGCCTGAAGGGTAGACCTTTGCGTTTGAGTGGTGTCTCTCTCTTTCAATGATGTTGGAGGATGTTACTGAGGTTCTGCATTTATGGATTGGACAATGAACTGTGGACTTATTCCAGTCTTATGGTTTTTATATTCTGTGTTTTCGCCCATTCTTTCTTGTTTTTTTGTGTGTGCAGGGTGGGGGTCAATGTTTGTATTGCATTTTGTTAGTTTTTGCCCCGGAGGTGGGGATTTGGGGTTTGATGCTCTGTTTGTATTTTTTTTGGGGGGGGGGGGGAAGAAAGGGATTTGGTGGTTGATGTTCTCGTTGTATTTTGTGTGGGGGCGAGGGTTTGGGAGGGGTCTATGTTCATGATGCATTTTGTTAGTTTTTCTTGTGCAGGGATGGGATTTGGGGTCGATGTTCTTGTGGTGTTTTGTGCAGTGGAGGGGGCTTGGTGCTCACACTGGCGTCCTTTTTTGTGTGGAAGATGTGTTTGCAGTTTCTCTTGGAACAATTCCATGGTTTTTATTTGATTTTTGTGGCTATCTGGAGGACACAAATGTCAGAGTTGTATACTGCATGCATACTTTGATAATAAATGAATCATTGAACTTTGAACCTTTGAGAACAGTCTGAGAGGATGCATATTCAAAATGTTTATAGATGTCAGAATCAATATTAAGCATAACTAATTTTAAGCCTTATTAAATGAATTGTACAGCAGCATGATTTTGTGCACTACACAATTAAACTTGCCTTAAAATGTAAGAAAGGTGACATCAAATCCACAAATTTTTTTTATTAAGGTACATCTGACACATGCTTGGAGAACCACAGAAACACACAGTGGTGTCAAATTACGTGCAATGCACATATAGACACGACTAATTTTCATTTGTATCTGTTTTGTTTACCTAGTGTAAGCAAATGTGCGTGTGAAGCAAATTAAAAAGAAAAACTAGTGAAGGGCCCAGGGCAGCACTCAAAACCTCACTTTGGTAGATCATCTTAAGTATTTTACCTACCTAGTTCACTCTTGCAACCACTACACCCCTTTCCCCATGATACAATTTTGACACACCTTGCCCCTCCCTTTTACAAAGATTATGATTCTCATTTGATAATCCCCACCAACTGATCTGCTGACCCTATGGTGTCCAACACTCAACACTCCATGGCTAATGACCATATTGGTAACTTGATTATTCCTATCTCTTACAAATGATTGATCCAGTCAAATCAACTATCCTCAAATTCGGACTAAGGACAACACATATGCCTGCCCCTTCCAAACAAACTCCAATAGGTGGCCTTCGCTCTAACTTGTTCACTTATTGGCTCAATTCCGTGACCTCCAGACTTCATTTTCAAAGGTTAAAAATCAAATGTTACAAACCATTCAATCCACCTGCCTTATTATATCAGCTATGAACACTAACTTCAAAATGTGTTAATGGCAAGTTAGAACAACCAAAACATATTAATTGGAACTTGCACCAAAAGAGAAGCCTAAGTTCACATTTATTTGGAACTCTGTATTATATTTTTCTGTTAAATATTAATGTCCAATGATTTTTGGTGACTACTGACAATACTATGTGCACATCCTGCTATAAATCACTTGTCAATAAGACTCTCAATGTTTTTCCATTGTGACTTTCAGTTCTACTCTTACTATACACAAACGTAATCAGATTAAGCTTTTTCTTCTTTAAAAAGTTCGTTTGAAGTTTAAAGTTGATGAAAGGGATCAGAAGTGGAAAGAGTGAGCAATTTCAAATTCCTGGGTGTCTCTGAGGATCTAACCTGGACCCAACCTATTGATGGCAGCTACAAAGAAGGCATGACAGCAGCTATATTCCGTTAGCAGTTTGAGAGGATTTGGTATGCTGCCAAAAACACTTGCCAATTTCTGCAGATGTCCTGTGGAGGGCACTCTAATTGGCTGCATCACTGTCTGGTATGGGGCTGGGGGGGGGGGGGGGGAGTGGGGGGCTACTGCACAGCATCGAAGTGAGCTGCTGAGAGATGTAAACCTAGTCAGCTCCATAATGAGTACTAGCCTCCATAGTATCCAGGTCATCTTGTAACCAAATAACCATATGACAATTACAGCACGGAAACAGGGCATCTCGGCCCTTCTAGACCGCGCCGAATGCTTACTCTCAGCTAATCCCGCCGACCCGCACTCAGCCCATAACCCTCCATTCCTTTCCTGTCCATATACCTATCCAATTTTGCTTTAAATGACAATACCGAACCTGCCTCTACCACTTCTACTGGCTCATTCCACACAGCTACCACTCTCTGAGTAAAGAAATTCCCCCTTATGTTACCCCTAAACTTTTGCCCCCTAAGTCTCAACTCATGTCCTCTTGTGTGAATCTCCCCTACTCTCAATGGAAAAAGCCTATCCATGTCAATTCTATCTATCCCCCTCATAATTTTAAATAGCTCTATCAAGTCCCCCCTCAACCTTCTACGCTCCAAAGAATAAAGACCTAACTTGTTCAATCTTTCCCTGTAACTTAGATGCTGAAACCCAGGTAACATTCTAGTAAATCTTCTCTGTACTCTATTTTGTTGACATCTTTCCTATAACTCGGTGACCAGAACTGTACACAATACTCCAAATTCGGCCTTAACAATGCCTTGTACAATTTTAACATTACATTCCAACTCCTATACTCAATGCTCTGATTTATAAAGGCTAACATACCAAAACCTTTCTTCACCACCTAACCACATGAGATTCCACCTTCAGGGAACTATGCACCATTATTCCTAGATCTTTAGGGAGCAAGGCCTCAAAAAGGCAGCGTGCATCATTAAGGACCCATATCGCCCAAGTCATCACAAAGTACATTGCAGATCATGCCCTGTTCTCAATGTTACTACCAAGAAAGTACAGAAGTCTGAAGGCCACACTCAACGATTCAGGAACAGCTTCTTCCCCCTTGGCCATCCAATTTCTGAATAGGCAGTGAACCCATGAACACTACCTCACTATTTTTTCATTTCTCTTTTTGCAGTACTTCTTTAATTTAACTATTTTCTTTTATATATAACAATTCTAACAAATTTCACAACATATCGCCATATGCCAGTGATATTAAACTTGATTCTGATTCAGAGTACAACCCAGATATTATATCCAACCCAGATGAAGAAGTAGCTCAACGCAAATTGATTTTCTTAGCATCTTCTAGTCTGAAATAAGAGCAAAATATCTTTACTCCTTTCATTTACTTATTTCTCATAATTATTTCCTTAGCCTCATTCTCTGAGGAGAATATGTTCACCTTGCCCTTTCATTTTAAAGCAGCTTTCATTGTAGGATTTTAAATTTCTCACTAATTTGCCCTCATTGTTTCTTTTTACTTGTTCTTCGATAGATTCTGAATGTTTCTTATGTCTGTATCTACCATTAACTTTTGCCACTTTATACTTTCTCTTTCAACTTAATATCCTTAATTTCAATGCTTAACTGTGGTTGGTTCACCTGGAATAGTTTAGGGCCATAAATTAACTCCTTAAAATGTCTCCCATAGCTTGCTTATTATCTCACCTGTTAACTTACTTTTTCGATTCACTTTTGCCATCTCGTTCCTTTCCGATTCCACTATTAAGTTTATCACAGTGTTCCAGACTCAAATTTCTCAGTCAAGCTGAATGCTAAACTCTAAAACATTGGTATCACTGTTCCCAAAGGGATATTTTACTCCGATCGTTTATTAAATCTACAGCAGTCTAATCCCTAGTTGGCTCAACATTGTATTGCTCTCGGCAATTACACTGAATCCACTCAATGATTTCATTCTCCTGGCTACCATTTTCAATTTGATTAATACAGAAAGATCAAAGTCAAACATAATTAATGCACTTTTTTAATACATCTCTATGAGGTATACCCACGTTCCTGTGAACTCCTACACCTTTCAATACTTCAACATTTTAAGAAACCTCCTTTCTGTTCTTCCCCCTGCCAAAGTGGGCACACTCTCATTTTCAAAGGTTCAAAGGCTCACTTAATATCTGTATACAACTTGATATTCTTCTTCTCCAGGTAGCCATGAAACCAAGAAAGATAGGAAAGGCAGCATAATCATCAACCTCCAAATACCCACGTTCCCGCACAAAAAAACTAAAACAGGCACCTTAATCCCCAAATCCCACCTCCTGCACAAAAAAATGAACAAAACAGCACAGGCATATTGACCCCCCACAAATCCCTCCTCCCACACAAAAAAAACAAACAGAACAGAGCAAAACAGGCACATTGATCTCCAAATCCCTCCTCCCACACAAAAAGATGAACAAAACAGAACAGGTACATCAATCCCCAAATCTCCCTCCGTGCATGAAAAAAAACAAGAAAGACTGGCTGAAAAACACAGAATGTATTAAAAAAAGACTGGGAAAAAAAGCCTATAGTCCAAGTCCACATCCAAAATGCAGAAAACCTGGGGAACATTCTCCAGGCCCAGCAGCAGCCCTCTCCGTAGTAGATCGATCAAAAACCAGGCAGTTGGTGCTCACCTTGATGTTTCAATCCCCCCTCGTTACTTTAATTGCTGAAATGGGATCGAACAATGGTTTGCACCCTGTCCTGCAGCCTTCTCACCACAAAGTTCGCGCACACCGTCTCACCTCCCAGAATCCTCTCAGAGACTGCAGAGCGCAGAAGCATCCAAACAACCTCCACATTTCCGCATTCGCCGCGATGTTTCAATCTCCCTCATCACTTTAATTGGCGAACAATGGAAGATTTAATCGGCAAAATGGAGTCGAACATCGGTTTACACCCTGTCCCGCAGCCTGCCCACCATGAGGTTCCTGCATACCACCTCTGCCTGCCGGAATCCTCTCGGAGACTGCAAAGCACTGGAGCACCCAAACAAATCTCCAAAAGCAAATCATAGGCTCCAACAGTTCCAGAATCACATCCAAGATGAAAACAAATGCAAAAGACATAAAAGAAATGAAATATGTAGTTTTATGATGTACCCAGAAGATGTCGACCGACAGAGTGTTATACACTTTTCCATTATATTCCATTTGCCACGGCCTTGCCCATTACCTTATTCAGTCTGTACTTTCCTGGCACCTCTCTGCATCCTTCTCAGTCCATAACGTGACCAGCCTTGTATTATAAATATACTGTACTTGACCCTCTCTGTCAAATAATACCAAGAACAATCCCTGTGGTACTCCATTAGTCACAATGGAAAATGAGCCATTTATTTTCACTGTTAACAAATTCTCAGTCCACATTGGTAATTTACTCCGGTTCTGTTTAAAAGCCTCATGAGCGACATGATTGAAGGCCTTCTGGAAGTTCAAATATGCCACACCTACAGGCATGTAATCTACTCTGTTGGTTACAACCTCAAAAACATTCCAACAGGTTAACAAAAATGATTTCTCTTCTGACTGCGTATTCCTGTTATTCTTCACTTAGTGCCCTGTTACCACGTTTTTAATGACAGATTCCAGCATCTTTCTGACCTATAATGGCAAGCTAACTGGTGTATAGATCTTCTGTTCCTTTTTATCCCCCTTTCCTTGCACAGCGCTGTTACATTTGCATTTTCCTAAACTGCTGACCTCAAACCAGCTGAACTTTAAACGATAAAAGCCTGTGCATCCACTACTTGCCTTCAAAACCTGGGGATGCAGGTCATTTGATCCTGGGGGCTACTGCCTTTAAGTTTTAGACCATTTTAAGTGCATGTACATGCCTATTCTTAAGAATGCATGTCCTAATTAGAAAGCACATCAGCAAAATGTGATCCAGAACACTGTTCCATTTCAAGTCCTTGCACTCTAATAAAAGACCTGGGGATTTTTTTTTTTTGTTTTACACTTCTTTCAGCCCTAAGATTTACATCTGATTTGTACTGAAGTCACAAGTCTGTTATAAATAACTCTGCTTGGGAAAATATATGGCTCACATGTTTGGTGAAGAAGTGGGATAAGGTCTATACATGTGTATGTGTTATTTACTAACAGGGATGATGCCAATGTGAATAGATGAACTTCTGAGCACTGATACATCTCTATTTGCAAAAATGCTATCTGTATGAATCTTTGAATAACTGCATGGATCTGTATAATCATTAATCACTATGTAGTTGTCTTTAGAAACGATAAAGCCAGCCATCAGTGCATTTCATTGTAGTCTATTCATATGTATCCACACACTTATGTTCTAATGACAAATCCAAGTCAATGAGTCTGGATCTGTGCTCACCTCAGGTAATAATTTATCAGAATATACTGCTAGGTAGACTGTTGGTAATAGTCACAGATAAATAAAGAGACAGAGCCTCCTTAAAATGAAAGTAGCATCACTGACTTGAATATTTAATGGATTAATCTCATCATCTTGATATATTCATTTCAAACCAAAACCAGGAATGTACAGTTCATGTAGTCACATTCACTCTTGCTCTCACACACTACATTCTGACGATCACAAATTGAGAACGATACACTGTACGAAGAGCAAGTACATAACACACATCCCTGAAATTCATTAAAATACGTCATGAAAGCATTGTCAAAAATAAGCTGCTATCTTTGATTCTCATGTATTCGTATATTTAAATTATTTAACTTTCTGATAAAGTTGAGTTTTGAAAGTGTTAATACAGTTTTGATATTACTGACTACTTCTCTAGTCCTTTACTCTTTGGCCAACTGCTATCTAAAGCTTGGATGGTGAACGATAACAGGATATTTAAATAGTTGGAGTGTTACGTCTGAGTTTAGTCTCAGCATTCCTATTGCCCATATTTACAGTAGCTAGCAGGTTAAATCACAGTGACTGAGAGGCATAAAAAGTAATTTCAGTTCCTCGACAGAAACCAGTTGAGCCAGGACAGTATACCTCAGGAGAAAAAAAAACTGCCGGACACCAGGTAATATAATGACTAAAATTGGAAACAATCAATTTTTGAGTTGTTTGATTTATTATGGAAATATAAATTTTTTCATTCCTTTTGGAGCACCTTGGTGATATAGTTTCACTGTTAAACCAAGCTGTTAAATTATGATCCTTAATACATCAAGTGTTGGGGTGGAATGCTCACATAAAAACATTTATGCAAAGCTAGTAGAAGGATCACCAAACTACTAGAATCCTTGTTATATGGCTAGAGCTTGTACAGCCCATGAAAAGGGGCTGTCAACTGGCAACGCCAGTTTACTGCAACTATTCCCAAGCAACAGAATACTGATGTAAAAATGTTGAAGCAGTTGAATATAATCAAACACGTCTGGTACGCTTTGTGGAACAAAATCCTTTAGCTCCAATGTTGCAGCACAGGAAAATCAATTGGTCTGTGTAATACAAAGGAAGAAGAGGGTGAGAACATCACAAATAATCAGTGCACTAATGGCCAGCTTGAGTTTTACCAACAGTACTTGGATCCATCCTTGGCCCAGATACACACCGAAAATGTGGACCCCAGAAGAGAAGTGAAAGCGATTGTTCTTAACATCAAGGTTCCTTGGTAAAACAGAAGTCAGTGGGCATTATGGGGAAAACATCCCAATGGTTAGAGTTATACCTGGCATTAAAAGAAGTGATTGCGATTGCTGGTGGTCAAACATTCCAGATTCGGGATATTACTGCAAGAGCTCCTCAGTGTGCTAGTCCAGGCCCAATCATCTTCAGTTGCTTAATCAATGACCATCAGTACACCATAAAGGTTACAAGTGGATATGTTCACTTGTGATTGTGCAATGTGCATTTCATTCACAACTCCTCAGTAAACGCAACTATAAATAACTACACTCAGCAACACCTGCTGCTTCAGGCATGGGCTGTAACATTGGTGCCATAATAGCATTGGGCACAATAATTCCAGCAACAGAATTTAAACACTTACTCTTGAAGGCAACACTATTGTTGTATCCCCATCATTAACACCTTGGGAAAAGGGAGACAAGAGGGCACTGTTGCCAGAGACCAAAAACTCAGCTGGAACAGCAACATAAATGCGTGGATAGTGTGACAAGTGACACACCTCCTTGTATTTTGCTTTCTTTGTAGTACTTCAGTGTAATTATATATGGCATGATCTGTCCAGGTGGCACATAAAACAGAACTTTTTCACTGTATCTCAGTACATGTGACAATAAACAAATTACCAACTACCATCCAATCATAGAAATATACCACTGTTTCTTCATTGTCATTGGATCTAAAACCTGGTCCTCTCTACCCAACAGCATCATTCCAAAAAGACCAAGCAGTTCAAGAATGTTCACCACCTCTTTCTCAAGGGCATTTAGGGAGAGGCAATAAATGCTGGCCTCATTAGAAGCACTCAAATTTGGGGAGAAAAAGGCTCGATGCCACATAAGATTTATCCAATGATCCTTGAAAGTCCACAAAGTATTTGTCTGTGTATATATACTTGTATATCAATATTAACAACTTAATCTAATAAGCTGATGCAGTTTACGTGCAACTCAAGATGATCTCTGACTCACCCTACAATTTCAGAGTTATGTAATCTTTTGTAATGGTGGCAGCAGGGTAGCCACACCTCATTGCTTTGAATTATCACATTCGGCCCTTCTAGCTTTGCCACTGTTAATCTCTTGAGAAAAGTAAAGGTCCCACATTAACAAGGTTTCGTGCCACTGATATTGTGAAGTTAGACAACCTTTGTTTCTAGACTTAAAATATGCCACAAAAGATCTGACAATGCAGCATTGAATTGTTTAGCCTGGATTTTGTGCAAGAAATCTCTGGAGTGAGCTTGTTAAGGTTGTGATCTAAAGAAAGGATGCTATATACCAAGCCATATATGACATTGCAAAATAAGAGAGAATAAACTCCCCAATGTCAATGTACTGGGTTTAAGAATGCTCTTATTCTAGGGAGTTGCTTTCTGTACATGTAGAGATGTTCTAACAGCTCAACACTGAACTCTCTGATTGAGCACTCATCCTAATCTTTTCCAAGAAAAATACTTGATCTGTGCTTTAAATAAACTTTATGGGATGGCTGTACTCAACAAGGATATAACCATAAAACAAAACAGATGTGACATCAGCAACTCTATGTTTAGGAAACGCTTGCTCGTAATGCGGCTGATGCTCAGCATCAACAACACTCTAAAAGGATATCCAACAGCTATCACTAATATAAACAGTAGTAATATAACAGTACAGGGATAGGGACCGTTAAGTGCAGCTTTAATGTTATATTGGGGAAGGAGAATAGCATTGGTCAGATCTTAGTTATTCATAATTGTGCTAAGACGGCAGCCTAGTCTAATGCTACAATTCAACTACAATGTTATAGAGACTGTAGAATCAACAATTTTGGATTAATTTGGCAAATATTTATTGCTACAACCCCAAATTATCAGGCCATATATGTGATATTACAGCCTTCAGTATCAACCCATGAATGGCTTTCTCTCTATGAAAACAAAAATTAAGGAAAAAGAGTCAACTTAATGATTCCTGCTCCATTTGGTCTTCTGTAATATCACCCTTACAATGTGGTTAACTCTTACTTTAGAGAACTTCAGTCTTCAATTCCTGATCTTTTCTGAAAAAAGTCTATGTTTCCTACAATCTTAGTCTCATTTCTCAATAAATATCAATTCAGTTTCACTTTAGAAGAACACAGATGTATTTACAAGTCTCAGTTTAACATGGAAAGATTGTGAAATAACTCAACTATAAAAAGGATCTATAGGATAAATGGATTAACACCTACCCTAAAATAGCAAGAACAGGAGTTCCAGATTAGGATGATAATTTTTTTAATGTTACACCAAATATGTCATCCTCTGCCATCTGATTTCTGACTGGACACTGAACCTATGAACACTACCTCACTAATTCTTTTTATTTTTTAATTTAATAGGCATACAGCATATATACTTACAGTAATTCATTTTTTCTCAATATTTATTATGTATTTCATTGTACTGCTGCCAAAAAGTTAATGAATTTCACGACATATCCCCAATGATATTAAACTGATTCTGATTCTGACATGCAACCCCAGATTCCCGAGTTTAGCCTCTTTGGATTATTATGTTGTTTCAAAAGGATACTTTGAAAACTATGAAATGCTGATTGTTCGCTGTAATGCAGTGGAAGTTTTTTTTACTGGAGGATAAAAGAGAGTTGTTATCAGAACCACAAAACTATATGGTGAAAATTATTATTCTCACCATACAGCATTCAGAGCTAGATAGTGTTCAGGAGATAAAAGGCAAATAATTTTAACATTTTCTTTAACAGCCTCAACAAATGTCTCATCTATTCTATCCCTTCTGTGATTACGATAACAAAAATCACCACTTAACAAGTTGAGCAGAAGCTGATCCAAGACCATAAAACATTTTCATGCTGAAGGTCACATCTTAAGATACACTCACAGTACTGTCACATGAGACACTGTTCAACTTGTTGAAATTAGAAGCACAGCACTAATTTAAATACATTCCTTGCAGATCAGTAAATGCAAACCAGGAAGGAAACCATGGGAGTAACATTACAGGCTTCTGCTGCCCGTAGGGAACCTCCTCCACTAATCACACAAATGGGAGAAACGTGGGCCAACTTCCTCCATTTGCCATATATACTCAAGGCCTTTTCTGAATACTTCCATCAGATATGATGGCCACACCCAACAAGATGGACAAAACCACTGTGTAAGGGAGAACAAACTGCACATCCAACAGGACAGACAAACATCAATGTGCAAGAGAGAACAAACAAAATACAAATAATAAAAATAATAAATAGACAAGCAATAAATATTGAGAATGTGAAATGAAGGGTCGACGGGTTGTGGAAAACTTCAGTGATGGGGTAAGTGAAGTTGAGTGAAGTTATCTCCTCTGGTTCAAGAGCCTGATAATTAAAGGGTAAAAACTGTTCTGAACCTAGTGGTGTGAGTCTTGAGCTCATGTATCTCCTTCCTGATGGCAGAAGCAAGAAGACAGCATGGCCTGGACATTGAAGGCCTTAGATAATGGATGCTGTTTTCTTGCAACAGCATTCGATGTAGATATGCTTAATGGTTGGGAGAGCTTTATCAGTCATGGACTGGGCTGTATCCAGTACTTTTTGTAGGCTTTTCCACTCAAGAGCTCTAGTGTTTCCACACTTGAAGCAATCCCATAGCCGCCCCTCTGCCTCCTGTGACCACTTCTTTGTCGTCCTTACCTCTGGATTCTTGCTCTTTAATCTCTACCTGCATTCAGGTGGGAGGAGGACAGTTAGATGATCAGATTTCCCATGGATCAAAGGTAGGCAATCTTGATCATAATATAACAATGGTTGAGTGTGTTGGGACCTCTTAAGCTACTGGTGGCATGTTGATGATAACTGGGCAGAGATTTCTTCAAACAGGCCTGATTGAAGTCGCAGGCCATGAACTGAAATAATCATTGGATACTGTTGGTATGTGTCCAACATGCTCAACAATGTTCCTTGCCAGAGGCACATACTTGCAGAGTCACTGGGTTCTGCATTTAGTTTTACAGAATTTCCCCAAGGATACAAGACATACACTACATTTATGTAAATAAAGGCCACAATATCAGATCACAATTGTACATCAGGAACCAGACCTCTACAAGGATTTTGAATTCATGAATATTTTAGAGTGCTGAAATGAATTCTCACCTTGCTGGATTTAGATACTAATTTTATAGTGAAGTCATAATGTACTTATTTATTATACTATTCAGATTCTTTATAATGAAAAACTGCATTATGACACAATTGTGTCTTTATATGTCTATACAATATTATATACTGACGCACAGAGTAATGGCAAACAGTCAACTGCAATACTGTGTGGCTCAGACCATGGATTTACTTTAAGGCATTTCTCTTGTGACTGCCTTTGCATTGATTGACATAAAGTCAAAAATAAGTATCTCTGAAACTACCCAGAGAGCAAAGAATTAGACTGTGAAGATATTGCATATCCAACTTCAGACATTTTGTTTTAGGAAATTAAGATTCTTCATAGAGGTCTAAGTCTTGTAAAATAGCGATTATAAACCTGATTCTCATTGGGATTATGATTCTTTCACCTGTGATCCAAACCACACTTTTTCAATAAACCTAATGTCATTTGAATACACGCAGTAGGAAATAGTCCATGCCCATTTCTGTTACCTAAACAAAAAGGCATATCAACCACTGATCCCACTTCTTTCAAACAAAAACTAAAGACCCAGAATTAACAGTAGGCAAGACAGAGGGAATATAAATAATGACCTTTCATTAAGATGAATTTCCTCCCATGAATACTCATTTGATCTGGATACACATTATTCAATAGTAATTCAATTTAACAAGCCACATTGATTTATGCTTTAATCCTCTTCCCATTCTGATGGTTATAAGATTAAGTTTACATGCAACTACAGCAGGCTATTAACAAACTTAAATCAGTCGTTCAAAAAACAAAAACCATATACAACGAAGGGATTTCAACTGTGTTAATTTAGCAGTAGACTTTAAAATCAATATCATCTGACTCTACCAGCTACACAGAGGTTATGTTCTTCAATATTACAGTCTCTGGTGAAAGATTATTAACCTTGTTTCTCTCTGCACAGATGGTGCTCAACTTGCTGAGCATTATTGGGATTTTGTGTAATTATTTCACTTTTTTCAACACTGCACGTTCCTTGCAAATCCGGAAATTATAGCCTCTTGTGGAAGTAAAGGTGTTGCTGAGTTTTCTTGGCCGTGACATCAACGTTGTTGGACTGGGACAGGCTTTGACGATGTTCACTCCTAGGAATTTGAAGCTCTCGTCACTGTTGATATAGACTGAAGCATGTGCACCATCCCCACTTTCTGAAGTCGAAGACTAGCTCTTTTGTTTTGCTGACTTTGAGGGAATGGATACTGTCATGACAGCATGTCATGAAGCTCTCCATCTCCTTTCTGTACCCCAATTCATCATTATTTGAAATACAGCCCACTACAGTGGTATCATCTGTAAACTTCTAGAGGGAGTTAAAGCAGAATCTGGCTACACAATCATGAATATACAGGCAATAGAGTAGGGGGCTGAGAATGCACCCCTGTGTAACATCAGTGTTTAGAAGAATCATGACAGAAATGTTGCTGCCTATTATTACTGATTACGCTCTACTGGTCAGAAAGTCAAGGATCTAGGTGCAAAAAGTGGCAATGACCCCCAGGATTTAGGAAGAAGAAGAAGAAAGCCCTTAACTCCGAGTAGAGACATTGAGACGCCGTTTTTTTTGCAGGCTTTCTTATTTTTACGAGGCCGAGTTGCTAGCTCGACGCTCAACCCAGCACGGATGGAAAGCGTGCAAGGGAGCCGTCTGGATTTGAACTCAGGAGCCTTCGCTCTGTAGTCCGGCGCTGATGCCACTACGCTACCAGCCGGCACCCAGGATTTAGCATGTGGTGAGAAGTTTGCTTGGAATAATATATCAAAGACAGAATAAACAAAAGTCTGATGTAGCTGTCCTTATTGTCCAGATGCTCCAAAGAGATGTGTGTAGGTCCAGGGAGATGGTGTCCACTGTAAACTTTTTTTTGGCAGAAGGTAAATTGCAGTAATTTGAAGTTGTCTGGAAAGCTGGAGTTGATGTATGTCATGACTTATGATAAACAAACACAACTGTAGTTGGCAGTCACTGTTCTCGGGAAATTGAGCATCTTACAATTAAAAACCAGCCACATTACCTGCTCAGGGAGTTTACTGTTATGTTCATCACCACTGTCTACATTCCCCCTCCACCGAGCACAAACACCAAGGACACACTGGGAGAGCTTTACCATATCATCAGTTCTCTGCAAAATAAGCATCTAGACGGTACTTGCAAAGCCATCCCACACCTTCATCTTGGCCTCTCTGATCACATCTCCATAATATTAAGCCCAGCATACCGACTGCTGCTGAAAATGAAGAAAACAGTCAAGAAGACCATCTCTGTATGGCCTAATATGGCAATCTCAATGCTTCTTCTTTGAACGGAGCATAGAGATTGAACTGAACGGATTAACTGGCAGATGTTCAAGGAGGTTGCCACAAATGGAGAAGATACAGACCTCGAGGAATGTGCCTCATCTGTCACCGGCTCCATCAGTAAATGTGTAGACAACGTTGGTACCTCAAGAACAACCTAACTGGAGGCCCTGGCTGAATGGAGAGGTGTGCTCCCTACTGAAAGCCCGGAATGCTGCTGTAAAAAAATGGTGACAGAACATGTCTCAGAGCAGCCAGCAGAAACCTTATCTTAGACATCAAGAGGGAAAAGGCAACCTACGCACTAAAAATTCAGGAACTCCTGTCCAATAACAAGACCAGGCTCATGTGGCTGGTCATCAAGGGCATTCCAGACTATGCACAGAAAAACAGCATCAACTATACCAGTGACGCCTCCCTCCCTGACGCTCTAAACAACTTTTATGCATGCTTTGAGCTTTGCAACACAACACCAGCCACGAATGCTACCACCCCACCCCCCAATCTCCCAGGTGAACAGCCACTGTCTGTAACAGCAGCAGATGTGAGAAGGATTCTGCAGTCAATCCCCATAAAGCAGCCAGGTCAGACAACATCCCAACCCGAGTACTCAGGGAAGGTGGACACAAGCTCACTGATATCTTCACAGACATCTTTAACACTTTACTCATCCAGGCTGCTGTTCCCACATGCTTCAAATTAGCCACCACCATCCCTGAACCAAGTAACTCTACACCTCAGAACTAAACGACTACCACCCAGTGGCATTGAATCTAATCATCAGGAAATACTTTGAGCAGTTGATAATTGCATATATAAAAAACTCTATTCCTGCTACATTGGACACTCACCTATACACTTACAGACAGAACTGCTCTACAATAGATGCCGTAGCATCTGTCATGCACCTTGCCCTGACATACCTAGAAAACTCAGGCACTTATGCCAGAAATAAGAGAAAATCTGCAGATGCTGGAAATGCAAGCAACACACACAAAATGCTGGAGAAACTCAGCAGGCCAGGCAACATCTATGGAAAAAAGCAGTCAATGTTTTGGTCCAAGATCCCTCACTTATGTCAGAATGCTGTTTCTGGATTTCAGTTCTGCATAAAACACTGTTGTCTTACAGACCTTGGTGAACATTCTTCAGTCTAAGTATACTACTGTGCATCTGGTTGTTGGACTTCATAATGACCAGACCTCATAGTCAGGATGCACAAACGCTCCTCCCTTCCCATCATCCTCAACATGGGTGCCCCCCAGGGCTGGGTGCTGGGCCCATTGTTGTACACTCTGCTCACACCCCACCACCCCAAGCGATTATATCCAGTGTTCCATCATCTCAATGTTCTGAATAGATGCAACTGTGTACTGAATCTTGAAAGGCCTAGAAAGGGTGCTTATGGGGAGGATGTTTCTATTCGTGGGTAAATCCAGGAACAGCAGGCACAGTCTCAGAATATGAGGCTATCTCTTTAGAACAGAGAGGAGCAGGAATTTATTTAGCCAGAGGGTGGTAAATCTGTGGAATTCATTACCACAGATGGCCATGGAGGTCAAGTTAGAGGGTACATTTAAAGCAGTGGTTGATAGGTGCTTGATTAGTAAGGGTGTCAATGGTGACTAGCAGAAGGCAGGAGATTGAGATTAATCAGTCATGATGGAATGATGAAGCAGACTTGATGGACCAAATAGCCTAATTCTGCTCCTACGCTTATAGTCTTATGGACAGTGATGGGGCTCATCACCATAAACAATGAGGTGGAAGAGCTCGAGGTCTGGTGTCAGGTAAATAACCTTTTCCTTAATGTCCGCAAGACAAAGGAGATGATCATTGATTTCAGGAGAACTTGTACCACTCACACCTCCTATACATCGGCGGCACAGCAGTGGAAACTGTGAGCAGCTTCAAACTCCTGGGAGTGCACATTACTCACAACCTCTAATGGTCCCAGAACAGATCCTACTCAGTCCAGAAAGCTCATCAATGCCTCTACTTTTTGAGGAGGCTGAAGAGAGCTGGACTTTGTATGTCCATACTCACATCATTCTACAGAAGTGCAGTAGAGTGCACCCTGACAAGCTATATCACTGCTTGGTACAGAAACTGCACTGCAGCAGACAGAGCAGACAGGAAGGCTCTTCGACAGATAGTCAAACTGCTCAATGTATCATCGGCACCATCTACCCACTATGAATGACATATATACAGAAAGGTGCCGGAAAAGAGCCAGTAACATCATGAAGGATTCCACCCACCTTGCTCGTAGACCGCTTGACCCACTCACATCAGGGAGGAGGCTACGTAGCATCCACACCAGGACCACCAGACTCAAAAACAGTGACTTTCCCCGAGCAATAAGGATGATAGATAGATAGATAGATAGATAGATACTTTATTCATCCCCATGGGGAAATTCAACTTTTTTTTTCCAATGTCCCATACACTTGTTGTAGCAAAACTAATTACATACAATACTTAACTCAGTAAAAAAAAATATGATATGCATCTAAATCACTATCTCAAAAAGCATTAATAATAGCTTTTAAAAAGTTCTTAAGTCCTGGCGGTTGAATTGTAAAGCCTAATGGCATTGGGGAGTATTGACCTCTTCATCCTGTCTGAACTTCACTACTTTATTAATTCCTGTCAGTCACCTATGTACAGCCTAGCGTCACTTAATGGACATACAATCAATCAACGTATATAAGATACCTTATGTAGCTATATTTAATGTGTTTTTTATTATTGTGTACTTTATCTTTTGTGGGCTTTTTTATGCTGCACTGGATCCAGAGTAACAATTTTTTTCGTTCTCCTTTACACTTGTGAACAGAAAATGACATGAAACAATCTTGAATCTATTGTTCAATTTTAATTGTTCTTGATGATGATCTACCACTTTGAACCCCTACAGTTTGTCTTAATAACTCAGACTCAACTGATTTCACTTTTCCTCATCCGCTATCTAAGCAAGAGATTATTTCCACTAAATTAATTAAAGTAACATTTTATACCGCAGTAGCATTTTTTTCTTCAGATAATAACCCTGTCTATTAGATGTTACCACATGGAATTTCTTTTGAGTGTGCTGTGACATCCAGGGGATCCCTGCTGTTTACAAGAGCCTTTCAGGAGTTTTCACACTCTACAACATTTTAGCTGTACCAATGCAAGGCAGAGAGCAGGCACAAGCAGTCGCTCTCTGTGTGACCCTGAGATTAGCTGACAAACATATAATCACTTCATCACCAAGATTTCTTGTTTCCACTTCTGCAACACTCCTGGTTTGAGACTTCAGCTTGTCTTCTGCTGAAACATTGTTCTATTATGTGCAACCACCATGTTTAATTTAATCCACTTCGTTCAGAAATATTTTCACATCTTACACTGTCTGCAAGCTTCAGTTCTTCCCAATTTTGCTGGTCATAATTTAATTCACAGCTGACCCCATGCACCCTAGCACCATTGTTCTCACAAATGTACATCGGCTTCCAATTTGACAACTCTTAATTTTAATTTTTGTATCCTTGTTTTCAAATTCTTTGATGGGCTCTGTACCTCCATAACATTCCACATCCAAATAGCTTTCTGGGCTAACTGTTCTTCTTAAGTTTTTGGTATTTTGTATATTCTTATATCTCTCTGCCTTTCTACCTCTCTTTCTTCTTTTAATGCACCCAATAAAACATTATTTTAATTAAACTAAAACACACAAAATGTTGGAGGAACTCAATAGGCCAGGCACAACTATGGAAAAGAATAAATAGTCGATGTTTCAGGCTGAGACCCTTTATCAGAACTGAAAAGGAAAGGGGCAGACCCCAGAATAGTGTCCTGGTCACCTATTCTACTATCTCCTTTTGGCACTCGACGCTAACTTCTTCAGTGAGGTATGGAAAAGGCATTTCACTGCCATTAAAACGGTAATAAAAATGTAAGATGTTGCTGTTCTTGGAAGAAACATACTTTAAGAACAAACTTTGAGTACTATTGCATTATGATGCCTTTGTGGAGAATTTTAGAACAGGTATATTTATTGAATCATATGACAGTGAATCAGATTTTGTTTTACAGTGAGATAGAGTGCTATAGATTGGTAGCACTGATAACACAAGCATTTCTTGGACTAATATACTGAGTTGTGAAGATTGTAATCAAGAGTTTTATTGACGCAACCCACTACTCTGCACAGCACTGCCACATGGATGTCATCAGATATATTTAAAAGGGAGTTCATAAGTTCTTGATTATTGAGAGCATCAAAGGTTATAGGGATGAAGGCGGGAGGATGGAGTTCAGCGGGATAATAAATCAGTCATGTTAGAAGGCAGAGGAGATCTGATGGGCTGAATGGCCTGATTCTGCTCCAATGTCTTATGTTCTTACGTTCAGTTTGGGTTGGTCTATGTCATTCCAGATTTTACCATAGCCTTAGTCCTTGGAGAGGTCCTATTTCAGAGGAGAGTTGAGAATGCTGCTCTATACTATTTGGCTATGTTTGACATAAATGTTCTCCAGTAAAAGTGAAGTAATTATATATCAAACAAAAACTTCAATCAATCATAACAGCTCAAGACGATGTTATTTGAATTCTTCAAGACAGAATACTGAGCCCAAACTTCTTCAACTGCTTCATCAATGGCCCTTCTTTCATCATATCCTTACAAGTGGCAATGCTTGTGCTCTGATCAATTCCAATCAGAAACTAAAGCAACTCATATGTGATGTAGTAAAAGGTGGTTAATGTTCAGACATGGCTCATGGAATAAGTAATAATTACATCATACAAGGGCAAAGTCAATCCCCAACCTTATACCCAAAGCCTTTCCACCATCCACAAAGCACATTCAACAGTGAGATAGAATGATCTCCACAAGTCTGCATCAGTACAGGTTCATGAACACTGAAGCTGCTCAATATTCACCTGCCTGGCATTTAATCTACCATTCCACCCTCCTTCCACATGCTATCACTGTGTACCATGCATAAAAATCAATGGAGACCTCAATATCTCCTTGTGCAACTGGATCCTCGATTTCCTCACATGCAGACCCCAGTCAGTTCTAACTGGCAACAACATCATCTCCATCAGTACAAGTGCACCACAAGCCTCTGTGCTTAGCCCCCGCTCTACTCACTTTAGACTTGAGCACAGTTCCAATGCTATATTCAAGTTTGTTGATGACACCACTGTCGCAGGCCAAATCAAAGGTAGTGATGTCAGCATATAGGAAGGAGACTGAAAATTTGGCCCAGTGGTGCTATAGCAATAACCTCTTACTTAATGTCAGCAAGACCAAGGAGCTGATTATTAACTTCAGGAGGAGAAAACCAGAGGTACATGAGCCAGTCCTCATCAGAGGATAAGAGGTGGACAGAGTCAGCCACTTCAAATTCCTCAATGCTATTATTTCAGAGGACCTGTCCTGGGCCTAGCACTTCAGTGCAATTATGAAGAAAGCACGGCAGCACCTCTTTTTTTAGGAGTTAGTAAAGATTTGGCATGTTAACTAAAATTTTGAAAAACTTCTATAGATGTGCAATGGAGAGTATATTGACTGGCTGCATCACAGCTTGAAATGAAAACACCAATGCCCTCCCTACCACTGAGCATATCTACATGAAATGTTGTTGCAGGAAAGCAGTGTCCATCATCAAGAATCTCCACAACCCAGGATATGCTTTCTTCTTACTGCAGCCATCAGGAAGAAGATATAGGAGCCACAGGACTCACACCACCAGGTTCAGGAATAGTTACTACCCCTCAACCATTAGACTCTTAAACCAGGGAGGATAACTTGACTCAACTTCACTTCATCACTGAAAAGTTCTCACAACCTAGGGGTACACTTTCAAAGACTCTATTTCTCATGTTCTCGATATTTATTGCTTATTTATTATTATTTCTTTCTTTTTGTATTTGCACAGTTTGTTGTCTTTTGCACACTGGTTAAACATTCAAATTGGTGCAGTCTTTCATTGATTCTATTATGGTTATTATTCTATTATTGATTTATTGAGTAGGTCCACAGGAAATGAATCTCAGGATTGTTTATGGTGACATATATGTACTTTGATAATAAATTTACTTTGAACTTTAACTTACTCAAAATTTCCTTGACAGCTTCTTACAAACCCACCTTCAAAACCACCTAGAAAAGGAGCCCCTTAGTTAATGGTAGGGGTCCATGGCATTAAAAATGTTGGGAACCACTTCTGGGTCCTAGAAGGACAAGGACAGCATATGTAAGGGAACAACAAACCTGTTTTTCCTGTTCGGTCACACAGTTACCAATTTGATTGGGTCTAAAACCCAAAACTCTCTAACCAGAAGCTCTGTGAAAGTACCTTCAATGTATGGCCTTAGCAGTTCAGAATGGCAACTCGCCACCGGTTTTACAAGGGAATTCTTAAATTCTGACTTTACCAACAAAGAATACAACAACAAAAAAATCATGATCCTGAATTTGCTTCCTCCTGCTCTCAAGTACCTCATCTCGCTTCCCTCCAAATTCTTATCTCACTTCCTCCAATGAGGTTTCAGGCAGAGAAGATATTATACATAATAGAACTATCCACCACTGGCAATATTCAAACAGATTCTGAGACTTCAAATTTAACAAGCCAGCCTTACCAACCTCATTATAGCATGCTTTATGTCAATACAAACTTAAGCCCTTTCTTTACTTTCAGCACTGGGATACTTATTTACTGGAACTAGCTCAGAAACAGATTGTTGCAGTTGCTAGGGGAAAGTCCTGGCTAAAAGTCAGAGAATGTAAACAGTATTACTTTAAGAATTATGCATGAATAGTCAGGGTGACCATATGGCTCACTGGGACTGTGGCGCATCTCGTAAAGCCACTGCCTCACAATGCAGAATTGGGTTCAATTATGACTTTGGGCGTTATTTGTGTGGAGTTTGAATGTTTCTCCTGAGACTTAAAGACAGAGTAATATATCACATGAGATAGTTGAGGCAGTACGGTAGCATAGCAGTTGTAAACGATCTGGGTTCAATTCCCGCCGATGTAAGGAATTTGTACATTCTCCCCGTGACCACATGGATTTTCTCCGGATGCTCCAGTTTCCTCCCACATTCCAAAGACATTTATTTATTTATTTGCGATAGAGCATAGAATAGGCCCTTCCTGCCCTTCAAGCCATGCTGCCCAGCAATCCCCCGATTTAATCCTAGCCTAATCGTGGGCCAATTTACAATGACCAATTAACCTACCAACTGGTGCGTCTTTGGACTGTGGGAAGAAACCGAAGTACCCAGAGGAAACCCACGCGGTCACGGGGAGAACGCACAAACTCCTTACAGGCAGCAGTGAGAATTAAACCTGGACTTCCTGAACTGTAAAGTGTTTGTTACCCACTATGGTACTAGTGCTAGTACGGGTTAGTATGTTAATTGGTCACATGGGTGTAACTGGGCAATACGGACTTCTTGTTGGGCTGGAAGGGCCTGTTACTATGCTGTATCTCTAAATAAAAATAAATAAAATTGGGTACCTTAATTGGTCACTACTGTCAATGTCAGTGAGTAACATCAGAACACAGGTGCTGCCTGCAACAAAATTCACAGCTGCTCATAGCTCACAAGGAAGCAGCCTTTCAAACATGTTGTCCAATGTCAGGATTACAAAGTCACAGTCCGAGTCAAGAAAGCAATCCCGTGTTTCCTATACTTCTGAAGATGACACCTCTCTTTTTAAAGGCAGTACAGGAGAAGCAAAGCCTTAGTATTTCGGAGATGCAGGTTACAACATTTTGCAATATCAGCAACCTAGCTTCTCTGATACTTTATATACTAGTCCCTATTGAAATAGTCAATATATATGTTTGTCAACAATCGTGGGACAAGCACATGGTGACTGATAAACCCCACTGCACCCAATTGAATTGTGTATCAGAAAGAAGTAAATGTTCCTTCCATTGTGTATCATAACACAACAAAACCAAAATCTGCCTTGCAAGTTATGTAAATATAGATTCTGATGAAATGAATTATTGAACGTAGCATGTGTGTTGCAAATGCTTAGCAATTGTAACCAAAACATGTTCTAAGACAAAAAAAATTTATCCATTGGGATAGATTTTTGACAGCTGAATGTATTTCTTGGACAGTAAATATACAAAAATAAAGAACAGAAACTTACAGCATATAGTTCCTAAATCAGTTAAATGTTGCTAACTTCTTAGATAATTAAAACCAATGTGGTTCACGATTTAAAGCTAAACTAGTGGTGGGGGCAGGATTTATATCTACACTTTTTTTAAATCTCCAAGAGGACCACAACTTGTCATTGTGTTTGGAGGCTTGCGTGCCTCAACGACACAGAGGGCTATGTTGGCTGGAGTCAGCCGTTTATGCTTTGGTTCTTGGTAGGGTCACCCATGCCAAACAGGTTAAAGAGTAGAGCCCAGATCCACCGATCCTCCAGGCTCAGATCAGGGCTAACAACCCTGACTGGTCAGACAAAACTGTTACACAAACAGCAATGAAGAATCCCTCTCCACCTGAGTGCGACGGTATTCCTGAGTCTCCACCCGGGACTTGCATGACAGACAGTAGTGAAAACCGAGAGGAAGCTACTGACATAACGAAGGACACCGTGAATGCCACCAGAGATGGTGGACCTTCATAAACGCCAGTGGCGTAGCGGGCAAAAGGGATGGGGGAGGGGCGTGGCACGGTAGTGCACAGGCAGCACAAAAGGCGCCTGAGTTATTTATTTATTTATTTATTTATTTATTTATTCGGATTCAACGCGGAAAAGATCCTTTTGGTTCTTCGAGCCACGCTGTCCAGCAGTCCCCTGATTTAATTCTAGCCCTATCACAGGACAATTTACAATGACCAAATACCCTTCCAACGGGCATGTCTTTGGACTGTGAGAGGAAACTGGAGCACCTAGATGGACAAGTATATTCAGTGTGGTCTTCACGCATGATATTTATTCATTGAGGGCTGTTAAAAATGGTAATTGCTGGTGTGAAATGAAACAATGGGTTTCATGGACAAATGCAACCAAATAGCACTTCAACAATCACGAAAAATAAAGGACAAATGGCTATTGTGAAACAGCACACTCACAGAGTCAATTTAATCAACAAAAGGGCAAGAAGCTGGGGAACCCAAATTTTACAGAGCTAGTTCTGCTGTGGCTTATGCCAAAAGAGCCAATGAAAAATACAAGAGTGAAGAGTAAAGTATCGCTATGTAAAGATCGAAAACACTCTATCCGAAATTGTAAGCAAGTTGCCAATATTTCTTAGGATGTATTTATGACAGAATTTAGATGAATGCAGCAAAAGAACAGCTAATTAAATTGTCCTTTCTGGAAAAGGAAATCCCACACTTACTCATTATGTCTTTTGCCACTCCTGAGCAATTACAGTGGATCATTTGCAACAATTCTGATGCTGCCGGTAGTTCGAGGAACTAAAGCAAACATACACTCCGTGGCCACTTTATTAGGCACAATACCTCATGTACCTAATAAAGTAGACACTAAGTGTATGTACATAGTCTTCTGCTGCTGTGGCACAACTACTTCAACTTATGTGCTGTGTGTTCAGAGATGCTCTTCTGCACACCGCTGTTGTAGTGTGTTGCAATTGAGTTACTGTCGCCTTCCTGACAGCTTGAGCTAGTCTGGCCAATCTCCTCTGACCTCTGCCATTAACAAGGTATTTTCACCCACGGGACTTACACCATTTTTTTGTAAACTCTAGAAATGGTTATTTATGAAAATCCCAGTAGACTGAGTTTTTGAGATATTTGAACCACCCTGTCTGGCACCAACAATCATTCCACAGCCAAAATTCACTTAGACCACATTTCTTCCCCATTTTGACACTTGGTCTGAACAACAACTGAGCCTCTTGATCACGTTTGCATGTTTTTATGCAATGAGTTACTGCCATATGATTGGCTGATTAGGTATTTCCATTAATTAGCTAGATATATACAGGTGTACTCAATAAAGTGGTCACTGAGTGTATATTTAATCTAGTTTCATAGGGAATACCTTCTTGGTACATAAATGTTTTAATAGACCTCTTTTAAGCCAAATTTTCAAATAATAATTCTCATGGTTTATAGCCCAAATCTCCAAAATTTCCTTTCATCTCTGGTGCAACAGACAATTGGGAAAGCAAGCAGCACATTAGCCTTTATTGAGAGAGTATTTGGGTACAGATGTCTTATTGCATTCATATAGCGCCTTGGTGAGCACCATATGTACAGTATTGTGCACTATTTGGCTTTGTTGCCTAAAAATGGAAATACTTGCCACAGGGAGAGTTTCATAACCACTCTACAAGCTGGTTGCCTGTATGGTAGGCTTGTTGCTTGAAGAAATATTGAGTAAGAAATATTGTGTAGACTCATCTGGTACTCCCTAAAGTTCAGAAACATCACCAAAGTTCACATTACTCACTGTATTTTTAGGATATATCCAGGAAAGATTCATCTCTCAGCTGAGGAACCTAGATCTGGTGTTCTGGTGTTACAGTCAGAGAACATTTAGCACTGATACAAGAACAAACTTCTACAATAGAATCTTTGGATTCTTTGAAATTCTCATTCCTGCCATTTCAGCCATTGACTGAGGTCAATAACTGTATGGGTTTTACTAAAAAAGCACTGCAGCGCCTCTACTTTCTCAGAAGTTTGCAAAAATTTGGCATGTCATCTAAAACTCTGACAAATTTCTATGGATGTTCAGTGAAGAATATATTGACTGGTTGCAAATCAGCCTGGTATGAAAACACCAATGCTATTGAAGAGGAAAGCTTACTAAAAGTAATGAATACAGCTCACCCCATCCCAGGCAAAGCCCTCCACACCATTGAGCACATCTACATGTCGCAGGAAAGAAGCATCCATCATCAGAGACCCACCGCCCCCCCCCCCCACCCCCCACCATCCAGGCCATGCTCCCTTTTTGCTGCTGCCATCAGAAGACGGTTAAAGAGCATCAGGACCTGCACCACCAGGTTCAGCAAAAGTTATTAATGCTCAACTATAAGGCTTTTGAACCAAAGCAGATAACTTCACTCACCCCAAAACTGAACTGTTCCTAGAACCTATGGACTCACTTCCAAAGACTCTATCTCATGGTCTTAATTTAATTATTGTTATTATTTTGCTTGTTATTTTTGTTGTTTCTTTGTATTTACTGTGAATGCAAGAAAATGAGTCTCAGGGCTCTATATGACAATATACATGTACTTTGATAATAAATTACTTTGAACACAATCTCATTGAGCAGTAGTATTCTCAATGAAAACTTGCAAGAAATTAAGCATACAGCAGAAAGGTTTTTAGTATGTATTTTGATCTGCTGATGTATCTGTTACGTGAACTTGGTCTGCAAAACTGGCCTTGATGCAGAAAATGGGCAAATAGAAAGGTACAGTGGCATGCAAAAGTCTGGGCACCCCTGGTCAAAATTTCTGTTACTGTGAATAGCTAAGCAAGTAAAAGATTACCTGATTTCCAAAAAACATAAAGGTAAAGACGATATATTTCTTTAATATTTTCAGCAAGATTACTTTTTTTTTAAATTTCCATCCTTTACAGTTTCAAAATAACAAAAAAGGAAAAGGGCCTGAAGCAAAAGTTTGGACACCTTGCATAGTCAGTACTTAGTAACACCCCCTTTGGCAAGTATCACAACTTGAAAACGTTTTCTCTAGCCAGCTAAGAGTCTTTTTTCAATTCTTGTTTGGGGGATTTTTGCCCATTCTTCCTTGCAATAGGCTTCTAGTTCTGTGAGATTCTTGAGCTGTCTTGCATGCCTTGCTCTTTTGAGGTCTATCCACAGATTTTCGATGATGTTTAAGTCAGGGGACTGTGAGGGCCTTGGCAAAACCTTCAGCTTGCGCCTCTTGAGGTAGTCCGTTGTGGATTTTGAGGTGTGTTTAGGATCATTATCCTGTTGTAGAAGCCATCCTCTTTTCATCTTCAGCTTTTTTTTTTTTACAGACAGTGTGATGTTTGCTTCCAGAATTTGCTGGTATTTAATTGAATTCATTCATCCCTCTACCAGTGAAATGTTTCCCGTGCCACTGGCTGCAACACAAGCCCAAAGCATGATCAATCCACTCCCATGCTTAACAGTTGGAGAGGTGTTCTTTTCATGAGATTCTGCACCCTTTTTTCTCCAAACATACCTTTGCTCATTGCGACCAAAAAGTTCTATTTTAACTTCATCAGTCTACAGGACTTGTTTCCAAAATGCATCAGGCTTGTTTAGATGTTCCCTTCCAAACTTCTGAAGCTGAATTTTGTGGTGAGGATGCAGGGAAGGTTTTCTTCTGATGACTCTTCCATGAAGGTCATATTTGTGCAGGTGTCACTGCACAGTAGAACAGTTCACCACCACTCCAGAGTCTGCTAATTCTTCCTGAAGGTCTTTTTGCAGTCAAATGAGCAATTTTCTCAGAAAATTTTCTTGGTCTTCCAGACCTCAACCTGACCTCCACCGTTCCTGTTAACTGCTATCTTTTAATTACATTACGAACTGAGGAAATGGCTACCTGAAAACGCTTTGCTCTCTTTTTATAGCCTTCTCCTGCTTTGTGGGCATCATTTATTTTAATTTTCAGAGTGCTAGGCAGCTGCTTAGAGGAGCCCATGGCTGCTGATTGTTAGGACAAGGTTTATTATTTTGCTTGTTATTTTTATTGTTTCTTTGTATTTACTGTGAATGCAAGAAAATGAATCGTGCAAATGAATCCTGACCCCTCAAGGTTTGAGGAGTCAGGGTATTTCTAAAGCTTTGAAATTTGCATCACCTGGCCTTTCCTAACGATGACTGTGAACAAGCCATAGTCCTAACAAACTAATTAAAGTCTGAGACCTTGGTAAAAGTTATATGAGAGCTCAAATCTCTTGGGGTGCCCAAACTTTTGTATGGTGCTCCTTTCCTTTTTTTCACTCTAAAATTGTACAAAACAAAAATAATATAATAATCTTGCATAAAATGTTGAAAAGAATGTTTCAGCTTTAACTTTATGACTTTTGGAGATCATTTCATCTTCTACTCACTTAACAGTAAGAGAAATTTTGACCGGGGTGCCCAACCTTTTGCATGTCACTGTAAACAAAATCTTGTTTCTAGCCTTACAGCTAACAAACTATTAACCATACTACACTGTCAATGTCCACCGTTCGAAATCCCAGTTCAACTGTTGCTGTGCTGTTTATCACAGCTGTCACAACAGCAATTATTAAAAAGAAAGATAACACTGTGAGCTTTCGAAGCCACAATGATGCATCCAAATGAGACCACACAAGTATTAACCATGCCTTTTCCTGTCTAAGTGTTTTTCAGTAAAATGTTTCTCCATTGCATGCAACATGGCTCACAGTAGATGGCTCAGAGGTAGATGATACCAAAGGACTTGAAGGGAGTCTTTGAGAAGCTCTAGCCTGGACAAGGTAACAACTGACTTCTCTTTTCTGCTGTACCCAAGCTCATCTATTGATCTATTGTTTTGCATTTTGTTTTCATAATGTGGTCTCTTGTACATTGCAGAAACAGAATGCAGATTAGATTAGGAGAATATCTGTGTTCATCTGAAAGGTCCTGAAGGGATATAGAACTTCAGTTATTGATTGAGATCAACAACTGTCTGCATTTTAGAGGAATCAAGGAATGGGAGAACAGCATGAGGAATGGACCAAGGTAGGAAATCCACTGTAATATTAATATATGGTAAAGCAAGCTCAAAGGGCATGCTTCTTCCTTGTAGTGTTATGGAATTAAATGGTAGCATTATTAATGTCCACATTCTCTGGAATAAATAAATTAAAATCCAGCAGTCAGGATGCTTTTATTTTGCCTTCCATAGATGCACCTGACATTGTGGGGATTTATAGCATTCTCCTTTGTTTCCAATTTCCAGCAGCTGTATAGAGAGTTCCAACAATGCACTTTCCAATAGATCCAACATGCGTTTTTTTCCTCCTCCCTCAAACCATTAATAAGTCTTCATCTCATCCTCAGAATTGGCACCAACACAATTTGCATTATTCAGATTCAACTGGTTTACATATCATCTCAGACTCTCACTTTCCTCTTTCCAGTTCTCTGAAACTCAGGCTACGTCCACACTACACCAGATAAATCTGTAACCGAAGCTTTTTCTCTTCGTTTTTACCCTCCGTCCACACTAAAACGGCGCTTTCGTCCCCCGAAACCGGAGCTTTTCAGAAACGCTCTCCAAAGTGTGTATTTTTGAAAACACCCGCTTGGGAGATCAGTGTGGACGGGGTAACCGGAAAAATCTGAAAACACTGTCAGACGGCAGCGTGCCATTTCATTGTTTTCTTGAATGCAACCTAACAATTTCAGAACAGACGGCAACGAGACTGAAGCCAGAAGAGTTAGAAATGTACTCACCAAATACTTTGACCCATAACTTACTGAATAAAAAAGTATAAACACGAGGAAATCTGCAGATGCTGGAAATTCAAACAACACACACAAAATGCTGCTGGAACACAGCAAGTCAGGCAGCATCTAAAAGGAGAAGCACTGCCGCCGTTTCGGGCCGAGACCCTTCGTCAGGACTAACTGAAAGGAGAGATACTAAGAGATTTGAAAGTAGTGGGGGGAGGAGGAAATGCGAAATGATAGGAGAAGACCGGAGGGGGTGGGATGAAGCTAAGAGCTGGAAAGGTGATTGGCAAAAGGGATACACAACTGGAGAAGGGAAAGGATCATGGGACGAGAGGCCTCGGGAGAAAGAAAGGGGGAGGGAGGGAGGGAGCACCAGAGCGAGATGGAGAACAGGCAGGGTGATGGGCAGAGAGAGAGGGAAAAAAAACAAACAACTAAATATGTCAGGGATGGGGTAAGAAGGGGACATATTTAGTTGTTTGTTTTTTTTCTCTCTCTCTGCCCATCACCCTGCCTGTTCTCCATCTCCTTCTGGTGCTCCCCCCCCCCTTTCTTTCTCCCGAGGCCTCCCGCCCCATGATCCTTACCCTTCTCCAGCTCTGTATCACTTTCACGAATAAAAAGGTATACTCACTTTGCCCTGTTTTCTGTCCTTGCTTGTACAAAGGTGGTTTACCTATTTATGCAAGTACTTCTCTGACAATAGATGTGTAACAGCCTAATGTAACATTGTATGGAAATACAAGGTAACACTGATTTAAACATTTTAAAATTTTAAAATGTTTTAAACATTTAACAAGGTGCTTTATTAATGCAACAGAGTTCGTCAGTTTTTCAATGTTCATTGTCAGCTGGGTCATACTGTCCGTGGAGTCCCTGTCAGTTGCCTCCATATGCTTCAGTATTTGTTTTTTTTTTACTTTCAAGTCTCTTGCGCGAGAGCTAACAGCTGCCCGTCGTTTAAGTTTTTCTAGTCTATAACTGAACAAACGCGCAGAAAATCTTTCATGGCGAGATTCGACACCAAACATGTCGCTTGTTTTTGGTAGATGTGTCCTGCGCATGCACAGTAGGAGGAGATTAGCCAAAATCTCCCTTTCAATGTGGACGGAGATATTTTTTAAAACGCATAGTGTGGACACCTATCGTTTTTACGCGAAACTTACGTTTTCAAAATTATCCAGTCTAGTGTGGATGTAGCCTCAGACTAATTACCATGGTAAGCCTAGGCTTATCAAAATCAAAGATATTCTCTCTATTTACCCACCTTCCCTCCCCTAACCCTCTCTGCAACTTAAAATCTAATTGTTTTCTTATTTTTCTCATCTTGATCATGGCTCTTGTATCTAAAACATTGTGTTTTGGTTTCCACAGATACTGCCGTACCTACTGGATGTTTCGGGCATTATCTGTCGATAGCTCAAATTTCCAGCAAGTTTTTTTTTAATTTTCCTTTACTAAAGCTTATTTGTGTTTTAACTGAGAAATACATCCATTTGAAATGTTAAGTCCGTTCCTCTTTCTACCATATTATCTGATGAACTTCCCTGAAAATGTAGCTACAAGTGAGCAAAAACACTGAGGAAAGGGCAGCCATGAATATACCAATGCTATTACAGTATGCAGTGAAATTGGATTTATGCCCCACAGAGCTACAAACATTTTTCATGGGAGAAGCATCTCAGTTATCTTTATTTTCTGAGAGAGAATGGATTGCTGGGGTCCTGATAAAGAGTCTAGACCAGAAATGTTACCTCTTTATTCCTGTCCATAGATGCTGCATGACCTGCTGACTTCCTTCAGCATTTTGCGTATGCTACTGTGGATTTCTAGTATCTGCAGACTCTCGTGTTAACAATTTGCTGGGTTACTAAGAATCCTTCAAAGGGGTGTTTTTTACACTACGTATTTATTTTCCTCTCAATGCCAAGCATTTCCAGGGTTCTGTCAGATAGCCTATCAAAGTCTTGATCTCCATTCTCACCAGCAGAAGCAATGTGCAGACTCATCCTCCAGAAAACTGGCACTAGGGTAAATCCCACTAATTCACCATATGTAGTTCCCTCCTCTCACCACAACCCCTTTAATTCCTGCAATCCGAGCAATAGTATTCCTTATTCTTTTAATAATGCTCTTGACCACAGAAAAAGTGCAAGAACTTTTTAAAACTTGTATTCTTTAATGGGCATGGGAACAGGAATATGTACAATTCATAATGCCAAATATACAATAATTTATTATCACTCTACTTCCAAGAACAAAACTGCAAAACAACCCCTTACATTTTATAAGTAGATTCCCCAGACAACTGGACCACTTGGCTGTCGAAATAGATGTTGTGTGACAAATAATCAAGAATGGTTCAGAATGTTACCCCATCATGGGGGAGAAGCAAAAAGAAAACTAGAAAATGACAACAACCAACTGAAAGACATTTACATAAAGTAAATATTTACATTCACCAAAAGTAAATTGGACCTTTAACAATACCTTGGGAGAACATTTTTCAACAAAATATACGCATTCCCCTATAAGCAAGAACTATTTGAGAAATCTTGAGCAGATTCAATAGAGCAGCTCACTGTGTATGTGGGTAGATGTTTAAAATATTCTAAAATGTTACCTTAGCAACAGATTTTTGGGTGATGTCAATGCAGCCTCTGATTTGATTGAGTTAAGTGGTATCAGTGGAGATCGATCAAACACGGCAGCCCATTGTCATTATTCCAGCTGGGATTTGCTCTTTTGAATTTTCTGAAATTCCTCAAATTATTTTGTCAAGATTATTCTTTCAAAGTTATTTTAATTGTTCGTCAATGATAATGACTTGTATTTCTGCAGCATCCACCACAGTTAGAAAATTGATTCTGTAGAAAGAAAGGGTGGCCTTTGGTCAGGTGCACAGAAGGAATAATAGAAAGATTGCGGAAGAAGGGAAAGGAAGTGTGGTGGAAACATTTACAAGTCTTTTAAAAAACAGGAAAGAATAGTTCAAAGATGTATGGGTGTTTATACCTACAATGGTCATTATGAAGAGCAGTGACATGAAGTTCTTAAAAGCATATTAATCATAAGTAAGAGAGTAATATCTGCAAGTAGAAGGGGGTAAGGTTAAAAAGAAACCCAATGCAAAAGGAGGAAAAGAGCAGATAGTTCGAAGATGCTGGCGAAAAGTAGGAAAGAAGACACTGAAGGTTTTGAAAACTGGAGCGTGGATGTTGAAGCTATTGCTCAATTAGCATCACAGAATACAGGTGGCCCCCGTTTTTTGAACGTTCGCTTTACGACAGCTCGCTATTACGAAAGACTACATTAGTGCCTGTTTTCGCTAATCAAAGAGGATTTTTGCTTTTACGAAAAAAAGACACCCGCTTTATACGTGTGTTTACCCCGAGAAAAACTACCATGACCATGAAGCCTTGTGCATGCAGATGTGTGCGCACTTGTGTACGTGCTTACGCATTTGAGTACGTATGGATGTACGTGCCAATTTTTTTTTCTCCAAATCGATTTTGGCTCGCTGTCTTCCTGATTTTGATAAGTGAAACTACACCGTACATACAATATTTCTACTTTACATAGGCTGTATATTTATCATATCATTCCTGCTTTTACTATACGTTAGTGTTATTTTAGGTTTTATGTGTTATTTGGTATGATTTGGTAGGTTATTTTTGTGTCTGTGAACGCTCAAAAATTTTTCTCATATAAATTAATGATAATTCTTCTTTGCTTTACGACATTTTGGCTTACAAACGGTTTCATAGGAACGCTCTACCTTTGGATAGTGGGGGAAACCTGTATTGCAAGGTGCTTCACAGGTGTTCTGGAAAACAATGTTTGAATGTAAGTGAGGTTTAACAATGCCAGAGTTTAGGGCATTCTCACGTGCAAGGCACCATGGTAGCGGAGAGGGTAGCACGATGTGATTACAGCTCATAGTTGGAGTTCATGGTTCAATTCCACCATCATCTTTAAGGAGTCTGTACGTACTCCCCATGGAATGCATGGGATCTTGCTGGATCCTCCAATTTCCCCTCACAGTCCAAAGACATACTAGTTAGTAGGTTAATTTATCATTGTAAATTGTCCCATTAGGCTACAGTTAAATCAGGGGTTGCTGGAAGGTGCAGTTTGAAGGTCCAATTCTGCACTGTATCTGTAACTAACAGCTGCCAACAATAGAGTATTACAATTAACAGCATACAAGAACTCATAATTAGAATCTTGAAAATAATCTCAGAGGGTTAAAGAGCTGAAATGAACTACAGAGATAGTAAAGGTCAAGGCCTTGAGGGATCTTGTTCAATAGTACATTGCAAGAACAATTACAAGTGAAATAACTGTAATAACATACATGACAAGATCTGTTCTCCACTTTAGGGAAGGATAAATGATATGAAAGAAATTTAACAGGCCATAAAAACAATGGGGTGGAAAATATATTTATTTTTATATGCCTCATAATAGAAACAGTTTAATGTAGTGGCACTGTCACTTCCAATGATGAGGTCCTGTTACTTCAAAATATTAGGCAAATAAAATTTAAAAGGTAATTTCTTAATTCCCTTAATTTTCTCCCAGGGGGCAGTTGGTGCCACGGTCAATTCTGTCTCATTTGCTCAGATCACAGAACGAATCTGTAATATCTGACCAGCGCCCAGCTAAACAACAACAAATCTGCTGGATATTGGCACAGGTCCCAGACATGCAGAGCAGCAGCTCTGTGATGGAAAGGCTGATAGCAAGTGAGCACTACTTACAAATCACTTGTGAAACCTTCCATCTTCTAAAAAATAATTAAGTTGACTGTGTTAAACTTCAACTAATTTAGATGGCATAGTTAGAGAAACGTGGGTAGCATAGTTCGGAGAAAATACACAACAAAGGTGGAGTCTTGGAGACAATGCTGCCTATCTGGCGGTAAGGTTAAGGACATCTTGACTGGACTGAAAAAGAATTTGGAATGAGTGGGCGAGGATCCAGTGAGCACTATCAACTTAGCAAGGATGAGGAGGCTGGTTCTGCTGAAGGATAATGAAGAGCTCAAAGCTAAATTGAAAAGCAGAACCACAAACATGGATTAATATCTGAGCCACATGCAAATTGGCAAGGGATAAAAAGAACTAAGAAGTAAATGTGTGCCTCAAAGATTGGCAAACGGACAAATGGTTCCAATTCATGAGACACTGCTATCAGCACTTGGAAAGGAAAGATCTGTTAGGATAGGCTCCAGTTGAACTGAGCTTGGGCTAGTGATTTAGCAAACTGTGACCCTACAGTTGTAGTAGCTTTAAACAATTAAAAGGAGAGAGAGGAAATACTACACAACGCTACAGGAAAGATATAGACAAGATTCACAAAGATATTGACTGGGCTGAAACATTTTAATTGTGAGGTCTGTTTTCCCTATAGCAGAGGAGGAGGTTTAGAAGGAACATGATTGAGGTGTATAAAAATCCTGGGTGGCAGAGATAGGATAATTGCAGAAGACTTTTTCTCAGAGTAGATGTGAATAAACTTAAAGAAGATAGATTTAGGGTAAGGGAGAAGAGATTTAGAGGGCATGTGAGGGTGATTTTGATTCATCCAGAGAGTAGAAAGTACCTGGAATACACTGCAGAGAGAATGGTGGAAGCAGAAATATGAACAATATTTAGGAGGGTCTAGACAAGCACCTGAACCAACTATACCCAGAAGACTAAGGGTCAAGTACTGGAAAATGGGATTAATAAGAATGGGTGCCCACTCATCAGTATAGATGTGGGCTGAATGGCCTGTTGCTATGCTGTATGACTCTATAAGTTTATATGGATATAAAAAGAGGAAGAGGGAAGCAATGGTAAAAGTGGGGCCTCCAGGGTATGATGCTGGCAACAGCAAACAAAATGTTGATGACATTTTCTGCAACAGTCTGAAGTGGAAGATATTGCTCATATCCAGACAGACAGACAGACATACTTTATTGATCCCGAGGGAAAGTGGGTTTTGTTACAGTCGCACCAACCAAGAATAGTGTAGAAATATAGCAATATAGAACCATTAATAATTAAATAATAATTAAATTATCCCAAGA
Organism: Hemitrygon akajei; assembly: GCF_048418815.1. Classification (NCBI taxonomy): domain Eukaryota; kingdom Metazoa; phylum Chordata; class Chondrichthyes; order Myliobatiformes; family Dasyatidae; genus Hemitrygon; species Hemitrygon akajei. The sequence continues at coordinate 31,043,921 of NC_133137.1, forward strand.
AATCAGACAGATGAAATACAAATAACATGGTAGAACTTGATGACACCACTGTTGTAGGCCAAATCAAAGGTGGTGATAAATCAGCATATAGGAGGGAGATTGAAAATCTGGCTGAGTGTTACCACAACAACAACCTCTTGCTCAATGTTAGCAAGATCAAGGAGATTATTACTGACTTCCAGAAAAGGAAATCAGAGGTCCATGAGTCAGTCTTCATTGAAGGATCAGAGATGGAGGGTCAGCAACTTTAAATTCCTCAGTGTAATTATTTCAGAGGACCTGTCCTGGGACTAAAATGTTAAGTGTGATTATGAAGGAAGCACAGCAACGCTCCTACTTCCTTAGAGTTTAAATTCGGCATATCTAGAACTGACAAGTTTCTAAAAATGTGTAGTGAAGGGTATATTGACTGGCTGCATCACAGCCTGGCATGGAAACATGGATGAGTAAAATCCTACAAAACAATAGCGGATCTGGTCCAGCCTTCCCCATCATTGAGCACATCTGCATGAAACACTGTCACGGGAAAGCAACATCCATCATCGGGGACCCATACCACCCAGGACATGCCCTTTTCTCATTGCTGCAAATAGGAAGAAGGTAAAGGAGCCTTAGGACACACACCAGCAGGTTCAGGAACAGTTACTACCCTTCAACCATCAGGCTGCTGAACCCAAAAAGATAACTTTACTCAACTTCACTTGCCCCATCATTGAAATGTTCCCAGTACTAATGGACCCATCTTCAAGGACTAGTAATCTCATATTCTCCATATTTATTGCTTACTTATTATTTCTTTTTGTGTTTGTACAGATTGTTGTCTTTTGCACACTGGTGCAAAACGTTTTTATGAAAGGTAAATCATGTTCATCAAATTTCATTGAATTCCTTGAGGATGTAACAAAGAGAGTTGATTCAGGGGAATCTACAGATAAGGTGTATTTAGATTTCCCAAAGGCATTTGACAAGGTGCCATATAAGAGTCTGATGCATATATTGAAAGCCCATGATATCAGAGGCTGTTTGTTAAAATGGATTGAAAACTGACATTGACAACAGAGATTTGGGTAAATGGGTTCTTCTCAGATCAAGATGTAACTTGTAGCGTCATGCAATAATCAGTTCTTGTACCACAATTGTACATTACTTACATTATTGACCTAAAGTACAAATGGTGTGAAAGGTTTCTGAATTTCCCAATTATATGAAAATAAGTGAATATTGTGATATGGATAACCTGACTCTGCAACAGGATATAGATAGATAATATGAGTGGGCAAAAGACCTGCAAATGGAGCTTAAAGTTTGAGGTTATGTATTTTGGTATGAGAAATCAAATGACTGGTTACTACCGTATCTAAATGGAGGGAAAATTCAAATGAGTCAAGTACAGAGAGATCCAGATGTTCTAGTGCATGAATCACAAAAAGCTAGTCAGCTAATCTAATTAGTAAATTGATTTATTAATAATTGTCACATCTACTGAGGTATAGTGAAAAACATCCTTTTGCATGTCATCCAGACAGATCATTTATTACAACAATATGTTTAGGCAAAGGAAAAGGCAGGAGTTGGAATGGGGGGGAGGAGGAAAAGGGAGAATGCCTGGGATGAGTGGGACACACACACACACACACACACACACACACACACACACACACACACACACACACACACACACACACACACACACACACACACACACACACACACACACACACACACACACACACACACACACACACACACACACACACACACACACACACACACACACACACACACACACACACACACACACACACACACACACACACACACACACACACACACTTCACCAGGTTAATTCCTGGGATGAAAGGGTTGTTAAACCAAGGAAGACTAAATAGCTTAGACCAGTATTCCTTGATGTTTAGAACAATGAGTTATCACCTTCTTCAAGCATTTAAGATCCAAAAGGAGAATGACAAAGGAGATGGGTCTTTTTCACAACTGGGAGAGTTCAAACAAAAAGACATTACTATAAGATACTTAAAAAGAGGGTAATGAACCTCTCTGCCCCAGTAGATGACGGAAGCCGATTCATTACAAGCATTTAAACTGAGTTTGATAAATATTCAATAGATTGGTAAATAGAGGAGAATGAAGAAATAGCACAGAAGAGAAATTGAGGTCAGTACACACCAGCTTTGATCACTTTGATGGGCCTGTGACCTACCCCTGCTCCTATTTTTTTGGGTTCTTTTGCCTTTTCTGCTATTCTTACTCAAGACACTTAAGCTTCTGTATTTTAGTTTACATTCAAAGTAAGCCTTGGCTCCTTCTTAATTGAAAAGTGCTTTCACTATCCCACTATTTCTAAATAGGTTTTTGAAAGTGAGCCCAGCATAATAAACTGAAACCAACACTGTGTTAAGGTTGTATGACAGCATTTTGCTCTGCTCATTGTAACAATTCTTATGGCCTAAATTATTCAAGGTTTAGCTTCATCAGTTTCATCACCTTTAATTTTTTTTGTTCAGATCAACATAAGACAGTCTGCCTACTTTCATTCTTTTCCTTTAACCATATGGAATATTTCCGTCATAAAATGCTTTCCAGGTGTTGCCAAAATATGACAATGCAAATATTGCTTTAACATTTGGCCAGGCAGCATCTATGGAAAAGAGTAAACAATCAATGTTTTGGCCTGAGACCCTTCATCAGGACCAAAAAGGAAGGGGAAAGGAGTCAGTCTAAGAAGGTGGGTGGGGGGAAGGGGAGGAAGAAGGACAAGGTGACAAGTAGCAGGTGAAAGCAGGAGAGGGGGAGGTTTGGAAGAGCTTGGAAGTTGATTGGTGAAAGAGATAAAAGGGCTGGAGAAGAGGGAATCTGATGGGAGAGGACAGAAGACCATGTTAGAAAGGGAAGGGGGAGAAGCACCAGTGTGGTAGACCAGTATTTATAGATATTCTCGTAATTGCTTTAGCATTCTATACGATTGAATTTTGACTATATTATTTGACAATACATTATTTCTATTTGCCAGTTTCCATTCTTCTTTAATTCATAATGCAATTGCCAGAACTATTCTTATTTTGAAAATGGTGTTACAATTACCTGAACCATTTAAATCCCACTCCAGCTGCACTGCAAACAACCTACAATCACAAGGGACTCCAGCACACTAATAAATCTACTCTATTCCCTCTGCAACTTATTAGTCAAAGTAATTAACTTTTAATATATGGTCTAAAGACAGTATGTTATTTCAACATGCAGGATTTGATTTTGATCCTGTTGTTGGCTTCCAAATAAAATTTATTCAAGTAAGATCAATTAATTTAAAGATATAAATCATGTCTCAACAACGGTCTGAAGGTAATCTAGATGTACCTAATTGTTAATTTGTTATAGATAAAATCAGAATCAAGTTTAATATCACCAGCATTCGTCATGAAATTTGTTAACTTTGCGGAAGCATTACAAAGCCATATATGATAACATAATATATATATAAAAACTGTAAATTACAGTAAGGTTATATGTTCTATTAAATAGTTAAATTAAATAAGTAGTGCAGAAAAAGAAGTAAAAAGTAGTGAGGTAGTGCTCATGGGAATGATATGGTCAGATGGTTAAATGTTAATCTCAAATACATACAAAATGCCTGGTCGTGATAGTACGCTTCCTAAAGACACACTTTAAATTTCTTTTTTGCCAACTTTTTTAAAAATCAATAATTCATACTTCATCTACAATAGAATATGTCTGTGATAGGAGAGGGGTAAATCAGTCTGGCAGGAGGAGTGAAATCCCAGATAATTTGACTGAAACAAAGACTGAAGTTCAGGCTAGACATGTAGGCAGCAAAATAAATAAGACAATGGAAACAATGGCAACCAGATAGTATAAAAGGCTAAACTTGAAAGGCACTTTTCCCAAAGTGGTTTAAATTAATGGCACAAAAGGAGAGAATAGTATAGTTTAATTGCTGGAGGAAGCAACAACTCTGAAAACTAAATACAGCACATAGGGAGGATAGGTAACGACGGAGTTACACTGTTAATAAGTGATGACACCAGCAACATAATTAGAAAGGATCTTGGCTTTGAAAGTCATGATAAAGCTGTACAGCAAGTTCAGGTGGAGCTAAGAGGCAGCAGAAGGCAGATAAACATTGGTGGGAGTTGTTTATGGATCTCAGAATAGTAGTTGTGATGTGCAGTATGGTATAGATGAAACACATTTAACAGGAATTAATCATACAGGAACTTAGTCCATATACTGACTTCACAAATCAAATTAGTACACATAATGTAGAGGATGAATTCTTAATATATAAAAGATAGATTTCTCTGTTACATTATTGAGAATCCAGTTAGGAATAGACTATTTAAGATCAAAGTAAACATCTAACAAGAAAGAGTTAGTTAATAATCTTAATGCTGTTTCCATCCCAAAATGCTGCCAATTCTTTGCCCTAACCAACATATGTTGCTCAACCTGCTAAGTTTTCCAGCAGATTATTTGTTACTCCAGATTCCCGCACCTGCACTTTTATGCCCCTTGTAATCAATAATGTTGTTGGAAGGAACCCCTCAGGACAGAGTGACCAGAATATGACAGAATTTTACATTCAGTCTGAAGGTGATGCAGTGTAATCTGAAACCAGAGAAATAGGCACAGATCGTCCATGCTTTATTGGAAACTGTGTTGAAGAGTATGACAATGGACAGGCAATATTTAGGATATAATACATAATTTGTAATAAACATACATTCTTTAAGACACAGAAACACAACAAGAGATGTGCTCCAACAATGGATTAAAAAAGAAATTAAATGTATTTTTAAATCAAAGGGAACTGCTTATCCAAACAGTAACACTAAAGATTGGGAACATTTTAGAATTCAGCAAATTATGACAAAGATATTGATAATGAAAAATAAAACAGAATATGAGAGGAAACTTGCAAGAAATTTAAAACAGACTGTTAAAGATTCCATGAGTAACAAGAGTAAATGTAGGTGTATTACATCAATGACAGGAAAATTTATAACAAGGGACAAGAAAATGTCAGAAGAATTAAACAGGAACTATGTGCCTGTCTTCATGGAAGAGCACCAAATAAACCTCCCACAAATACCCAGTGCAAAGGAAGATATGAAAGAAATTAGTATTAGATTAAAAATACTGCTAGATAACGTAGTTAAACTGAAAACTGATGATAAATCCCAAAGACCTGATGCTCACATCCCAGATTTTGAAAGAGGTGAATAAGAGATGTTGGATACTCTGAATATCATAATCCAAAATTAAAATTATATCTATTCTGGAATGGTTCATGCAGATTCGAGGGTGGCAAATATGCTGCCATTATCTTAAAGAAGTCAGGAGGAGGAGAGCAAACAGGGAATAACAATCACTGAGCTTCAGCTTGAAATCAGTACCTGCTGGAATCTACTTAAAAAATGGATGAGATATGAAGACACTCAGAATTGGGTGGCATAGTTCAATTCTTGCCAGTGGACCGACCAGTCGGTAGTCATTGTAAATTCTCCCGTGATTAGGCTAGGTTAAATTGGGGCTTGCTGGAAGGGCGGTAGTTGGGGGTGGGGGAGGGAGCGAGGGAGGGATGAATAGATGGATACAGTATAATAATAACCACAGTTAACGTGGATTTATGAACGAGAAGTCATGTTTGACATTTCTACTAGAGTTTTTTGAAGATATATTGAATAGGATAGATGAGTGGAAACCAATGAATCTGGTGTATTTGGATTTTGATTATGCATTCTGGTGCAATTTGATTAAGCTCTCTTAAAAGAAGTTCACAAAAGAGTGCATATTGAACTGGGGGTTAGAAATTCACATGAATTGAGAGTTGATTAATGTACAGAAACCAAAGAGCAGGAATACATTGGTTCAAGCGATGACTCGAGGGTTACTGTAGGGATTGGTGCTTGCTACACACAATCTCCATCAATGCTTTGGCTGAGAGGATCAAATGTATTATTTTTAAGTCTTCTGATAACTCAAATGGAAATGGAAATGTGAGTAGTGATGAGGAGGCAATGAGGCTTCAAGTGGAGATAGGTAAGCCAATTGAATGGACAACAACAGATAAAACACAATGCAGAAAAATGAGATTATTCACTTAGCAGAAAAATCAGAAAAACGTAGAATGTGGTTTAAATATCAAGAGATTAGGAAATGTTGATGTTAAAAAGAACTAGGATATCCTTGTAAACAAGTTATTTACAGCGACTACGCAGGTACAGGAAGCAGTTAAGAAGGCAAATTGTATAAAAGCCTTTTGCGAGAGCATTTAAGTACAGGAGCTATAGAACTGTGCAGCACACAAGCAGGCCCTTCAGTCTGCAATCTTTATGTGAACATACACAGAATAATTAATATCTAGAGAATATACCATCTATCTGCTTAATCATCACCACCACCTATTTCCACTTTTGGAAAATCATTCCTCCCTCGGCTAATATACACAGAACACAGAACAGTATTTTGTCCCATGACGTCTATGCTGACCACGATGCCAATAGAAACTAATCCCATCTGTATGCACATGGTCTATATCCTTCCTTTTCCTGTCTGTTCATGTGCCTGTCTAAATGCATCTGAAATGTTGCTATCGAATTTGCTTTTACCAGTCTCTTTGACAACACATTCCAGGCATCTAGCACTCTGTGTAGAAAAGAAACTCGCCTCTTAAATCTCCTTTAAAATTTTCTCCTCTCACTTTAAACTATGTCTCCCAGTATTTGACATCTCCACCCTGGGAAAAAGACCAATTACCTATCCTTCTTATATCTTTAATAATTTTGTATAAATCTATCATGTTGCCCATCGACCTCCAACACTCCAGAGAAAACGATGCAAGTTTATCCAACCATTCTTTTTAGCTAATACTCTCTAATCCAGGGAAATCCTGGTAAATCTCTTCTGCATTCTCTCCAAAACCTCCACTAAGAAAATCCTTTGCTATTAACAGTCTCGTACATGACTTAGTTATCTCCCAAATCATTATTTCACCCCTCAAATTTTCCAACGCTCATAAACATGAAATCATCCAAAACTGCTGACCTTGTATCAAACTTGCATTCACCTATTGCTCCAAGGGTCAGCCAAATTTAGCTCCCAAAACACTTCACGTTTTAAACTGAATGCTTCCCCCCTACTCCACCAAATATCTCTACAATCTTGTTCCTAACCATCTTTACAATCACATCTAGCTCTTCAACTGTTCAAGGTCTCCGTGTTCTGCTAATTTTGGCCTGAAGCATATTGAGGGTCACTGATTCAGTCGGTAGACCTTTAGACAAGAGCTCTTTAAACTCCTCCACATCTCTTCTGCTTTAAGATCGTCCATAAAATCTATTTTAGAGTGTTTAAATGCCTCATAAGCTCCTGATGGGCTCAGTATCAAATAGATCCTACAACCATAAGACATAGGAGTAGAATTAGGCCATTTGGCCCACTGAGTCAAAAAAAAGAGGGCTATGGGTAACCTTAGGTAATTTCTAAAGTAAGTACATGTTCAGCACAGCATTGTGGGCCAAAGGGCCTGTATTGTGCTGTAGGTTTTCTATAAGTCTGCTCTGACATTCCATCATGGCTAATTTATTATCTCTCCATTCTCCTGCCTTCTCTCCGAAATTTTTGACACCCTGACTAATTAGGAACCTATCAAGCTCCACTTTAAATATACTCAATGACTTGGCCTCCACAACCATCTATGGCAATGAATTCCACAGATTCACCATCTGGCTAAAGAAATCCCTCTTCATCTCTCTTGTAAATGCACATCCCTCTAATTGAGACTGTGCCCTCTAGACCTAGACTAACCAACTAAAGGAAATATATTCTCCAAATGCACCATATCTAGGCCTTTCAATAGGTTTCATGAGATCCCCCCTCTTTTTCTAACCTCCAGTGAGTACAAGCCCAGAGCCATCAAATGTTCCTCATACATTGTTCCTGGAATCATTCTCATAAACCTCCTATAGAGCCTCTCCAATGCCAGCACATCGTTTCTTAGACAAGGGACCCAAAACTGCTCACAATACTCCAAAAGTGAGGCCTCACCAGTGCTTTATTAAGACTCAGCATTGCATCGTTGCTCTTCTATTCTCATCCTCTTGAAATGAATGCTAATATGGCATTTTCCTTCATTATCACTGACTTAACCTGCAAGTCAACCTTAAAGGAATCCTGAATAAGGACTAATAAGTGCCTTTGCACCTTTGATTTTTTTTTTTAATTTCCCCATTTAGAAAATAGTCTATGCCTTTATTCCTTCTATCAAAGTGCAGGACCACACACTTCCATAATCTATATCCCATCTGCCACTTCTTTGACCATTCTCCTATTCTGTCTAAATCCTTCTGTAGACTCCCTGCTTTCTCAACACTACTAAGCTCTCCACCTACCTTTGTATCATTCTCAAACCTGACCACAAAGCCATCAATTCCATCATCTAAATTATTAACATATAATGTAAAAAGAAACAACTACCAACTACTACAGAACACCACTAGTCACCGGCAGCCAACCAGAAAAGGCCCCTTTTATTCCCACTCTTGGCCTCCTGCTAGTCAACCAATCTTCTATCCATGCTAGAATCTTTTCCGTAATACCACAAGCTCTTAACTTGTAAAGCAGCCTCATGTGCAGCACCTTGTCAAAGGCCTTATGAAAATCGAAGTAAACAACATCCACTAACTCTCCGTTGTCCACCCTGCCTGTTATTTCATCAAAGAATTCCAAAAGATTTGTCAGGCAATTTTTCACATTTAAAAAAATGCTGACTTTGGCCTATTTTATCATGTGCCTCCAAGTACCCCGGAACCTCATCCTTAATAATGGACTGAAACATCTTCCAAACCACTGAAGTTCAAGCTAACTGGCCTGAATTTCCTTTCTTCTGCCTCCCTCCCTTATTAAAGAGTGGAGTGACATAGAGTGACAAATGTTTATTTCCAAACACTCATGATATGGCTTAGAACACTTTAGATTGTTAATAGTGCTATGCAACTGTAAATTCTGTGGCAACGAAAGATGCAATTACTATCAATATATCCCACTTTCCCTTCTACTCAATTCCTATCAGCTGCCTACGCAATTTGATTAGTATGTATGGAAATTACCTCACAACCTGACAAAATTGGTGTCCATGGCAACTTCTCACCTGTGTCTCATGATATACATAATTGTAGCTCTGTTGAGTACATTCCTTATAAAGCAGAGCTATAAAAAAGTTGAGATTGATAGCAATCTGAAAAGAAAAAGCAGAAAACGTGCACTCTGTGGCAGAGAAAATTCGACTAATATTTCAATCACAGCAATTTCACAGAATGTAGCCAAGTTATCAAGAAATAAAATGTGGCCAATATGCAAACTTTCCTTCTTTGGGTGCAGGACAACCTGCGACAAAATTATTGCATTTTCTAATTTCACGCAACACTATCAAGCATACATATTTAACTCCTGAAAGGAACAGAAAAATAACAGGAAAAGCAAAATTTTAAAATGTATCTCATTATGAAAATAGGATCTTTTGAGTTCCACATTCCTGTACTCTTAACCCTTAAAGGAACACAAATATTTCAGGGTTACTTTTCATCCTTGCCACAGTGTGGTAATCTAGCAGAACGCGTTTCTTTCTGTGGTTTCCCTGTACTATTACAATGAGGCCCAATGCAAGTTTGAAGAACACCTCATTTCCATCTGGGTACATTACAGCCTTTCAGATTTGACATCAAATTCTCCAACTTTCAGAAGTATTCTCTGTCACTTCCATCCCTTCCCTGATTTTTCTCCAATTTATCATCAACTTTCCTCCTTTCCAGTTCTGACAAAGGGTCTCAGATCTGAAACATCAACTCTGAATCTCTTTCCACAAAGACCAATTGTTCTGCTGAGTGATTCCTGTATACCCATTTCTACTTAGATTTCCAGCATTGTAGGGGGTTTCCGCATTTGATTGAGTGCTTCTTTTGCCAGATTCTATACATCACCATCACTGCCATCCGGAGATACTTGCAGCTTCTTATTTTAACCCCTCCCCCATCCACCCACCTCCCTATCTTCACCCCTCACCTAGTCTCACCTATCACCTGCCAGGTTATACTCCTTCTCCTTCCCCTACCTTCTTATTCTGGTTTCTTCCCTTTCCAGTCCTGATGAAGGGTCTTGGTCCGGAACTCGACTGTTTATTCCTTTTCATAGATGCTGTCTGACTTACTAAATTCCTCCAGCATTTTGTGTGTGTTGCTCTTGACAAATTATATTCTGTCTTGGTGTTACCCTATTTCAGCAGTAACCTTTAAACTAACAAAGGGTCTAAGTTAATATGGAATCTCTCAGTTTTACCATCCATCCAGCCATTCCCACAAGAAACTATGAATACATGAGCCAGGACCTGACTGTGACAATCGAAATGCTATCCAGGTAATGTTTCTAGAATGGGTATTTGAACATATGAACTAATCCACCCAACATAAGTTAGGATTTATTTATTTACTTACCTATTTATTGAGATATGGTGCAGAATAGGTCATTCCAGCACTTTGAGCCACGCCGCCAAGTAGTCTCCCAATTTAATCCCAACCTATTCACGGGACAACTTACAAAGACCAATTAACCTACCAACTGGCAAGTCTTTGGACTGTGGGAAGAAACCGGAGCACATGGTGGAAACCCATGCGTTTACGAGGAGAATGTACAAACTCCTTACAGGCGGCAGCAAGAATTGAACCTGGGTTGCCAGTATTGTAAAGCATTGAGCGAACCCCTACGCTAACATGCAGCCCAAGAATCTTCAAAGGAGCATGAGCAGGGAAGTAATTAGCAGAGAGAAAATAAGGAACAGAACATGCAGCAATCTATCGTTACCCTTCAAACACCAGCAAAATTGTACCACAGAAAACAGAATATTAATAATCACTTGTTCCTTTGTTACTTGGTTGAAAACGCATATTAAACCACATATCAGTTAAGAGCTAGAGCCTTTGAAATCAGTAACACCCACCACCCCCCCCACCCCCCCCCCCCAACTCCTCACCAGGTCTGTCAGGTATTTGGACCGTAGCATAAATATACGAGTCACTATCTCAAGCATATTGATTACCCAGAATGTGATTTAATACTCTACCAATTCAGAAGACAATTCAACCCAAGAAACCTTTCACTAGCCAGGGTGAGAATATTGCATAGTAACAGAATAAAATTGGAATCCAGAGCAAACAAAAAGAGAATCTTGCAGTTCATGATCTCTGGATGTCATAAAAATTATTTTATTGCCAAGAAGTTTTTTTTTTGTTATGAACTACAATAGACTAGCAAATGACATAGCTAATTTCTACACTGTAATCCTCTCCTAATGGTATATAGATACAAAAAGTGGCTGGAAATACCCAACAGATGCCTGTCTCAATGAGACAAGCTTATCCAGAATCCCAAAGATGCTTCCTAAACAATATCCATATTTCCATTGTACATTTTTCTGAGAACATTTGTTCCAAGTTATGGTTTCAAGTTCCTGCCTAATAGCATCAAAATTAGCCCTCCCCAGTTAAACACTTGCCCACATCATCCACTCTTATCCTTGTCCAAGACTACGCTGAAGGTCAGGGAGTTGCTTACCCACCAAGAGATCTGTAACCTGACCAGGTTCAATGTCTAGGACTAGATCTAGTAAGGCATCTCCTTAACGGCCTTCTCACACATTGTGTCAGAAAACCTTCCTGGAAAAACCTACATTCTGACCCATCTGAACCTTTTGCACTAACGAGATGCCAATCAATATTAGAGAAGTTGAAGTCACCCATGATAACAAGCCTGTTATTTTTGTACCTTTTCAAAATCTGCCTACCAATCTGCACCTGGATGTCTCTGCTGCCATTGGGAAGTCTATAGAAAACTCCCAATAAAGTGATTGCTCCCTTCCCGTTTCTGACTTCCACCCATACTGGCTCAGTCAACAATCCCTCCATGATGTCCTCCATTTCTGCAGTTGCAAAACTATCCCTGATTAGCAATACCACTCTCCTACCTGTTTACCTCCGTCCCATCCCTTTTGAAACATCTAAACGGTTAAACATCCAGCATGAATTCCTGTTGTTGTGACAGCCAAGTTTCTGTCATAGCCACATTGGACGGTTTACTTCTAAACTTTCCTATTCTATTTACCTTTCCTACTGTTTGTTTTAAAAGTTGTTGTTGAACCTGTCCCAATCACTTCCTTTGGCAGCTAATTCCATATACTGTAGATACCACCTGTTATGCAAAAAAGTTGTCCTTTTTAAATCTCCCATCTCACTTTAAACCTCAGCCTTCTAGTTCTTGATTCCTCAACTCTGTGAGAAGTGACTGAGGGCATTCATCCAATCTATACCCCTCATGATTTCATATATATATATTTCTATAAGATCAAATATACCTCCAAAAGATGCATAAGAAAGGGATCAACTGGCCTACACAGAACCATCCACTGTTTTCAATGCAGTCTACAACTTAAAATAACTTTAAAATGCCTGCTGGGGTTGGCAAAGACCAATGGGAATCAATCAAAAACTAACCAAAAAAAATGTTGATCATCCCTTTTAAGTAGGCCTGGCTGAGTGGAAATGTGATATCACAAATTTGAGGGAAATGGAGGGAGGAGGGAGGAGAGATGGAGTTGGAGATCATTCTTAGTTCAGAATGTATTTTCAGTGTACATGGTTAAGAGAGTGCTTCAGCTAGGGCAATGATCCAACCAGCTTTACAAATTGTTTTATATGATGATCAACTCTGCAGACTTTTGACAGATGTTAGCTGTACTTTTCTAATACTCTCATCAAAATCAGTCCCTCTATCAGAAGCCATTTTGGAATCAAATTGGCACTCACAGTACTTTATAGCAGAGAAGGGTTCCAGTGAGCCCATTATGTCCGCGCTGGCATTATGAAAGAGCTATTCAATTAGTCGAACTCTCCTACTATTTTCCACAGCGTGCAATATTCTGTATATCAAGTATATATGCAATTAACTTTTGACAGTTACAATTGAAGCTGCTTCAGGTAGTGCAGTCCAGATCATAATAACTCACTTGATGGGGGGAAAAAAAACACAAATTCCCTCTCATTCTTCTGGCAATTACCTTAAATTCCTGTTTATCAAGCTTCTTTACAAAAAAGAAAGCTTCTGTCAAAGTCCCTCAAAATTTTACGTACAAAATGATGAGAAATTCCAAGAGATACATATTTGCTAATTTCGTTGCATTAGAGAAAATCTTGTTGGCAGCTCAATTTCAGAAATAATTTAGAAATTGGACCTCAAGTGAAAATTTTAGATAAATCGTGTAGAAACAACCATCAGAATGGAATTTCAAAATGTAGATAGGTGTCTAAATGCCTACAAAGAGATGTAGTTGGACCTAATTATGAATAACAAAATAAGTTATGAAGATGAATTAAATATAGATAGATAACTCATGAGTATTGACAATAAACATGAAAGGGCTACGTGCTAACCGAAGTTTGAAAAGAACACAAGAACTCTGAATTGGAATAAAGCAGATTTAATAACGATGATGAGCGAAGTAGCTAAGGTAAGATGAGAAACCAAGGGACAAAGGGTAATAATGTCAGATTAACTTTGGGACTATCAAAAAGATTTAGCACAGCTTTGTAATCAAGCAAAATTTTTCTCATTCTTTCTCATGCAACATTGGACCTTACTTTCCACCAGCTCCCCACTCAAATCAAACTTAAACAAAAATTGAAACTTTTCAACTTTAAGTCAACTCAAGTGCACGAAAGAGACCATACACTGAATACCTAAAGAACAATTGTGCAGTATCAATTTGCCTCTGCTGCACAATATTGCCCCCAACAATAAAAAGGAAGACTCTGGAAAGCATGGACCACTCCCCGTATCTCAGGTGGCACCCCTCAAAACTGATGATGAAATCTCCACCGTCTGTCGTACGGCAGCACAATGTTTGCCCATCTGAGGAAAAGACTTTTCCAAGATCAAGGTATCAAATCCAATATAACGCTCTTGGTTGGCTGGGTAGTAGTAATATGTGTTGTCCTGTACACTTCAGAGACAGACAAGAAATATAGGCACCACAAACTAATGCAAAGATACCAACAACAAAATCCTCCAAATTTAATGTAAGAATAGGGAAATCAACATCAACAAGGTTTGCCAGGATAACATCTTCAGCACTGGGACTTCGATAGTCGACAAGCAATCTATTCCAAGCTCTGACCCAGTGAGTAATTAACAGGAAAGCAGAGGAAATAATTCAATTATATTCTCAAGGCCTTGTTGGAAAAACTATAAAACCTTCACTAACTCATCAGTTTCCCTGGCCCTTACCCACTCAGAATGGTAAAGGAGTATCCGAAAAGGCATTCTGAACCTTGATCGAAAGCATGCCATGGCATAGTGGAAATGATGGAAGATCATATCTCTTCTCTTATTATCCACCTGCTGTCAATCACTTTTTGACTCTTAAACAAAAGAAAGTCTGCAGAGGCTGGAAATTCAAAGCAACACACACAAAATGCTGGAGGAACTCAGCAGGTCAGGCAGCATCAATGGGAATGAATGAACAGTCAATGTTTCAGCTGAGACCCTTCTTCAGGGCTTAACAGGAAGGGGGAAGACACCAGAATAAAAAGGAGTTGGGAGGGGATAGGAGGAAGCTAAGAAGGTTGGAAAGATAAAGAGCTAGAGAAGAAGGAATCTGATAGGAGAGGAGAGTGAACAAGAGAACATCTGTAGATGCTGGAAATCCAAGCAACACACACAAAATGCTGGAGGAACTTAGCAGGCCAGGCAGCATCTATGGAAAAAGAACATTGTCAATGTTTTGGGCTGAGACCCTTTGGCGGGACAGAGTGACCATGGGAGAAAGGGAAGGAGGAGGGGACCTGGTGGAGTTGATAGGCAGGTGAGAAGAGGTAAGAGTGGGGAATAGAAGAAGAGGAGAGAGGTAGGCAATTTTTTTTTACCAGAAGGGGAAATCGATATAAGGTTGGATGCTACCCAGACGGAATATAAGGTGGTGCTCCTCCAGCCTGAGAGCGCCTCATCTTGGCACTTAAGAAGGCATTATTTAAAACCTCAACCCTGGTTTCATTAGCTACCACAGAAGCTACAAAACTTGAGCTGAAATTGGCCAGACTCACCCCTGAAGGGGCTGCCTGGGAAGATGCTGATACTTTTAAAAGGATGCATCAAAAGCATAACTGAAAAAATATGACTACCGGTATTTCAAACATCAGAATTTCACCAATGGTCGTACCGCTAATTTGAGAGCAAAATTGCAGAACAACTTGAAGTTTACTAAAACAAGAAGGCAAGAAAATAAGGGAAGATAATAGATGAATAAGGAAAACAAAAGGAAGCACAATAAAAAGCCTTTTCAGAACAGACAAAGTGAAGTACTTAACAAAACCTGAGTAAAAAGAAAATTCAATGTGCAAGTTCAGGTGCCTGAGAGAAGAGGATAATGATTCAGCTGAGCATAAACACAAATTGGCAGGAATACTTAACAAGTACTTTGTGCTGTTTATTGAAGAGAAGGATACTGAGTAGGATGTAAATCCTGAATATGTATTTTAAATGTGAGATGAGAAATGTAATAAATAAAAGGACAGCTTTCAAGAAATTGAGGAGAACCAAATATCAGAAACTGGAAGAGATCTGAAAGAAAAGGGGAAAGAGACTGCAGAGATCTTAGAACTTAAAATTTTTAATATTAACTTCACTCAGGAATAGGGAATCAAAGCTGTCTTGCCCTCTATAGCATTAGATCCCAGCGATTTTAACATTTATCTACACTCCTCAAGCCAATTTACCACTCAAAGCCACCATCAAACAGAAATCCAATTAAATTAATAAATATTTAGAAGAAGAATGAATGATCAGAAGCAATTGATTTGGATTTTGATTGTTTTAAACCTGAAGGAAATTATAACATGCCATATGATACATAGTATATTCACAGTACATTCAAAATATAACTCTTGGAAGCAAAACTGAATATTATGCCGCAGTAGTGTAGGAGTTAGTGCAACACTATTACAGCTCAGTGCGGAGTTCAGAGTTCAATTCTGTTGTTATCTGTAAGGAGACTGTACGTCCACCCTGTGGAATGCGTGGGGTTTCTCCAGGTCTTCCGGCTTCCTCCCACAGTCCAAACATGTACCAGGTTAGGTTAACTGTTCATTGCAAATTATCAGGGTTGTCAGGAATTGCTGGGATGGTGCGGCTCAAAGGGCCAACACTGTGCTGTACTGCTTAATAAAATACATAAAACAAAATAAAGGCAGAGATGCAAATATAATAAACAAAACACTGGATTAAGACTGATATGGGTAGTGCTGTTCTCAGCTTCTTCCTAACACTTGCCTCTCACATGCCTGCAGTTGTAATTCCCTTTTATGGTTGCAGCTTCCAATGCTGCTACCATTCCACTCAGCAGACCAGCTCTACAAACGATCCTCAAGTATGTCCACTACGTGACCTTTTGACAGCTCGTTCTGCCAAAGATATTGATCAAAAAGTTGAAATTAAATAATTAAAAACATTAAAAATATTTAAAACAATGTTCAAGACAGACCAATTTTAAATATTATATTAATGAATTAAGTTTAATTTAAAAAATCCCTGGTAGGTACATTATTGAAAAAAAATCTGAGGATTATGACCAGCGTACACTTGGAAAGATTAGGGATTGATTGAAGATATTCAGCTTGATTTGTTAGGGATGATCCTGTCTGACTAACTTAACTACAGGCAGTCCCCAGGTTACGGACGAGTTCTGTTCCTGAGTCCGTCTTTAAGTCGGATTTGTATGTAAGTCAGAACAAGTACATCCAGTATCATTTATTTAGTCAGTTAGTCAAACGTTTGTCTTAGTATATAGTATACATTTTACCTTTCTATGCATATAAAACACTTAAGAAACATATGTATTCCAGTAACTAAACCACTGCGTTGCTTAGTAATAATTGTAGCTTTCATCGGGGCAGGGCCTTTCACATGCTCCATTATTCTCACTTTATCTTTTATCCTTTAAAATTGTTCCCATCGTTGACTGACTGTAGCCTAACGCTTTTCCAATGACCGATGGCGTTTCACCTCTTTCCAAATGCTTTATTATTTCCACTTTATTTTCAATCGCGATCGCTTCCCATCAATGGAACAGAAACACTGTGGGCGGCGGGTCCCGAGCTGCGCTGGCTCCCAAGCTCTGCTGGGTCCTAAGGACCACTGCTCTGAAATCCCCCGGTCCTAAACTGCACCGCACTGAGACAGGTTAAATGGGACAAGTGGGGGCTGTTCTGGGTTTGGGTACTGTATTTGAGACTCCACAATATTCCGCTTGGGAATTTAAACTGGAGGTGGCAGTGTTTTTTTTTTACAAGGTTGAGTTGCGAGCTCGACATCAACCTGGCGCGGATGGTACGGGAGTCATTGGATCAACATCAACCCGGCATGCTCCGGAGCGATCTGTCTCGAGCCTGGCGCTGATCTCACTGTGCCACCAGCTGACTGGAAAAGGGGGTGGGGGCGGGGTCAGGATGAATCTTGCTAAGAAAAATTTAAGCCAAATACAAATTTACACACTCAACACAGTGTCAACGGCAACGACTTAAAATGGCCGACGGCGTCACAATCCGCCTTAAAATGGCAGACGGCGTTCTCCTTCCTCGGTTCGTAAGTACGAGTTGTCCGTAAGTCAGACATTCATAACTCGGGGACTACCTGTACATATTTTTAAGAGGTAATAAAGTATATGATGAGGTCATCACAGTTGATGGAGTAACATGGACTTCAGGAAGGTCTTTGACAAAGTCACAGATGGGAAGCTGGTCCAAAAAGTACATTGACTATCTGGATGCAAATGTGGTAGGTATAATTAATTAAGTCTGCAGATGACATGGATAGTAAGGAGGGCAATATTGGACTTTAGAACAATATTGTTGAGTTGGTAAAATGGGCAGTGCAGTGGCAGATAAAATTCATTCCTAAGAATTGTGAGGTGATGCATTTTGTAAAGTCTAAAAGGTCTAGACTGCAAACATTGAATGGTAAGCCCATAGGAGTGTTGAGTAGTGGTGGGACCTTGGTGAACAAGGATTCTTGAATATGTCAGTACATATAGCTGAGCTGGTTATATATAGATATTTATCTTTCTTTAGAAGAGGAAACAGGGAAGCAATACTGTAACTTCATACTTGGATTTTCAAAAGGCTTTTGACAAGGTCCCACATAGGAGATTAATGTGCAAACGTAAAGCACACGGTATTGGGGTATGGTATTGATGTGGATAGAGAATTGGTTGGCAAACAGGAAGCAAAGAGTGGGAATAAGCGGGACCTTTTCAGATTGGCAGGTGGTGACTAGTGGGGTGTCGCAAGGCTCAGTGCTGGGACCTCAGTTGTTTACAATACATATTAATGATTTAGACAAGGGAATTAAATGCAGCATCTCCAAGTTTGTGGATGACATGAAGCTGGGCGGCAGTGTTAGCTGTGAGGAGGATGCTAAGAAGATGCAGGGTGACTTGGATAGGTTAGGTGCGTGGGCAAATACATGGCAGATGCAATTTAATGTGGATAAATGTGAGGTTATCCACTTTGGTTGCAAGAACAGGAAAACAGATTATTATCTGAACGGTGGCCGATTAGGAAAAGGGGAGGTGCAAAAAGACCTGGGTGTCATTGTACACCAGTCATTGAAAGTGGGCATGCAGGTACAGCAGGCGGTGAAAAAGGCAAATGGTATGTTGGCATTCATAGCAAGAGGATTCGAGTACAGGAGCAGGGAGGTTCTACTGCAGTTGTACAAGGCCTTGGTGAGACCACAGCTGGAGTATTGTGTGTAGTTTTGTTCCCCTAATCTGAGGAAAGACATTCCTACCATAGAGGGAGTACAGAGAAGGTTCACCAGATTTATTCCTGGGATGGCAGGACTTTCATATGAAGAAAGACTGGATCGACTAGGCTTATATTCACTGGAATTTAGAAGATTGAGGGGGGATCTTATTGAAATGTATAAAATTCTAAAGGGATTGGACAGGCTAGATGCAGGAAGATTGTTTCCAATGATGGGGGAGCCCAGAACAAGGGGTCACAGTTTAAGGATAAAGGGAAAGCCTTTTAGGACCAAGATGAGGAAAAACTTCTTCACACAGAGAGTGATGAATCTGTGGAATTCTTTGCCACAGGAAACAGTTGAGGCCAGTTCATTGGCTATATTTAAGAGGGAGTTAGATATGGCCCTTGAGGCTAAAGGGATCAGGGGGTATGGAGAGAAAGCAGGTACAGGGTTCTGAGTTGGATGATCAGCCATGATCATACTGAATGGCAGTGCAGGCTCGAAGGGCCAAATGGCCTACTCCTGCACCTATTTTCTATGTTTCTATACAGCACTGATTAGGCCACAACTGGTGTACAGTACTAGGTATAGTTCTGGTTGCCAGGCTTTAAGACAAATAGGATTACACTGGAGAGTACATTCACAAAGATTTTGCCTGGATTGGGAGCATTTCAGCTATGTTGTCAGACTGAATAGGGTGAAGCAGAGAAAATGGAGGGGAATCTGATTGATGTATACAGAACTATGGGTGGCACAGATGGGGCAAGAAACTTTCCCCTTAGAATATTATAAAAGAGAACATTCTGTTTAAAGCAAAGGGTAGGAGGTATAAAGAGGATCCAAGATAGGAATTTTTCCACTAGAAACTGGAATGCACTGAATGAAAGGAAGTATATTGAGGGGGTAAAGACTCTCAGAACATTTAAGTATATGGTCAAGCAACAGAATTGCCAATGCAAAGAAGAGCAGATTGCAAGGGCATGATGGGCCAAATGGCCTGATCCAGCACTATGCTGCTTTCTATGTTTCTATGCCTTTTCTGTTGAGCTTAGCATAAACTAGCATAAAACTGGGACCAGATGGAAACATTTGACCCCTTAGCTCAGCATATTATGTAACCAATGTTCTTAGACTCAATGGTGCACACACAGGGAAGGCAGAAGTCAGACCTCCAGTTACTTCAAGCCACAACATGCAGGCAAGGAGCACACCAGCCTGTACTCAGCAAGAAGGAGGCACTTCTATAAAGAAACTGTGGCTAACCACCCATACATGTGCAACAATTATTTCACACATCAAAGATCTGCTAGATGCAGAGCAAATGGACAAACCACTGTTCATATTTATATATAATACTTAAATGCACAAAGGATAAAGGAGATCTAAAGATTGAAATTAAGTTCATGACATTATTTAAGAACAAGTAAGATAGGCAGTTGAAGAAACATAGCAGATAAGAAACTCAGCAACAGAGTGGACACGTGGTATTAGTAAAGTGCTTATTGAAAGAAAATTAAATGCAGCAGAAAAGAGAGTATCCCAATTGTGATTACTATCTATGAGCTTAACTTGGTGCCTTTTGTTGTGCAATTTGTTCTCTTCTGAAAGTCAACTACGAAGATTCATAGGGCTCATGACATTCCATGCATCTGGCTCTGCTTACTTGTTGTAATTGCAGCCCTACAGAGCTGCAGAGGATGTGGAGAACTGTGTTTGTGATAAAACCTGGTTGAAGGAGCAAAGCAAAAGGCTAGAGCAATTTGAAAAACGCAGAACACAGTATTTCTTGTCGTAACAGGCTGACTTCGAAACGTAACAGCATAAGGACAAAGAAACAGGAACTGAAGGAGAACTACCAGCCTCTTGGGATCAGAATCAAAATCAGAATTATTATCAATGACGTATGTCTTGAAATTTGTTGTTTAGCAAGCAGCAGTGCAGTGCAAGACAAATAAATAAAATAGTGTGACAAAGGAACAATGAGGTCGTGGATTATTGCACTGTTCAAAAATCAGATGGTGGAGGGAAAGAAGCTGTTCCTAAAACATTGAATGTGAGTCTTCTGGCTTCAGTCTCCTGCATCTCCTCCCCAATGGTGGTAACAAGAAGAAGAGGGGATGCTCCGGATGGTGCGGGTCCTTAATAATGGATGCCACCTTATTAGCACACCATCTCTTGAAGTATTCTCGAAGGTGGGGAGGTATGTGCCTGTGATGGAGCTGGCTGAGTCTACAATCCTTTGCAGCTCCTTTCCCGAGCATTGAAACCTTCATACCATATTCAATGGCTCTGCCTAAGGTAAGATAGAGATTCATAACCTCCTAAGAGCAGAAATGCCTCCTTGTCTGAAACCTTGGCCTCCTGTACTAGATAGCATGACTAAATGAAACAGCTTCTTAGCATTCCCCCTCTGAATTTTAAATATTTCAACAAGATCACCACTCATGTTTCTACATTCCAGTAAACATGGGCCAAAATTACACGACCTTCTTTCATTCATCAACCCCTTTACGTCAGAAATCCTAGTGAACCTGCTCCGCATCACCTTCAATGCAAGTAATCATTCCTTAAGCATAAAGATCAAAATTGTACACAGTGCAGTTGTAAAATCTCATCAAAATTGCTCCACACTCCTTGCAATGGAGGCCACTGGACCTGTATGCCATCTTGTTGTGTTTCATGTACCCGGACTTCCAGGTCCCTCTGTACGCAAATCCCTATAATTTATAACTTGTTTCTTTGTTCTTCCTTCCAAAGAGGGTGACCTGAAGAAAAGTCTCAGCCCAAAATGTCCACTGTCTATTAATTTCCATAGATACTGCCTGACCTGCTGAGTGCCTCCACAGCATTTTGTGTGTGTTAAATGAACTGGGTGCAGACCATCAAGCCCTGAAACATTAAAGGTCTTGGGCCTTTTTTTTCAGGCCACTGCCATAACTTTAAAGGTGCAGAATAGCAGTTTCTACCCAATTACCAGAATAATTATGTGGACACAGCAGGAAAAAGGTCAAAGAAACTCAGATGCCATTCAGTCCCCTTTATATAGTTATATATACTGTACTTCACTTTTATATATTACAGCATTCTTTATTTTAAAATAACAGTAATGGCATAACTTGTAGAATTTTGGACAGCAGAGAAGTCATGGGGTTCAGGTATTTCTCGACAACACAAGGATTCAGTAAATATATTTTTATTCTAACTACAATGTTTATATTACAAATTTATAATGATAGAAATTTATAAAAATATGACAATAAGCAGAATAATTGGATTTCTGATAGATACAAATCCCTGATTCTCACACAGATTCTCTGCTGAACCCCAAAACAGATAAAGTAAATGGTTGGGTTCAGGTATAAATGCTGTACGTTTTCCAACAGAGCAGATTCTGGTTAATTGGGTCATCAGTTAATCAGGGTAGTTGCTTATTTAGGACAACTCTTTAGGAACAAAAACTAATCAAGAAAATAGCTAGAATTACCTTTGTTTATTTGGGACACTTTGCCACTAATTGGTGCAGGAGACTGTTGCTGAATTGGTTTGAACTAGTCAGTTGCATGTGTTTGTATTAAAAAAGTAGTGATTTTTGTCACCAATAGCTGTAAGACAATTCAGAACTGTTTTGCTCACTGCAGTTTCAGGCATTTAGGCTTGAAGATGCCAGGAATGGCCACAAGTGAAAATTAAACAATTTCACGATTTCAACAAGTTAGAAACTATGAACAATTTGAAAGTATTGACAATAATCTTGAATGTTACAATGAAAATTAAGAATTGGAGGATGCAATCATCTATATCATCGTATAAGGCAGTCCATCAGCCTCACTGGGTTACTGCACTGATTTTGTTCATTACATACACTGGATGAATTCCTCCATCGATAACTAATAGAAACTAATATACAGTTTTATCATACTGTAGTATTGGGAGTGTTTTAATTTGTATTTCATTTAAATACCCAATTTGTTACTCAGTTTGTCTTTTTTTATACCTTTGTAACTACTGTGAAACTTTAGCTAATTAGGGTGGCCACATAATTAGGCCAAAATGTGCTGGTCCTGATGTGTCCCAATTAACTGGAATCTACTGTATTTCTACTGAGGTATGAATAGACAGTAGGCGACTCAGCTTCTCATCCCTGTTCAAACTTCCAATTAAATAATTTGCAACATAATTTATGTGCTTTTGTTCCATATCACTTGAAATTGTTATCTAACAAAATCCTATGCACACTGCCCTTGTAAATTGATAGAGTAAAGGAAGAGATTCCCCAGTAACCTTCATGCATGGATTTCTTTCCCAAATGTTGAATGGAAAGTTTGAAGGCTAGACCCTCTCATTCACGATTCCCCAGGCAGAGGAAATGGTTTCTTTTGCTACCATTTTGGACCATAGGTAACTCAGTGAAACAACACTTAGTGCTAATCTTGGGCAACTCCAGCAACCCAGCTGCAATACTAGCTTCAGGCATAGTGTGTTCTTCTTATGACAACATAGGATTCCCCTGGGCATTCCTGCTTCCCCAAAGATATGTTAATTGGCTACTGTGAATTATCCCTAGTGCCTGTGTGCGACAGGAGTTTCAGACATCAGGACACACAGGGAAATAATTGGAGAGCAAGGTCTGATGAGAATGTGTTGGGAGAATGTTCTTAGAGACTAAGCTGAATGGTCTCCTCTGTTGTCAGAAAAGATGAAATGCAGTAATCTTAAATTACTTTGGTGCTTTAGTTACGTAGCATGCATCTTTTAAAAAAAAACAAGAAGCCTGTTAGCTTAGTAGATCTGGCTTCCAGCCAGACAGGAAGGTGGCTTCTCTCAAGTGTCAAAAATAAGAATACAAGTTTGCAAAGAAAATGTCTACAGGCAGTCCCTGGGTTACGAACGAGTTCCGTTCCTGAGTCCATCTTTAAGTCTGATTTGTACATAAGTCGGAACAAGTACATCCGGTATTATTTAGCGTCAGTTAGTCAAACGTTTGTCTTAGTATATAGTATATATTTTACCTTTCTATGCATATAAAACACTTAAGAAACGTATGTATTCCAATAATTAAACCACTGCGTTGCTTAGTAATATCTGTAGCTTTCATCGGGGCAGGGCCTTTCACATGCTCCAATATTCTCACTTTATCCATTATCCTTTAAAATTATTCCTATCGTTGACCGACTGTAGCCTAACGTTTTTTCCAATGACCGATGGCATTTCACCTCTTTCCAAACGCTTTATTATTTCCACTTTATTTTCAATCGCGATCGCTTCCTGTCAATGGAACAGAAACACTGCAGGCAGTGGGTCCCGACCTGTGCCGGCTCCCGAGATCTGCTGGGTCCTAAGGACCACCACACTAAATTCCCCAGGTCCTAAACTGCACCGCACTGAGGTTAAATGGGACAAGTGGGGGCTGTGCTGGTTTTGGGTATTTGATCCTCCACAATATTCCATGTGGGAATTTAAACTGGAGGTGGCAGTGGGTTTTTTTTTACGAGGTCGAGTTGCGAGCTTGACATCAACCCGGCACGGATGGTACAGGAGTCACTGGATCGACATCAACCAGGCACGGGAGCGGTCTGTCACTAAATCGAATTCGGGAACCTCCAATCTCTTGCCCGGTGCTGATCTCACTGAGCCACCAGCCAACCAGAATGGGGGGTGGGGGGGGGGAGAGAAACGGGGCCAGGGTGAATCTTACTAAGAAAAATTTAAGCCAAATACAAAGTTAAACACTCAACACAGTGTCAACGGCAACGACTTAAAATGGCAGACGGCGTCGCAATCCGCCTTAAAATGGTGGATGGCGTTCTCCTTCCTCGGTTCGTAAGTATGAGTTATCCGTAAGTCGAACATTCGTAACTCGGGGACTACCTGTACTCCTTTACAAAATGGAAAGGATTTTTTCCAAATGGATGAGTGCTTGAGATTTTGTAATCATAGAGAAGCAGGTAACTTGCAGGTTTGAAAGGAAGCAGAGTTGCTCCTCCAAATCCACATGCATTTTTTCTTTTCTCCTCATATCTCAAGATGCTGGGCTTTCAATATTTGTAAAATCAGTGAAGCTCAACAGTACAAATATTTAAATGGAGTACTCAGCTTCAATCAATTCAGAAATGGTAGATTTGGCATTGGTTTTTAGATTTTAGATCCTGTTCTAAATATCATATTTACGTTCCCGATGAAAGGTCTCACCGGAAACATTGTATGTCCATTTCCCTCCGTAGGGAAATGCCTGACCCGCTGAATTCTTCCAACTTCTTGTGTGTTGCTCCAGTTTCCAACATCTGCAGTTTCTTGTGCTTCCATCATACATCCTTTGTTGTTCCTAGACCCAATGTAACTCTCCATTCCATTCACACTTCTCTGATTTGTCTGTGGACTCCTGCATTATTATGACAAAGTTCAACATAAGCTTGCACATCTTCTTCTCTATGAATAGGTTGAAACTTTCTGGACTCAATATTGAACTTACAACTTCAATATCAGTGTCTAGACCATTTATGACATTGGCTGTTCTCTTCTCTTCATTAGTACAGCCTGGCCTATTAGGCACATCCTTTATTTTGTATTTCAGAACTTTAACGTTCCCATATCAGGGTTCTCATTCTCTATTTGTCCTGATTTCATCATTTTTAAATTCCTTTGTTCAGATATATATTCTGTCCAAGTTAGTTTCCACTGAACTAGGATAATTCCTGTGAAATTTCTGGGCCAACAGTTGTAATGCGTTAAAGACCATAGGCATAGGAGCAGAATTAGGCCATTCAAAACTGCTCCACCATTTGATCACAGCTAGGTTATTATCCTTCTTAACCCTTTGTTATCCAACCTGCTTCCATCACGTTCCACAGCAGCACATTCCGGGCACCTACAACTCAGTGTGTAAAAAAAATCTTTCCTTTTAATCTCCTTTAACCTTTCACATTCCTACTTTAAACCTATATCCTCTAGTACCAGGCATTTCTACCTTTGAAAAAGACTGATCACATATCCTATTCATGGTTCACAGAACCTTACACAGTTCCACTTATCCTTCTGATCTCCCTTGTCGGCTTATTTTACATTTGAACATCTTGACCTTTGTTCATGGGAGAAACTTCCGTGCAGCAACCTTGACCTGATGTGACTCTCAAAAGTTGCTTGAAAGGTGTGTTTTATTTTCTTGGTTTACTTCAAGATAAATTTTCCTGTCATTCCCTTGTGTTTTTATATAAGGAGGCAGCCAAGAAAATCTTAAGCAATGCTGTGGTTTTCTTGACGCTGCCTCAAATTATGAAACTAATATTTAGCGCAATGTGCTATTACTTGCATCTCATAGTCAAAATGGAAGAATTATAAATCCAGTCCACAGGCTCCACCGTGATAGTTTAAAAGCTGAATTACATGGTAATTAAACTTTAATTGTCAAATCAAGCCAATATGCAACACTTCTGATTTCTAGCCTATGCTTAGTACAATAAAAGTCTAAGCTTATTGAAAATGGGCGCTGTTCCATTAGTGGACTGGCAGGTAACAGACTGCCTGGCCTAAGTTCATTGAATACAGACCAGAGATCCTAAGTTCAATACTCAGTCTCTACAGCTACTATAATTAATTAGGCTCAGTGCCACAGACTAGAGACAAAACAAATCAGCTGGGTTCTGCCACTTTATTAGCATCAAGTGACCTGGAAATGGATAACACACACCATGCGAAAGAGACAGAATTAGGCTAAGCTAATAATCTGTCATTCTATTCCGTGTACCCCTACCACAGAAAAAAAGTATCACTGTTTCACTGAATCATAGAGAAGTACAGCATAGAAGCAAGCCCTTTGGCCCATCTAGTCTATGCCAAAACAATTTAAACTGCCTACACCCATTGATCTACACCGGGACCATACCCCTCCATAACCCTACCATCTATGTACCTATCCAAACTTCACTTAAACATTGTAATAGAGCTTGAATGCATGATTTGTGCTGGTAGCTCATTCCACACCCTCACAACCCTGAGTGAAGAAGTTTCCCCTCATGCTCCCCTTAAACCTTTTCTTTCACTCTTAACCCACGACCTCTGGTTGTAGTCCCAACAAACCTCAGTGAAAAAAGCCTGCTTGCATGTACCCTATCTATACCCATCACAATTTTGTATACCTCTATCAAATCACTTCTTAATCTTCTACATTAAAGCATACAGTCCTAACCTATTCAATCTTTCCTCATAACTTGGGCCCTCCAAACCCAGCAACATCCTTGTGAATTTTCTCTGTACTCTTTCAACCATACTTACATCTTTCCTGTAGGCAGGTGACCAAAACTCAACACAATACTCCAAATCAGGCATCTTATACAACTTCAACATAACATCCTATCTCCTGTACTCAATACACTGATTTATGAAGGCCAAAGTGCCAAAAACTTTCTTTATGACCCCATCTATCTGTGACACCACTTTCAACAAACTATGGACCTGCAGTCACAGATGCCTTTGTTCTACCACTCTTCAGTGCCCTACCATTCTCTTTTTATCATTTTTACTTTACCCTTTAAATTCAAGTGAATACAGTCTGCACATACAATTTAACCCTTTTAAACAAGGTGCAATTCTGACTGAATCAACATCATACATTCTCTAAGACAAATATTGATGTTCATCACTGTGTTCAAAACTAAATCCTTTACTCTTGATGGAATGCGACTGGGACTCTAAAAATGAACCACAATTTATCCACCTTGCATTCCAATCCCTTCAGTATAAATATCCATTTGTCTTTTTAATTACTTTCTATACTGGTGCACTAGCTTTTAGTGATTTGAGCAAATTTAATTTTCCCTGGTAGCATACTGATTAACTAATTTA
Organism: Hemitrygon akajei; assembly: GCF_048418815.1. Lineage (NCBI taxonomy): Eukaryota > Metazoa > Chordata > Chondrichthyes > Myliobatiformes > Dasyatidae > Hemitrygon > Hemitrygon akajei. The sequence goes on from NC_133137.1 coordinate 31,071,641, forward strand.
TCCACCACTTTAATGTTAAGAAATGCAGTAAAATTAATTACCGTAGATTCCGGACTACAGAGCGCACCTGATTTTTAGCCGCTGGCACTAATTTTAGAAATAAAATCATTTTTTTAAATGTAAAGGCCGCACCGGATTTTAGGCCGCAGGTGTCCCACGTTGTAATATGAGATATTTACACAGAAAGATATTACACGTGAGGATTTTTTTAACTTTTAATTAAATCCATATGGTAACAAAAACAAATACATATTGCAAATGCTTTTTTTCGAACCGTGCCCGTACGCGGCTACTTTTAAATATACGTTGCGTATACTTCTTTACTGAACAACATTCCAATATCTCCTAACGACTGGTAAAAAATATATATACTGCAGCCTACCAGGAAAAGTTATTGATACCTTTAACTTAAAAGCAGAGTTCGCTCGGATCCAAAGCCGCTCGCGTAATGCCGCTCCCCCCTCCTTTCCGTTTCATCGCAAACGGCATTTAAAAGCAGCGTTCGCTCGGATCCAAAGCCGCTCCGCCGCTCGACCCCCTCCGTCCCGTTTCATCGCAAACGGCATTTTCCCACAAGACGCCGCGAAACCGGGTGTGTCGTCATAGCATCCCGCGATGTAGTACAGAAAACAAATATAGTTTAAACTAAGAGGGTAGGTAGCACAATGCTTCGAGTGTTTTCCATGTTGATGAGGGTGAGTACAAATGACTGATTTACAATAATTTAATTGTGAAAGTGCGCTTGATTTATCGTACAATTTCATTGGACCTCTGTGAACTACTCATCAATTTTATTGGTCTACTGTTACGAGGCAAAATGTTTACGAGGCGGCATGAAAAAAACTTTGCATTAGCCGCTCCGGATTATTGGCCGCAAAGTTCAAAGCTGTTCAAAATGTGGGAAAAAAGTAGCGGCTTAAAATCCGGAATCTACGGTAACAAATGTTAAAACAAAATAGAATTAATTTCATGTAAAGGCGTTAAGAAATGTAACAGACATGATAGAAATTACTCAAACACAAACAAAAATAAATAGGAATGACAATTGTGTACAAACAAAGAGATCCATATATATTGTGCTATGATAATTATGGTTATAAGATTTTAAATATTTCAAAAGTTTATTAAAAATGTTCTTGAGTCAGGCATGAAAGTGATTTTTAAATAAAAGTTCATAACCATAAAAATAAGAAATCGGTGGGAGCAGAACATTGCGTTTGCAACGGCCATAGGACTGACTTCGATGGCACAAAACTACTGTGCTGCACCAATGGCTTTTAGGACCACCTGGTAAAGGAAGTCATTGAAATAAAACTAAAGGAAAAGAATTTTAACAAAGACAAAGGCCTTGCTCTAAGTAAGAACTGGAATTTGTTTGTGAAGAAGGTGGGAGAGGGAAAAACTGATCGAATGAGGACAAAAAAATCAGGAGTGATGGACTATTGGGGTATAAATACCACAGGACAAGAGATACTCAGGTACCACCAGACTAGACAAGCCTAGGCATCATCCCTGATGAAGATGGCAGAGTCTGTCAGTGAAATGTCGGTTATAATCGTTACCTGCACCTAGCTGGAAGCCAGAGAAGAGCTTATTCTTCGTAACTATGAGGCACAATTCTGGCCACTTTTGTTTGAAGTACTAGCGATTGTCTTTCCAGACAGAAGTTGAATAGAAAGGAATCCACATTTCCTCTGCTTATTCTTGGACAATCACTAAAGATTGAGAATCTGAACTTTGATTTGCTTCCATTCCAGTTTGTGAGTTCTTCGGTGATCACAAGCTGAATGTATGAAATGCAGATACCTGATTTGGCAGGTGGATAGGTCACTTCAGAGCATTCCCACTCCTTCCTTTACCTACACAGGCAATCATGGACTGATGAACATCCTCAAGGTTTTTAACATCATCTGTAATGCTCCTTCTCCACTTCAAGCAGTCATGGGCTAAGGGTATTCCCAGGATTCAGTGGAGAATTTTACGTTTCTTCAAGGACACTTTAACCACATTGCTGGTTGTTTCTGAACTAGACTAGAATCATTATGAGCCCTGTTAGTAATAATTTATTTAGATATGCCATGAAAGAAATGCAGAAACAGGATATTAATGGCATTTATATTATTTTGTTTGAAGGAAAGAGCTCCAAGTGCCAGTAAGATTCCAATGAGTGGTGTCCTATATTATGCACTCTCTGTATAAGAAACTTAGTGGCTATTTAACTAAGGGGCACATCACATCTAAATTTCAGTCTACTTCCCCAATCATCTATACTCAATCATGGAAGCAGTAATCCTTTAACAATGCTCAAATTAATTCTAGTTTTCTGCCACTATCTGTGAATCAGAACATTGAGGTTCAATATTCAATCTGTGCTGAACTAAAGGAGGGAAAACAACAGTTAAAATTGATGCATCTGGATGGTTTTCATGATCCTTTAATAATAAATGTATTTGTACAGAGATGCTATCAGAATTACTGTTCTGTACATTCCACATTGAAATGATTTTCTACTTGAACTGGCAAATCACTACAAGCATAATACTAAATGGCAAACCCTCTGAGTGGTACTGCACCCAGCAAAATTCAGTTTCCTTGGTGAAGAATAAGAAAAAGAAATCGAGAGAGAAAGAAATGCAAATCAGAACTCTAAATGGCAATGGAGCTTCACTGGTAAAGTAGCTGAAGGGGATTGATCTAAAGAAACTGTCCTGTCCTAAAGAAATGCTGCAGCAATGCCCATCTCTTTTTATTTATTGAGATACACCGCAGAATAGGCCCATGCAGCCCTTCAAGCCACACCGCCCAGCAATCCCCCAATTGTCAGTGCTGGTCAGTGCATTTCTGGCCAGCCTGTACAGGGCCCTATTTCCACTCCTGTGGGCGTCCTCCTTAGCTTGGCGGAGATGTCTGAGTTTGGGGGTAAACCATGGCTTATTGTTGGCGAAGGTCCGAGAAGTTTTTTCCCTACTGCGGTCACTTTGCTGAACAGTTAACTGCCGGTTAACTGTCGGCTAACTATTACTTGGATTGCACTACATGTATGTATAATCTATATTTTCATTTATATTTATCATTATTATTGTTATGAGCAGAAAGACAACATCTGCCGGAAGTAAATTCCTTGTATGTGCATAGGTACTTGGCGATTAAAGTCTGATTCTGATTCTGATCATGGGGCAATTTACAATGACCAATAAGCTCATCAAAAAGGCTGATCTGTCCTTGACTACAACCCGTCACTTTGGAGTTGGTGGTGGAGAGGAAGTCACTAAATAACCAGTTATCCAGTATGGACAATCCGGCACATCCTCTCCATGACCTACTGAACAAGCAGCGGAGCACCCTTTTGAACAGGCGCATTCAGCTCCATCATCACAAGGACTGTTACAAAAAATCTTTCCTACAAAATGCAATAAGCATAAACAACAGTTCATCTCTGTACAATCGTCCCTGTTTTAATTTTTTGCACATAATTGCACATTGGTAAATGATTGCGTTAATTCTTATTATGCACTTTATTATTTGTTAAGTCTGCACACTACTAAGTGTGTTTTTAACTGTTGCTGCTGTAACAAAAGAATTTCCCACTCGGGATCAATAAAGTACTTATTATTATTAATAACATACCAACCAATACATCTTAGGACTGTGGGAGGAAACCAGAGCACCTGGAAGAAACCCATGAGGAGAATATACACACTCCTTACAGGCAGTGGTGAGTGACTACATACAAGTCTGGTGCATAAGTTAAGCGACCAAGTTAAGATGGATTGGTAAACACAAAGTACACTGCAGATGCTGTGGTCAAATCAACACGTACAAACAAGCTGGATGAACCCAGCAGGTCGGGCAACATCCACTGAAATGACCAGTCAATGTTTTGGGCTGAGACCTGACTGGGGTCCTGATGAAGGGTCTCGGCCCGAAACGTTGACTGCTCATTTCAACGGATGCTGCCCGACCTGCTGAGTTCATCCAGCTTGTTTGTACGTGTTAAGATGGATTGGAAATCGGTTATAACATAGAAAACAGCATTTTTCAAATTGGAAGAACGTCACTAAGAGAGTCCCCCAAGGATTGGTTCTTGGCTCTCGATTATTTAATATTTTATTTAGGAGGGAGCTGAATGTTATCCAGGCTTGTCAATTACATCAATATAGGTGGAAGGGTAGATTGTGATAATGTGAGGAAATCATCACTCTGCAACAGGTTACGCATAAATTGAGTGTGTGGGTTTCATTTTCATAGCTTGTCACACCAGACAGTCAGCCATTCTTGTCTGGCATGTAGTCAGGATTCGTCTCCTTTCAGATTAACTGGGTCACGGTATAAGCGTTCCTGGCTCGACCCTTGTTTTTTTACGAGGCTGAGTGGCTAGCTCAGTGCTCAACCCAGCACGGATAGAAAGCGTACCTGGGGTGGGGGTGGGTGACTGTGTTCGAACTCGGGAGCCTTCACTTCCAAAGTCCTGCGCTGATGCCACTGCGCCACCAGCCGTGGGTATGGGTGAAAACTAGCAAATGGAGTTTAATGCAGGAAAGCATGAGGTCATGCATTTTGGGAAGAGGAATCAAAAAAACATATTATCATCTGTCTGGAGATTGCAAATGTGAAGTAGAGGGATCTAAGTATTCTCTGCTTCCACATAAATCACAGCAAGCAGGTGCAGCAAATAATTAAAAAGACAAATACATTTCAGCCACAAATACAAAGGGGTTGGAGTTTAAAAATAAGGAAGTTTTGTTCCAATTACTCAGGGTATTGGTGAAGTCACACCAGGATTACTATATACAGTTTGAACCTCTTATTTAAGAAAGGATACCGTAGCAATGGGTGCAATCCAAAGAGATTCTCTGATCTAAATCCAGATGAGAGGGCTATCTTATTCAAGAATTCTTTAATATTCAAAAAAATGAGGGGTGATCTCATTGAAATCTAAAAGGATCTAAGAGGGCATAACAGGGCAGATACTGGGATGTTTTCAGTAGTGAAAGAATCTCAGATGGTTTCAAGATGGACTAGTTACTTAAGACCAAGATATGTAGAAATCTCTTCTTGGAGAGGGTGGTCATTCTTTACCCTCGAGCTGCTGAGACTAGATCATTATTAGTGTTTAAGTCAAAAACAGATAAAATTTTGACAGATCAGAAAACTGAGAAAACCAGAGATCTCGTACAATTGCGGACAATGTTTCTCACCCTTTGCATGCCACCTTGGCTGAACAGAGGAGCATTTTTAGTCATTGACAAGACAACTGCACTGCTCCAAAGAGCGCTATATGAGGTCATTCTTACCTTCGCCATTAGGCTTGACAATGAGTCAACCTGTAGCCAGCAAAGTGATGGCCCCCTCCTGTTAGACTGTTAGTGGTAACTTATTTTTTATTCTTTCTACTTCTCTTCTATTATTTATATCTGTGCATATGTAATGCTACTGTGACACTGTAATTTCCTTTGGGATCAATAAAGTATCTATCTATCTAATCCTGCGGTAGGTCAACTATGGTAATGTTGAATGACGAGGCAAGCATAATGGGCCAGGTGGCCTTTACTTGCTCCCATTTTTATGTGTTTCTGTATGTTCTTCAATACTATAATCAAAATGTATTGATTATAGGTCCCAAAGCCTTTGTTTTAAAAAGTCCTCCAAGCCATTTTGTTATATCATGTGCAATAAATCAAACTGGTTGAAGACTGGATTTCTTGACTTTGGGGGTCCCAGGAGAAGCTGAAATGAAATATCCATTTAGCACTTCATAGAAACAGGCCTTCTGGTCCAACTCATCACTATCAACCAAGAACTAGTGCCATTTGTCCCATATGTAGTGGTTAGCACAACACTTTTTTGTCATTGTAAACTGTCGCATGAGTAGGCTAGCATTAAATTGGGGGATTGCTGGACGGTGCGCTCTAAGGGCTGGAAGGGACTACTCTGTGCTGTAACTGAATGCAAAAAATCTCTCAGACTTTTTTATCCATGTAGAATATATACAACATGGTGGTAGATTATTTACAGTATTCAGTACTGGACTGTTTATCATGGAGAAAGGGTACGTTCCTGTTAGGTTAACCAATTTCACAGCTAGATATGTTACCACTGCAAAGCTTTAATCAAATCCATTGATTATGTAATTTCTCAGCTCAGTCAATGTTCAGCTGTTTTTGTGTTTTACCATATATGTGGGGCTAGCTGCGGCACCTGCAGGTTTGCACACTGCTGCTCCTAACATGCACTTTTACCCTCCTAATTGAATTGGAGTAGGTTCCTAGCTGGGTAACAATGTCAGTGCAATGAGGGTTGTGCTGAGCTATGAGGTAATGGATTTTGGTGGAACAAGTTATCCAACTGCTGGTGTCCGCACGCCCAGTTTTGAGCCGCCAGATCTGTTTCAACGTGTTTCAGTAACAACAGCAGTGCCACACATTGAAGAAGATGGCTTCAGTGTAAAAAAAATGGGATTTTGCCTCCACTGGGACTAGTGATCATTCCTACAAATGTCATGAACAGATGGACCTGTAAGTTAGATGGATAAGAGCGATGTCAATTAGGGTATATCACTTGAACTGATTCACTCACCATATGTGGCATACTGCTCTGGCAATTACGTCATTGACAGCTCAGCAGCCCTGTCAGCAATGCTGCTACAAAGTCAATCTCAGTAAAGAATTATGGTTGGGGGGGGGGGGGGGGACTCTGGTGGAAAATCATGGGCTGTATATCATTTGTAAATAATCCTTAATTCCCACTAGGTAAACTTTAAATTTGAGAGCAAGTAAAGGGAACTGCTACAAAATGAAGAAATCATGACTGTTGCATATTTGAAACTATAGACTTCTGTATGATTCCTGAAATTGGCCATTGCTAAGATAGTTAACTAACTAATTTTGCACTTCCTCCTATTGCAGAGAGGATACCATAAAACTGCATTTTCTTGTTAAAAATATTAGGCAGCAATATCCTAGTAGTCTTCTATAGCTTCACCAGCAGAATTGAAAGAATTACATGTTTTGACATCCATCAGCAATGTCACATTTGTGCTACAACTGACTAGGTGCTGGAGGAACGGAGGGTTGAGCAACATTTGTGGGAGGAAAGGAGTGGTCAACATTTCAGATCAAAACTCTGCATCAGGACGCCACTGTCATATTTATGCTGCACTGAGGTTGCAGTTATGACAACAGTAGCTGAGATTCCAGTCACAATCTTCTATGAAGCCAAGATGTCTCAGTCAGTAGTCCTCTCTTGAAATGGAGACAAAATCCTCAGAAGATACCCCGCAGTATCCTACTCTTCTAGCTTGTCCTGCTCTGCCTAGCCCCTTTTCATTCTCCTGGACTCTGCCCAATTCCCAGAGAAAGTCCTACAAGGACACCCATTTCATGAAACATTTCAAAGCAGGCATTCGCATGAATAGGAAATTATGTCAGCCAGTAAACTATGCAAGTTTAGTAAAGTACAGAAGAATTCCAGAAGCTCAGACGACTGCCCAGAGAAACAATCTAACATCCAATTTGATACAATTTTATGACTGGTTTAAATAGTGGGCAAGAGTGCAAGTTTTAGGAGGGATGCAGAGATGATGGAGGGAAGACTGGGTGGTGCTGTCACATTATTTAGCAGAGTAATCTACTGTATGAGGTTATAACACTCTACTGTAAGAATGTAAATTTCAAAAATCATAGCACTGGTATGAAACCAGTGTCACATATATCAATCTGATTCTCGGCAAATTATGACATCAATCAGTGAGCGACACCAACACATTTATCAGGGTAACATGTACTGCACATCCCATGAGGATTCTACATAGCACATCTACGTGAAACGCTGTCAGAGGAAAGAAGTGTTGATCATCAGAGATCCCCACCACCCAGGTCATGCTCTCTTCTCCAGTAGAAGGTACAAGAGCCTCAGGACTCGTACCAACAGTTCAGAAAAAGTTATTACCTCTTAACCATCAGGCTCTTGAATAAAAGGGGATTACTGCACTCACTTGTCCATCTATTGAGATGTTCCCATCACCAATGATCTCACTTTAAGGACTCTTTATCTCATGTTCTCGTTATTTATTGCTATTTATTTATATTTGCATTTGCACAGTTTGTTGTCTTCTGCACTCTGGTTAATCTTTCGTTACTGTTATAGTTACTATGCTAGATTTACTGAGTATGCCCACAGGAAATTGAATCTCGGAGTTCTATATAGTGACACATATTTTTCTTTGGTAATAAAATCTACTTTGAACTTTCCCTCAGTATTTGCAAACAGTAGCCATTCCATGTTTTTGAAAGGACAAGAAAAACTTGGTAGCAGATTCAAGAAACCACCAGAAGGGGGGGGGGGGGGGGGAAATCAGGTAATTCCATAAATAGACAGCACATCCAAAATGTCGATTTAATGGCCATGCACCAAAGTGAAAGTGCCCCCAATATTAACTTTTTACTAAAATTACAATGTTTGGCTCATGACATGAATATGTATAAAACAACTTCTCAAAACTATCACAGTAAACAAATTGTTCATTTTCCTGAGCAGACATCTTGTTCCATTTTTCAAGCCATCTAACACAAGTTTCACTGTTGTGCAACTTAACAAACTTACAGTCCATACTACAGACTTTAGTACATTGTGACTGCATAACAGGAGAGCCACAAAAAGTACAGAGACAGGCACAATGCTCACAAACACTGGAATATTCAGACTGAGGCACTAAGATTCAAGATTATATAATATCATTTCTAGTATACAAGTGTAAAAGAGAATAAAATAATTGTTACTGCAGATTTGCTGCCGTACAAAAACACAATAAATATAGATAGAGAGATAGATTGAGCAACACACACAGGGTAATGGAGGAACTCAATAGGTCAGACAGAATCTATAAAAGTGATTAAACAGTCAAAGTTTCAAGCCAAGTCCCTTCATCAGGACTGAAAAAGGGTGAAGGTGGCAGAATAAAAAGGTGGAGGAGGGGAAGGAGCACTAGCTAGAAAGTGATTGGTGAGACCAGGAGGGTAGAAAACATAAAAAACTGGAGAAGAAGAAATTTGATAGGCAAGGAGAGTGGACCATAGGAGAAAGGGAAGAAGCAGCAGGGAGGTGATAGGCAGGTAAGGAGGAGGGCTAAGAAGCCAGAGTGGGAACAGGAAAAGAGGGACGGGGATGGGATAAGTATTAAAAAAATGACAGAAAAAAATTACTGGAAAGAGAAATTAATATTCATGCCATCAAGTTGGAAGCTACCTAGATGGAATATGAAGTGTGGCTCCTCCACCCTGAGGGGCCTCATCGTGGCAGAAGATGGACCAACGTTGGTAGGGGAATTGGGATAGGAATTAAAATGGTTGCCACCATGAAATTTCGTTTTTGGCCAATGGCATGGAGGTGCTCAACAAAGCAGTCCCCCAGTTTACGTAGTGGAGGTCCGCACTGAGAGTGCTGGATACAAAAATCAATCCCAAAAGATTTGCAAGTGAAGTGTTCTCTTACATGGAAGGACTTTTTGAAGCCCTGAACGGAGGTGAGGGAGGAGGTTAAAGTTGTAGAAATTTTCCTCTTGCAGGGATAGGTGCCAGTAGTGAGATTATTGGGGAGGAATGAATGGACAAGGGGATCATGGAGGGAGTGATCCCAGTGGAAAGAGGAGAGTGAGGGGGGGGGGGAGGAAGCAGAGAGTGGAGAAAAGGAAGGACCTACTTCTCATTGTATCTCAACAAATAAACCTAAACAGATACATTACCATTGAAGCATATCAACTTAGAGACATCCGTGCCAATATGCTCAGTAAATCCAGAAACAGAATTAGGACTTGAAACTGATATTTCTTCACAACACAGACAATGGTCATTTACCTATAAAGTCTATTCGGGCTTTCAGAGCATACCTTTCAGTTCTTTTCTCCCATTTATCACACTGCAGTGTATATTTCACAACTACCCATCAACTCACCCTGATTTTCTTGCCACATAAATACACTACAGGCAGTTTACAACATTCAATTAACCTAACAGTACATCACTGGATGTAGGATGAAACCAAGCAAAAAGAGGAAACACACATGGTCGCAGAGAGATCTTGCAAACACTACACAGACATTAAAAATTATTT